>NC_044038.1:196817694-197141610 GCF_901765095.1 Microcaecilia unicolor | reverse complement strand
GAGGCTTAGCCTCCCCAAGCCTCTTATACCGGGCGCCTATGAAGCAGAGCTTTCACATGGAAGTCTGCAGATAAGAAAATGCAACTCGAGCAGACAAACTAACAGTAGACAGAGGCTCAGGCTTGGTTGGTGGAAAATTTAGCAATGATGCAGTGAGGGGGTAAATGTGATCAATATCCAATGAGAAACTTATGGGCAGACACCTAACATTGTAATCAGAGAAAGAAAGGGTATATAACCTATAAACATTAAGGATTGTGTGTGTGTGCCTGCTTGCTTTCAGAGACATCCATTCTTGCAAGAGTGTATTTTTGAAAATAATAAACTAATTAAGACTTGCTTCACCAATCTGATTTTGTAAGTCCTTTTTGGTATAAGTTCTCAGGTTATCTGGGGGCTGTTTATAACAATTTTGGGGGGCTCGTCCCGGCTAAAATCATCAGAGACTTCGGATAAAATCATCAGAGACGTTGGTGGCTGGCTGCTGACCACGGGAAGACGCGTCCTATTGATTTCAATAGTCCCTAGGTTGGTAGCAGGGATCGCCATCCTGACTGAAAAATCTTGATGAGACATTGGTGAATCAAGATAAAGATCTGCAGGCACATCGATCGATCAGCCATGAAAATTCTATGCATAGACTAAGGTAGGAAAATTTGACTATTAGAGAACTGCCTTGGTGGCCAGGGTTGTGGGAACAGAAGTGTGTGAAGTGAGAAAACTTCTGCGTACTCACAATGGGAAATAGGCTAGCCAGGAATAAAGGAAAAGGGAAGGTGAGATCCTTGCCCTCAGATATCCCCCCAAATAGTCCATTGGGGGGGGGGGGTGCTAAGATATTGGCAAAATGAATCTTGTACAAGCGAAAAGGAGGAGGAAGAAAATGATTTACTACTCCTGTTTTGAATGACCAAAACAGAGTATTATACATGGGCAGAGCTGATGTCCATATTAGGAATCCTCTTTACAGGAGAGGAAAGGGCTATGATAAGAGCTGCCGCTTTAAAAATATGGGAACGGGACCATCCCTCAGGAGGTGAGGCAGGGGGAAATATACTGGCAGAGCAGAAATACCCTAATGTAGACCCAGGATGGAATAATAATAGTGAAAATGACCGAGCAAAAATGACAGCTCTTAGAAACCTGATAATAGCAGAAATAAAAGAAGCAGTCCCTAAAAATCAGAATGTAATGAAGGCTTGAGAAAGTGTTTGTGAGAAGAAAAGGGAAGAGGATTTTTAAGAAACAGGGAACAGAGAAGTAACGGATATGGGAGGGGCAGGGGGATTTCTAGGGACAGAAATCCCCAGTGGATGGCCTCTCGAGCTGGATGCTTTGAATGTGGGGAGATAGGGCATTTTAAACGAGAATGTCCCAAGTTGGTGAAGGAAGAAAACGTTTTCTCTCTCATGGAATCTATGGAAGATTAGGGGAGTCAGGGGCTCTTGACCCTGAGGTCTCACTAGGAGCCCTTGATAAATTTATGGGTGGGACAAGGAAGGGAATGCACAGTCTTTTTGGTAGATACTGGAGCAGCCAGATCCTCAGTGGCTTAGCTGCCTAAAGGAGTTAAATTGACATCACAGAAGTTGTCTGTGAGTGGAGTAAAAGGGGAAGGATTTTCGATCCCCCTGTTGAAAAAAAAACGGTGATTAGAGCCACGAATGATGAAGTTGAGGGAGCTCTCCTATATATACCTGAAGCAGGATGTAACCTGTTGGGCAGAGACTTAATAGCACAATTAGGTCTGGGGGTGCAAGTCATAGACGGGCAAATAACTATTAAAATGAACCATCTTACTGCAGAGGACGAAAAGGGAATTGATCCTGGGGTATGGGTCAGAGAAGGGAATCGTGGGGGGGGGGGGGGGGTTTAAAAATTCCTTCAGTGAAAATTAAACTGAAGTAGGAGAGTGAAGTGATATGTCAAAAGCAATACCCTATTTCATCTGAAGGAAGAAAGGGTCTGCAACCAGGGATAGAACAAGTATTTTGTCTCAGGCCCATCCAGAACAGTCCCACCACCTCCATCACCGTGTCTCCTCACCTTCTCTCACCCCTGCCGTAGCGCTTCCATTTAATACTATCAGCGCTGCCTCCTCTCCTGCACTTCACAGTCTCTGTCTCCCACCCCCGCGGCAGCGCTTGCAATTTGCTATCGGCGCTGCCTGCCTAACAGCTGACAGATGCGGTGCAATGTCCTGCTCCGGGGCCTTCCCTCTACCACGCTCATTAAACTTCCTGTTTACGCAGGGCGGAATGCACACGGTAGAGGGAAGGTCCCAGAGCAGGATGTCGCGCCACGTCTGTCAGCTGTCAGGCAGCGCTGACAGCAAATTTCAAGCGCTGTCACAGGGGTGGGAGACAGAGACTGTGAGGTGCAGGAGGAGGCAGCACCAATAGCATTAAATGCAAGCGCTGCGGGGGTGGGAGAGGGTGAGGAAGACAGTGGGGTGCTGGCCCTGTACGGGGAGGGGGCTGGGGAGAGGTTCTGGATGTGGGGGGGGGGTGAGGAAGACAATGGAGTGCTGGCCCTGCAAGGGGAGTGGGCTGAAGGGAAGGGAGAGGTGCTGGACGTGTGTGGGGGGTGAGGAAGACAATGGAGTGCTGGCCCTGCAAGGGGAGTAGGCTGAAGGGAAGGGAGAGGTGCTGGACATTTTTGGGGGGTAATGAAGATGTGGAGGTGCTGGCCCTTGGAGGGGAGGGACCTGAATGGAAGAGAAAGGTGCTAGACTTGTGAGGGGCAGGGGGTTGGAGAGAACGGAAGGGAGAGAGGTACTGGACTTGCAGGGGGGAAGGTTGGAGGGAAGGGAAGAGGTGCAAGATTTGCAGGGGGTTGGAGGGAAGGGGAGAGGAGCTGGATATGTGGGGGGGGTGGAGGGAAAGGGAAGATGGGCTGGATATGCAGAGGGTTGAAGTGAAGGGGAGAGGTGCTGGGCATGTAGGGGGGGCTGGAGGAGAGGTGCTGGATATGCAGGGGATGGCTGAAGGGAAAGGAGAAAGATACGGACCTGCAAGGAGGGCTGGGGCAAAGAGAGAAAGGTGCTGGACCTATGGGAGGGGTTAGAGGGAAGGGAGAGAGACAAGGGGATAAAAGAAGAGGGGGTCAAATGCTGAACCCACAGTGGGAGAAAGAGCCAGATGCATAAGGAGAAGGAAAGAGAGAGGAAGAGAAGCTGGCTGGGGTGGGATCAGAGAGGAGAGGGACACATTGGTGTGGAGGAGGTAGAAAGAGGACATAGGGAGGTGTACAGATACAGAAGGGAGATGATGGGCATTAGCTGGGAGCATGTGGACAGGGACACAAATGTGAGATGCTGTATGAGGATGGCATATATGGGCACAGAGGGGCAATGCCTGACAAGGGGGGGAAGGGGGATATGGAATAGAAATACAGTGCTGGACACTGGAGAGGGGGGGTATATGGACACAGAGAGGGGGGGAGAGATACCAGACAAGGGGGAGAATAGGAACACAGAAGGGATATGTTGGGCATGGGGTGCATAGGTGCACAGAGGAATGATGATGGATGAAGAGATATAAACACAGGGGAGATACTGAACAAGGAAATATAGGAAAATGGAGATGAGAGATGGATGATGGACATGTTTAAAGAAGAAATGTCAAATAGACAGGAGACCCTGGCAAGTGAGTTAAGAGAAGACAGAGGGAAGCAGAAACCAGAAACTGGGACCAATATGATTTGAAAAATAAAATGACCAGACAACAAAAAGGTACAAAAATTATTTTATTTTTAATGTTGTGAATATATTATGTTGGATTTGGAATGTACATCTTGCCAGAGTTGATTTTAAACATGGCTGGGGTCCAGGACAGAAATCTAGGAAAGGACCCCAAAGTCCATTACCAGACTTCCTATATCCCAATTGCATCACTTTGCACTTCCTCGCATTAAATTTTAACAGCCAGACCGTTGACCATTCTAATTTTTGGAGATCTCTTCTCATGGTTTCTACTCCCTCCAGGATATCCACTCTATTGGCTACCTTCGTGTCATCCAAATAGATATTATTTCCTGATTTAGAGAAATGGGCGTGATCTCTGAGCTGAGAGTGAACAGCATAGGGACCAAAAGAGCACTAGCTTTTATGCACATTGGCTCATCTTTCTACACACTTTTGTGTGCACCCGATGTAGGAACAAGTTTTGCACAAAAGTTAACTGAACGAAGACTCAGGTAGTGAGTGGTGCAAGATCCACTGAAATACGTGGTAATGAAAATATCAGCTATTCTGAATTGAGTTAAAAACAAGGATTAAACTAGCAGTCTAAAGATGTCAGGCAAGAAATATGATCTGATTCTCCTCAAATTCCAAAGAGACCTGAAGGATTTTTTCACTACTGAGTTTATCAATAGAAATCAAACAAAATAAAACATGGAAAAGAAAATAAGATGATACCTTTTTTATTGGACATAACTTAATACATTTCTTGATTAGCTTTCGAAGGTTGCCCTTCTTCCTCAGATCGGAAATAAGCAAATGTGCTAGCTGACAGTGTATATATGTGAAAACATTCAAGCATTACTATGACAGTCTGACAGGGTGGGAGGAGGGGGTGGGTAGGAAGTATGCATGGGGACAACAAAGCATATCATTGATATTCTAACAGGGTGGGTGTGGATAGGTGAGGGGAGGGTGATCAACAGAGACATACAGCTTTATGGTTTATAATGGGCTAGGAACCCCAGATCCTTGTTAAGTCCTTTCTGTTGGGTGTTAAAATATTCAATCATTCTGACTTCAAAGGTCTTACGTTCTTGTATGGTTTTAAAGTTACCTTTGAGGATTCTCACTGTACCCGCTGCGCCGAACGCCTCTGGCGGAAATCTCGGGCACTTGCTGATTTCTTACACTTTAAGTTCATGCTGACCTCCTTCCAATCTGCTCTTTTACGTGCCAAACAGGATTATTATATCCAACTGACCAACTCTCTTGGCTCTAATCCTCGACTTCTCTTCACCACATTGAACTCTCTCCTCAAGGTTCCCCCTCCCCCAACTCCCCCTTCATTATCTCCTCAGACCCTTGCTGAATTCTTTCACAACAAGGTTCAAAAGATAAACCTTGCTTTCTCTACCTCACCAGCTCTCCCTCCACTAGTCCGTTCCCCTCTCTCTCCTTCCCCTCATTCCCTTTCCTCCTTTCCTGAAGTTACTATTGAGGAAACTACACTTCTCCTTTCTTCCTCAAAATGTACCACCTGTTCCTCTGATCCCATTCCCACCCACCTTCTTAATGCCATCTCTCCTACTCTTATTCCTTTTATCTGTCACATTCTCAACCTCTCACTTTCCACTGCGACTGTCCCTGCTGCCTTTAAACATGCTGTGGTCACACCTCTCCTTAAGAAGCCTTCACTTGACCCTACTTGTCCCTCTAATTACCGACCCATCTCCCTCCTTCCTTTTCTCTCCAAATTACTTGAGCATGCTGTTCACCGCCGCTGCCTTGATTTTCTCTCCTCACATGCTATTCTTGACCCACTACAATCTGGTTTTCGCCCTCTCCACTCAACCGAAACTGCGCTTACTAAAGTCTCCAATGACCTATTACTGGATAAATCCAGAGGTCAATATTCCATCCTCATTCTTCTTGATCTTTCCGCTGCTTTTGACACTGTCGATCACAGCATACTTCTCGATACCCTGTCCTCACTTGGATTCCAGGGCTCTGTCCTTTCCTGGTTCTCTTCCTACCTCTCCCTCCGCACCTTTAGTGTTCACTCTGGTGGATCCTCTTCTACTTCTATTCCTCTGCCTGTCGGCGTACCTCAGGGTTCTGTTCTTGGTCCCCTTCTCTTTTCTATCTACACTTCTTCCCTTGGTTCATTAATCTCATCCCATGGCTTTTCCTACCATCTCTATGCTGATGACTCCCAAATCTACCTTTCTACCCCTGATATCTCACCTTGCATCCAAACCAAAGTTTCAGCGTGCTTGTCTGACATTGCTGCCTGGATGTCTCAACGCCACCTGAAATTAAATATGACCAAAACCGAGCTTCTCATTTCCCCCCCCCCCCAAACCCACCTCCCCGCTCCCCCCGTTTTCTATTTCTGTTGATGGCGCTCTCATTCTCCCTGTCTCCTCAGCTCGAAACCTTGGGGTCATCTTTGACTCTTCTCTCTCCTTCTCTGCTCATATCCAGCAGACCGCCAAGACCTGTCGTTTCTTTCTTTACAACATCCGTAAAATCCGCCCCTTTCTTTCCGAGCACTCTACCAAAACCCTCATCCACACCCTTGTCACCTCTCGTTTAGACTACTGCAATCTGCTTCTTGCTGGCCTCCCACTTAGTCACCTCTCCCCTCTCCAGTCGGTTCAAACTCTGCTGCCCGTCTCATCTTCCGCCAGGGTCGCTTTACTCATACTACCCCTCTCCTCAAGACCCTTCACTGGCTCCCTATCCGTTTTCGCATCCTGTTCAAACTTCTTCTACTAACCTATAAATGTATTCACTCTGCTGCTCCCCAGTATCTCTCCACACTCGTCCTTCCCTACACCCCTTCCCGTGCACTCCGCTCCATGGATAAATCCTTCTTATCTGTTCCCTTCTCCACTACTGCCAACTCCAGACTTCGCGCCTTCTGTCTCGCTGCACCCTACGCCTGGAATAAACTTCCTGAGCCCCTACGTCTTGCCCCATCCTTGGCCACCTTTAAATCTAGACTGAAAGCCCACCTCTTTAACATTGCTTTTGACTCGTAACCACTTGTAACCACTCGCCTCCACCTACCCTCCTCTCTTCCTTCCCGTTCACATTAATTGATTTGATTTGCTTACTTTATTTATTTTTTGTCTATTAGATTGTAAGCTCTTTGAGCAGGGACTGTCTTTCTTCTATGTTTGTGCAGCGCTGCGTATGCCTTGTAGCGCTATAGAAATGCTAAATAGTAGTAGTAGTAGTAAGTCACTGGTACAGTGTCCTGGTCCTGTAAAATGTTGACCAACAGGCGTGGGAACCCTGCTGGCACCAGAATTGTTCATATGATGTCTATGTAAATTGAATCTTGTCTTAAGCATCTGGCCTGTTTCTCCAATATAGCATCCTTCGATACATTTTTTACACTGAATGATATATACCACATTGGAAGATGAGCAAGTGAAAGATCCCTTTATGTTGAATATCTTTCCTTTGTGGATGACTTTGGGGTCCTGTGAAATATTTTGGCATAGTTTGCAACTGGATAAATTACAGGGAAGTGTGCCCTTCTGTTCCTTTTCAGTCTGTGATGGAAGTTTACTTCTGATTAGCTTGTGTTTTAAATTGGGTGGCTGTCGGAAGGCCAGTACTGGTGGGGATGGGAATATCTCTTTCAGTAATTCATCCTCCTGGAGTATAGGTTGTAGATCTCTTATGATTTTCCTCAGTTTTTCCAGCTCTGGATTGTATGTCACTACAAGCGGGATTCTGTCTGTGGATTTTTTCTTTTTGTACTGTAGCAGATTCTCCCTGGGTGTTTTGAGGGAGGAGGCAATATTCTTGGAGATTATTTTGGGGTTGTAGCCCTTCTGTTTGAAGGATTCAGTCAGGCTTTTAAGGTGTCTGTCTCTGTCCCCTGGGTCAGAGCAGATACGGTGGTATCTTGTGGCTTGGCTGTAAATGATGGATCTTTTTGTATGTGAAGGATGGAAGCTGGAGTTGTGGAGGTAGCTGCATCTGTCTGTGGGTTTCTTGTATATAGATGTTTGTATACAGCCATCACTGATTGAGACCGTGGTGTCCAAAAAATTGACTTTTTCTGGGGAGTAGTCAATTTTGAATCTGATTGTAGGATGGTATGTATTGAATGCAGAATAAAATTGTTTCAGAGTTTCTTCACCCTCCGTCCAAATCATAAAAATGTCATCGATGTACCGGTAGTATTTTAGAGGTTTGGTCTGGTGTGTATTCAGAAATGTCTCTTCCAGCTCAGCCATAAAAAGGTTGGCATATTGGGGTGCTGTACTGGTGCCCATCGCAGTGCCCATTATTTGCAGATAGATATCATTGTTAAAGTGGAAGTAGTTGTGAGTTAAAATGAATTTGATTAATTTTGTAATAGTTTCTGGTGAGTATTGATGGTCCAGTGTGGATTTTTTTAGGAGTCTTCCACATGCAGCTATGCCATCCACATGTGGAATGTTGCTGTATAGTGATTCTACATCCATCGTGACCAGAAGGGTGTTAGGTGGTAGTTGCTTGATATTTTTCAATTTATTCAGAAAGTCTGTGGTGTCTTGTATGAAGCTGTTAGTTTTGTGTACGAGAGGTTTCAGAATTCCCTCTATGAATCCAGATATTTCTTCCGTGAGTGTGCCAATACCTGATATGATTGGTCTGCCAGGGTTTCCCAGTTTGTGGATCTTGGGTAGCATGTAAAATGTGCCCACGGAAGGTTGATTTGGTATGAGTTTCTTCAGGTGAGGTTGCGCTTGTGTAGGAAATGTTTTGATAAGGTCTTTCAGCTGTTTTGTGTAATCCTGTGTGGGGTCCTCAGTTAGTTTCCTGTAGTATATATTGTCTGAGAGCTGTCTGTGCCCCTCTTCAATGTATTTTTGTATGTCCATAATTACCACTGCGCCTCCTTTGTCTGCGGGTTTGATGATAATGCGTTCGTTAGTTTGTAGGGTTCTTATGGCCGCTCTTTCTGGTGGGGTAAGATTGTACAGGATTCTCTTATGTTTGTTGGAAAGTTTAACAATGATATCTATCTGCAAATAATGGGCACTGCGATGGGCACCAGGACAGCACCCCAATATGCCAACCTTTTTATGGCTGAGCTGGAAGAGACATTTCTGAATACACACCAGACCAAACCTCTAAAATACTACCGGTACATCGATGATATTTTTATGATTTGGACGGAGGGTGAAGAAACTCTGAAACAATTTTATTCTGCATTCAATACATACCATCCTACAATCAGATTCAAAATTGACTACTCCCCAGAAAAAGTCAATTTTTTGGACACCACGGTCTCAATCAGTGATGGCTGTATACAAACATCTATATACAAGAAACCCACAGACAGATGCAGCTACCTCCACAACTCCAGCTTCCATCCTTCACATACAAAAAGATCCATCATTTACAGCCAAGCCACAAGATACCACCGTATCTGCTCTGACCCAGGGGACAGAGACAGACACCTTAAAAGCCTGACTGAATCCTTCAAACAGAAGGGCTACAACCCCAAAATAATCTCCAAGAATATTGCCTCCTCCCTCAAAACACCCAGGGAGAATCTGCTACAGTACAAAAAGAAAAAATCCACAGACAGAATCCCGCTTGTAGTGACATACAATCCAGAGCTGGAAAAACTGAGGAAAATCATAAGAGATCTACAACCTATACTCCAGGAGGATGAATTACTGAAAGAGATATTCCCATCCCCACCAGTACTGGCCTTCCGACAGCCACCCAATTTAAAACACAAGCTAATCAGAAGTAAACTTCCATCACAGACTAAAAAGGAACAGAAGGGCACACTTCCCTGTAATTTATCCAGTTGCAAACTATGCCAAAATATTTCACAGGACCCCAAAGTCATCCACAAAGGAAAGATATTCAACATAAAGGGATCTTTCACTTGCTCATCTTCCAATGTGGTATATATCATTCAGTGTAAAAAATGTAATGAAGGATGCTATATTGGAGAAACAGGCCAGATGCTTAAGACAAGATTCAATTTACATAGACATCATATGAACAATTCTGGTGCCAGCAGGGTTCCCACGCCTGTTGGTCAACATTTTACAGGACCAGGACACTGTACCAGTGACTTCACAGTGAGAATCCTCAAAGGTAACTTTAAAACCATACAAGAACGTAAGACCTTTGAAGTCAGAATGATTGAATATTTTAACACCCAACAGAAAGGACTTAACAAGGATCTGGGGTTCCTAGCCCATTATAAACCATAAAGCTGTATGTCTCTGTTGATCACCCTCCCCCCACCTATCCACACCCACCCTGTTAGAATATCAATGATATGCTTTGATGTCCCCATGCATACTTCCTACCCACCCCCCTCCTCCCACCCTGTCAGACTGTCATAGTAATGCTTGAATGTTTTCACTTATATACACTGTCAGCTAGCACATTTGCTTATTTCCGATCTGAGGAAGAAGGGCAACCTTCGAAAGCTAATCAAGAAATGTATTAAGTTATGTCCAATAAAAAAGGTATCATCTTATTTTCTTTTCCATGTTTTATTTTGTTTGATTTCTATTGATAACCTTAAGAGTGGACTAACATGGCTACCACACTCCTTCACTACTGAGGAAACCTGAGGCTAGAATGTGAAGTGACTGTCAATTAATACACCCAGTACCCTAAGCATAGTGTCTAGGGGGTAGGACGTGTTGTCAGTGGTAAAATTACTATATAAGGTATGGCTGAAGGGGTTGGTTACCACAAGAGATTTAGTCTTATCTCTATTTAACTTAAATTTAAAAGCCCAGGATTTCAACAAATCAAGACCAAGTCTAATCTTAGGGACAATTTCTGGAAGACAAGTCTTGAAAGGGAATGAGGTTCAAATGTCAATTTATCAGATCCAAGATGGCCGCCTGAGCAGACGCGCGGAACAGAGCTCCTGCTATCCGCCGAAAACTGCTTCGATTGTGATCTTTCAGACCCATTATGGGAAAGAGGAAGGGGAAATCTGGAGTGCCTACCTTCACGGGCAAGGTTGAACCCCCTCTTTTGAGGCAGATGACGTTGGAGGAGTCGGGACGCCGGGAGTTGGAGTGATCGCTTCGGGAGGTCCGGGAGAGCAAACAGACCAGAGCGCTGAGGGAGCTTCTTTGAGTCCTCCCTCGTTAACGGCCCCTCCAAGACCTGGAAGAGGAATGACGGGCGCAAGTGAACAGCACGCTGAGTCCGGAAGTCGGTCTCTAGCGGCTGTGTGTGGAGACCCCGCTGCCTCGTCAACGCCAGTGAGTTTGCCAGCTCAGACAGTTTTGCTGCCTGAAAGAAATCCTGACGAACCCTCCATAAGTCTTGGAATTTTAAAGAAACCTGCTACCGTTACAATGGAATCACTATGGGATGCAATACAAGGACTGAATTCCAACTTGCAACAAATGTCAGGTATTTTGCGTGGTGAAGTTGCGGACTTAAAGAAATCACAATCTGATTTGGTAATGAAAGTTGCAGAACAATCTATAAAAATGGAGTTTTTTGATAAAGAATTAAAAATGGTGAACTCTTTGACGAATGTGTTGATAAAAGACACTAGCCTCCAACAACGCAAATTGGAATATTTAGAAAACCAGATTAGGGGGAATAACTTACGTTTTCTCAATTTTCCTAAATCCCCTCTTATTCCAGCGATAGATATGCTTAAAAAGTATTTCACTGAAGTACTAGGTATCCCTCTAGAGGGATACCCACCTATTACTAAAGCAATGTATATTTCAGGAATTGGAGGGAAAGAATTGCCTCCTAACCCCCAATCTGGACTAAACTTAACGGAATTTCTAGAATCTTCACTAGAGGCTATAACTGAAAGAACTACTTTGCTGGTCACCTTCGCTCTAGAACTAGATCGGAATAATATTTTCAAACTTTATTTCCGCTTCACTAATTCACCCTTCCTTGGCTCAAAAATTCAGGTTTTTCCAGATTTTGCTCGAGAAACCCAAAGGAAAAGAAAGCAGTTTTTGCTGTTGAAAGAGAGGATGTTGCGAATAGGTGGGACCTTTTTGTTAAGATTCCCCTGTAGATGTTGTGTTTCTTTGAATTCTGTAAATTATATATTTTTTGAATCAGAGAAGTTAAAAGAATTTATTGTATTAAAGGAATAATGTAGCAGCAGTCCTTGAGTGCAAAGCGTTTAACCGGCTAGCGACACGCCTTACTCTGTCTGCTTGATTATATGAAGTAATTCATTTCTATATTAATGGGGTTTTGTTTGAATTTCCTTTCTTGGATCCACATTTTGAGGACTAATGGTCACAGTTTTTTCTTGATATGATAATATGTATAAAAAAAATTTTCTTTGTGTGAATTTATGTTAATTGCATAAATGTAAATTGAATAATTATAAATAAAAAATTTAAAAAAAAATGTCAATTTATCAACAAAAGTCCCTCATAAGACCTTCACCAAGGTCTGAATACGAATAGAGACACCAGCAACAGGAGGAGACAAAGAAATACCAATGAGAAGTCTAGAAAACCAAATGGTTTCAAATATGGCAGGTTAATTAAGATGCTCATTTTCATAACAGAAAAATGACTCAAATGCAGCACAGGAAAATGCAGCACAGGAAAACACGATTTTCGAAACTCAGATTTGAGACGGTTTTCTCCACAGTTCATCTAAATTGCATGAGGGCATGTTTTGAGCAGCCTCAAAATTTGGACGTTTTTCAGGGATAATTGAACAAAATAAAAACGTCTAGGACAAAAATTGTGATGTTTATATCTGGGCCTGTTTCAATCACAACTAAGTAACAAAAAGGTGCTCTAACTGATCAGCTGACCACTGGAGAGATTAAGGTATGACCCCCCCCCCCCCCCTTAATCCCCCAGTGATCACTGACTCCCTCCCAAAGATGCGACAGTGACAGTACATAAAAGGGCTGTATGACAGCTTCAGATATCATGGCCATTCCTATTAGAGCAGTAAGCTGGTTCCAGGAGTAGGCTAGTAGGGTGTAGAGAAAGGGACTCAGGTCCATATCCCATTCTAACTAGTACACATGTGGAAATTGTGAGCCTTCCAAACCCTACAAAATACCAACTGTACCTGTAGGTAGGAGACACCTGCAGACCTAAGGGCTTTTGAAGGGGTGTACAGTTAGATACAACAGGTTTTTAGGTGTTCTTGGAAGGATTACAAAATAAGGGTTTTAAGGTGAGAATTGTACCTGGTTTCCTTTATATGAAGTCCAGTGCACTGACCACTAGGCTGCTCCTCTGCTCTGCTTGGGTCTGTGTGGCCAGTTTACTAGGTATGGTGCCTCATAGCCATCCCTATGGCTTGCTTTTGTGTTTTTCTCTAGGACTTTTTTTTATGGTACCTAAAGAACACAATTACAGCAGCTTAGCTCTACCTAAAACTTAACCTTCAAACAAGGATATAATTTTAGCACTAGCACTCAAATCATTTAAGCTCAACTTTTTCCTGCTCTCTATAAAAGGAAATAAGTTGGCACCCTCTAATTAGAAAGGGGAAAATAATGTATCTGGGTTCTTGTAACTATGTTTTGATGTACCATTAAGTGCTGAATCACAGCCGATTACACAAAGGCTGCACCACACAGTCAATTATGCATCTCAAGCAAGAAGAATACTGCTTTCAATCAGCTGGGAAAATGAATGGCCAGTACAGCCACCCCATAAAACATTAATGCAGGGATCAGACCTTGGAATCTGAGAACAGATTTACATCCTAGATAAGTCACTATTCAAATTCTTTGTAAATCAAGTTTTCTCTGGTCCAATCAGTGCACTGAGTCTGTCCCTTCTCACAGCATGCTCTAAGAGACATCCCTTCTCATCTGATACACTAAGAAACTGTACCCAGAGACATCCCTTCTATGGTTGCCAAATAGATCCAGATTCACCCGACAGGGTTGATCCAGTCCTGGGCTTACTCCAATGCATGCAGGGACTTGTAGCCTTGCTTTTCTTAGGGAATCTGTTGGGGTAATCAGAACCACAAGTCCTTGCATGCAGTGGGTAAGCCCAGGACAAGATCAACCCTGTCAGGCAAATCTGGATCTAGTTGGCAAGGTCCATCTCATGTACTGAGATTGCCTCTTCCACTGGTATCCTACACCAAGAGACTGCCCCCTCTAATCACTTACTCTAAGAGACATCTCTTTCCTAAGCAATATATTCAGAGACTAACATGAAATTCCAGCAGGCCGTACAAATGTTAAGCTGCAGTGTTTACCTCACCATCACAAAAGCATAACCTTTGTGATTCTCCACCCTTTCCCCACTGGCTGATTCAGTGACCACTTCCAAGGTCTCCTCCCCCCCACCACCACCATCACACACACTTTTCCAGACACCTTGAAATGCACATTTTGCTCCATCACAGTTGCCCTGCTTGCCTTAGATGGAGACAGGATTCAGTTCTGAAAATGACAGCCTCATTTAATTTCCTGTCACTGTTTAATCTGAATATTGAACATTTTGCCCTTTCACAGATTCCAGAAAGTAATGGAAGATTGATCATCTGTGTTTGAAGGGGCCACATGGCTGCAGCCACAAAGTTCAGAAAATGGGCCTGCTATTTTTCTGCTGTTGTACAGATTTTGAAGATTGAGAATTGCTACTGGTTATGACATTTATAATTAATTAATGTTTTCAGGGCATAAATGTGTCAGTACTAGCCATAAATTTGCATGTAAAACCAGCATAAGAAGCATGCAATTACAATCAAAGGAGTCTTCAGCCTTGACTTCTTTCCTATTGTGTGGCCATGCCAGACGACTTCACAAGAGAGCTCATCAGTAGCAAGGTGGGATCAGTACTGGCTCTGAGAGAAGAGAACTTCCTAATGACTCAGTACTGCTTCAGGAGGAAAAGTGTCTCCAAATTCCATGTAAAGATTATAGACCAGCACTGGAACTAAAGCATAATATGTTTTAATAATGATAGAAGTGTGTGTGTGTGTGTGTGGGGGGGGGGGGGGGGTCACATAATCCCCTTACTAGCACTGTTCCCTCTAAGCTGAGCAGGAGTCCTCTATCTACAATCCTGCCAGCGGGAGGTGCTGTTTCAGTATCACATTTTCAATAGTGAGGGACAAGCAAGTTCTGCAGGACTCCAGGGAACCTGCATGTCCCTAGAGATTGAAGCACCACCCCTTACTACTAGTAATGCAATTGGAGGACACCCGCTCAGCTTAGAGGGAATAGTGCTCATTAGTTCTATGTGTTCCTGTCCCCAGGACCAGGTGCTTACCAACAGGTTACCACATCCCCATTCCAGGCATGGCTGAAATAGTAATGTTCTGTTACGCTCTGCTACACTTCTCCAGGATGGGTTGGTTTCTGTTTCCTAACCTAGCAGCCATCATCCGGGTTGGATCATGGACAGCAGCCATCTTGGCTAGCTCAGGAGGGGGCAGCCATCTTGGAGTAACGAGGTCAGGAAGGAAGCCCATATTTGGATGTAGGCACCTCTGCTGATGGGGGCAGCCATCTTGGAACAGCTGCTCATGGTTGAGCCTAATTCCTGCTCTATTTAAAGCCCTGTTTCCAGTCCTTCCATGCTTCGGCTTCGCTTAGAGGTTGTGGTCTTCATCTGTTCCAGTGTTTTCCTGCGTTCCTGACCTTGGATTGTTTACTGACCACGCGTTGTGTTGCTGCCTGCCCAGACTTTCGGATTGCTCTCTGTTTTGCTGCTTCACTGACTCTTTGCTCCTGGACTGTGTGTGTCTGCCTGCCTGCCTGCCTGCCAGCCTGGTCAGCGGTTGTGCAACCCCGCCGGTTCCAGAAGTCCTGGTGGCCGCCTGCACCTGGGGGTTCAACTTCCAGGGAACGGTGGTCGCTCCCCAGGTGAAGCTAGGGGTTGTCTGGCTGCCTGATCGAGTGCGGTGCCACTTCATCTTCGCCGTGCTCAGTCGGGGCACAAGGGCTCACATTCACCAGGTCATAACAGTAAGCTGAAGCCATGAGCTCGCCAGACAGGTCTGAGCTGTCTCACCTGGCTCAGGTTCTCCACCAGCAGCAGGAGCAGCTAACCCACCTGTCCAGTACCTTGCAGGAGGTCTGCAGTCAGCTACCAGGGCTCCAGCGGCAAGCGGCCGCGGTTCCTCCAGTCCCCAGAGCGGAGACTTCTGCTGCACATCTGCGACTTCCAGAGCCAAGACTGATCATCTGTGTTTGAAGGGGCCACATGGCTGCAGCCACAAAGTTCAGAAAATGGGCCTGCTATTTTTCTGCTGTTGTACAGATTTTGAAGATTGAGAATTGCTACTGGTTATGACATTTATAATTAAAGAATGTTTTCAGGGCATAAATGTGTCAGTACTAGCCATAAATTTGCATGTAAAACCAGCATAAGAAGCATGCAATTACAATCAAAGGAGTCTTCAGCCTTGACTTCTTTCCTATTGTGTGGCCATGCCAGACGACTTCACAAGAGAGCTCATCAGTAGCAAGGTGGGATCAGTACTGGCTCTGAGAGAAGAGAACTTCCTAATGACTCAGTACTGCTTCAGGAGGAAAAGTGTCCCCAAATAATGTCAGCGGTTGTGCAACCCCGCCGGTTCCAGAAGTCCTGGTGGCCGCCTGCACCTGGGGGCTCAACTTCCAGGGAACGGTGGTCGCTCCCCAGATGAAGCTAGGGGTTGTCTGGCTGCCTGATCGAGTGCGGTGCCACTTCATCTTCGCCGTGCTCAGTCGGGGCACAAGGGCTCACATTCACCAGGTCATAACATGGTCATCCCTATATAAACCAGAAACTTTAGTGAGCATGTGTGGGTGGTGTAGTGAGTTGTGCTGTAAGGAGTCCAGCTCCTTATCGGATCCTACGTATGTGTGTTATGCTCCAGTCCTCGGGCCATCCTTTTGTCTTCTCTTATGTGAAGACTCCCTTGACTCTTAGTTGGTGTCTGGTGTAAAGTGAATCTGATACATCAGAGGTTTTTACCCATCCTTCTCCCCTGCTGTTTGATTGAGCAATAGAGTAACATATTGGCCCTCAATTGGATGAGAATAAGATTAAGGAGCCCCGCTGTAGAGCAGGGGAATAGCCACTGATGGTTCCAGGTGGGCAGAGGCATCCTTGCTGTAGCTGCATGAGGTGCAGGTGTAAGTAACTCAGAAGCACTGCCACTGACTGTGAAGCTTGGCTAGAGGAGTTCTTGGCACCCTTGGAGGGCAGGGCATCTTCAGCTGATGGGACTTGAGGATCCCCACTAGCTATGGTATTTAAAGTTAGTGGGGGCAGAGAGCAGGGGTGGGCAGGCACAGAGAGGAAATTTCATGCCCATCCATTTTGCCCTTGGTCTACCCAAAATTTGCACCTGGTTACACCACTGCTCTGAAGCAGAAGCTGGACTACACAAGAGGTCCTGTGTTTGAACATTTTCATATCTGGAAGCTTCTGTGTAGAAGTGGATCCTATAAGGAGAGACCGTGTGTGGAAAAAGAAATGAATGGGTTAACCTCTTACCCTGAAAGACTATATTAAAGATAGAGTTGGTATACCCCAGCACCCCCATGCTGTTCCCCCATGGAAAACCTGCTCCCTTAGAGAAGAATATGCACATGAAAGTAGTTATTGGAGAGAGCTGGGAGGAAATATTTTGTAGGAACCCTAAGGTGTGAATCTAACACTTGACCACCCTACCACTGGGGCACTCTTCTTACATCAGCTTTAAGTTGAACAGTGTAACCTGATGGCTTCTGAGACCCTGGAAATCCCTAAGAACAAGACCTTTCCATTATCAAGGTGACAGAAGACAAATATATACAGCAGAAACTGAACATCTTTAGGAAACAGGAAAGGACAAAGAGCTGGATTTTATATATGAAGACAAGGATGTCTTTGTTAGGAGGGATGCATGTCCCCTGAAATCAAGACAAGAGTCTAAGGAAATTCCTATTGTGGGAACTTTGTCTATAAGATGAATGAGCATTCCCATAATGGGCATGGCTAAGTGATTTCTTTCTGCTAAACCATATGGCTTCAGATTTTGTTGGATTTAGCTTTAATTGTCTGCAACAAGTTGGTTAGAAACTGTTCATGCAGTTGTTTAAACAGATTAGAGCAAGCAATGAGGAGTCAATGAAAGCTGCCCATTGTAAGTAATCAGTATAGCAGTAGCTACTGATATCAAGACTGAATTAATGCAATCAAAAGTGAAAGGAATAGATTAAAAACAGTGTTGGAGGGAGGGAGCAGGATGGAGCCCTATGGCACCCCACAGGCCAATGGAATGAGTTTTGATAAGGCATTATTTCATTGAATAATGAAAGAGTAAACATTCAGGAATGATTTGAACCAAGCCAGCATAGAATCCCACAGGCTCAATTCCTGCAGTGAAAGGATAAGTAGCTGCTGATCAACCAGGTCAAAGGCCATGCTCCTGTTGAGTAAAACAAGGATGACTTTATTTAGCAGACAGAGAGGTCTGTCTCATTGCTATGCACTGGGATGAAGAGCTTTACTCTTTGCTAGAAAATCTAGAAGAGAGCTTTCTTTACAAATCTGGAGGCTAAAAGGGAATTTAGAAACTGGTTGTCAGCAGATTACTTCCATTGGAACAAGATGGTTTTTGTTTGTTTTCTTGTTTTGTTAGCTGTCTTTTTTTTTTTTTTTTTGAATGGTTATACTCTGGCTTCCTTCCACACATAAGGAACAATACCTAACAACAGATACTGAACAGATACTGAACACATAGAAAGGCCCAGCTGATGACTGTTTACTAGTCTGGCCAGTAGTGGATCAGTGGACGAGGTTGAGAGATTGAGAACTGGAACTAGCAAAGTGTTAAAAGCTGGTAATGAGCTATTTAAAGTGGAATATGATCATGTAACCATTGCAAGCAATAAGCAAGAGGGAAAGTCCTTTCTGATGTCCAATACTTTCTCCTGAAAATAATTGGCAAAGTCTTCTGCAGAAAGGCCATAACTTGTTTGTCAGGTAGTATAAGTGTGAGTTTCAAGAGATGGGATAACAGGTGGAAAAGTTGTTGTAGGTGATTTTCATGCTTGTGAAACAGATCTGACAGGCAAACAACTGCCTTAGAGCTAAAATGGAGGATCAGAAGATTCAATGGGATTTAATTTTCTGATCTGCTTTTTCTGCATGCTGAGCCTGTCGCTTTAGAAAATGAACACCTTCTTAGAACCACATGGAAGGATGGAATATTCATTTGTAGTTGTAAGTTCATTAAGAGGAGCATTAAGATTCTCGGTATTAAAAGTGATAGCAATAGTAGAGTAGTAATAAGGGCATCAATATATAGGCGAAGCTAGCTACAATATAGTACCTTTCGTGTACTATAAGAGTGGGAGGGTAACAGTGTGTAATGGTAAATTTATTTGTAACCCTAAAAATTCCTCCCCACAAATTATAAGAATCCAAGTTCTGTTGCTCTGGGAACTGACAAGCAAGAAAACAAGCCAATTATTATAAAAATAAAGGCTATTTATTTACAAGCAAGTGAAACTGACAAAAGTGAAAACACCAGTAACTGAAAATTATATGCAATTATATGCAAATGCAAGGTAACTCAGGAAAATGAAAGACAAATGTTCTTATTAGAGAATAGGTCAGAGTGAATGCACATTAAACCATGGGCCAGGCCTTGAAACAGACCTCCTATCATTACCCTTTAGTAATAACAGAACTGGTATACACCCTGCATGTAGGAGAGGGTAGAATACAAACAGCTGGATGCAGAAGATCCCCAGCAGGTTCCAGCAGTGCAGGCAGAATGGATGGCTGATAGAAACCTGAATAACAGTAATTGAGGCCGAATGGAAAAACCAGCTTCCTTTTCCTTGGTTTCCAGTGCTTCTTTATACAGTTCTGGAGGAGGTAAAGTCCTTGAAGATCAGCAGGTTCCTCCGTATATTGAACCTTCTAACCTGGGAAATTATTGTATAGTCATGTTGTATCAGCATGTCATGGCTGTGGCCATGCCCATATGTCCAGACCTATTTTTTCTCAGTAATCTGGCTCTGTAACATCTCCAGACTGCCAGACTGCATGGTGACTTCTGCTGTTGGTGTTCTGCAGCCAAGCCTCACTTTGGTGTTCCTGCTATCCAAGCCTCATTCCAAGTTGTGACATCATCAGGAAGTCCTTTAAAATGCACCTTGGGCCTTTCATGCCTTGCCTTTGCAACAGGTCTAGTTTACCCTTTTCTTGTTGTAGTATTGTTGTTTGATTCTGAGTGAAACAGGGGCGTAGGCAGACCTTGTCGTGGGAGGGGGCCAGAGCCCAAGGGGGGGGGGCACATTCTGGTCTGCTGCCTCGCCGCCGCCCTGCCACTCCCCACCCACTGCTGCAGCAAATACCCTGGTTGGCGGGGGTCCCCAACCCCCGCCAGCTGAAGCGTTGTCCAGCGCCGGTCTCTGGTGCCACCACGTTGCCTACCCTGCTCTGTCTTCCTCTCCTAACGTCCTGCACACTCCTTATAGTGAAATTGAGCATGCTCAGTTTCACTAAAAGGAGCATGCCAGATGTAAGGGAAAGAAAAAGCACGGCAGGCAATAGCGGCAGCGCCAGAGACCGGCGCTGGACACTTCACCTGGCAGGGGTTGGGGACAACCGCCAGCAAAACAAGGGTCCCAGAGGAAATTTGGAGGGGCCCAGGCCCCCGTGGCCCCATGTAGCTACACCACTGGAGTGAACTGGTCTTGTTAGCTGTGCCTCAGTGCACAGCCCTGAACTATGTGTGTGGTTCTTGTTTGAACCTGAATGGATTACTTTTCTGTTAGCTGTGCCTCCTGGCACAGCCCTGCGTTGTTTCTGTGTATGGTTCTTGTTTGTACCTGTATGAATTCCTTTTCTCTGTTTGAATCTGAGTGGCTGTGTGGCACAGCCTTGAGTGTTCCTATGAGTGGCTTCCCTTTATCTTTGAGTGCCATGTGGTACAGCCTTGAGTGCTTCTATGAGTGGCTTCCCTTTATCCTTGAGTGCTTCTATGAGTGGTGTCCCTTTACCCTTTGAGTGGCCGTGAGGCCCAGCCTTGAGTTGCTTCCTTGTGTGATTCCCCTTTACCTTAGTATTGGCAAGTGGTCTTGTCTTGAATTGCTTCTTTGTGTGATTTCCCTTTATCTTAGTATGGCCTAGTGGCCTTGCCTTGAGTTGCTTTTTTGTGTGTTTTCCCTTTACCTTAGTATGGCCGAGTGGCCTTGCCTTGAGTTGCTTCTTTTTGTGTTTTCCCTTTACCTTAGAATGGCCTAATGGCCCTGCCTTTAGTTATTTCTTTGTGTGATTTCCCTTAACTTTAGAATGGCCGAGTGGCCCTGCCTTGAGTTGCTTCTCTGTGTGCTTTCTGTTTGAGTCCTCTCTGTGAGATTTCTATTTGAGTTTGAGTGGATGGTTCTTCCGTTTAGCTGTGGCTATTAGCACAGCCCTGAGCTTCCTCTCTCTGTGACTTCTGTTTGAGTTAGTTAGGACTGCTCTTCCGTATAGCTGTGGTTCTAAGCACAGCCCTGAGCTGCCTCCCTACAGTGGTGGAAATAAGTATTTGATCCCTTGCTGATTTTGTAAGTTTGCCCACTGACAAAGACATGAGCAGCCCATAATTGAAGGGTAGGTTATTGGTAACAGTGAGAGATAGCACATCACAAATTAAATCCGGAAAATCACATTGTGGAAAGTATATGAATTTATTTGCATTCTGCAGAGGGAAATAAGTATTTAATCCCTCTGGCAAACAAGACCTAATACTTGGTGGCAAAACCCTTGTTGGCAAGCACAGCGGTCAGACGTCTTCTGTAGTTGATGATGAGGTTTGCACACATGTCAGGAGGAATTTTGGTCCACTCCTCTTTGCAGATCATCTCTAAATCATTAAGAGTTCTGGGCTGTCGCTTGGCAACTCGCAGCTTCAGCTCCCTCCATAAGTTTTCAATGGGATTAAGGTCTGGTGACTGGCTAGGCCACTCCATGACCCTAATGTGCTTCTTCCTGAGCCACTCCTTTGTTGCCTTGGCTGTATGTTTTGGGTCATTGTCGTGCTGGAAGACCCAGCCACGACCCATTTTTAAGGCCCTGGCGGAGGGAAGGAGGTTGTCACTCAGAATTGTACGGTACATGGCCCCATCCATTCTCCCATTGATGCGGTGAAGTAGTCCTGTGCCCTTAGCAGAGAAACACCCCCAAAACATAACATTTCCACCTCCATGCTTGACAGTGGGGACGGTGTTCTTTGGGTCATAGGCAGCATTTCTCTTCCTCCAAACACGGCGAGTTGAGTTCATGCCAAAGAGCTCAATTTTTGTCTCATCTGACCACAGCACCTTCTCCCAATCACTCTCGGCATCATCCAGGTGTTCACTGGCAAACTTCAGACGGGCCGTCACATGTGCCTTCCGGAGCAGGGGGACCTTGCGGGCACTGCAGGATTGCAATCCGTTATGTCGTAATGTGTTACCATTGGTTTTCATGGTGACAGTGGTCCCAGCTGCCTTGAGATCATTGACAAGTTCCCCCCTTGTAGTTGTAGGCTGATTTCTAACCTTCCTCATGATCAAGGATACCCCACGAGGTGAGATTTTGCGTGGAGCCCCAGATCTTTGTCGATTGACAGTCATTTTGTACTTCTTCCATTTTCTTACTATGGCACCAACAGTTGTCTCCTTCTCGCCCAGCGTCTTACTGATGGTTTTGTAGCCCATTCCAGCCTTGTGCAGGTGTATGATCTTGTCCCTGACATCCTTAGACAGCTCCTTGCTCTTGGCCATTTGTAGAGGTTAGAGTCTGACTGATTCACTGAGTCTGTGGACAGGTGTCTTTCATACAGGTGACCATTGCCGACAGCTGTCTGTCATGCAGGTAACGAGTTGATTTGGAGCATCTACCTGGTCTGTAGGGGCCAGATCTCTTACTGGTTGGTGGGGGATCAAATACTTATTTCCCTCTGCAGAATGCAAATAAATTCATATACTTTCCACAATGTGATTTTCCGGATTTAATTTGTGATGTGCTATCTCTCACTGTTACCAATAACCTACCCTTCAATTATGGGCTGCTCATGTCTTTGTCAGTGGGCAAACTTACAAAATCAGCAAGGGATCAAATACTTATTTCCACCACTGTATGTGAATTCCCTTTAACTTTTTACTTGTGGATTCTACTATGTGAGTCTGT
This sequence comes from Microcaecilia unicolor, assembly GCF_901765095.1. NCBI lineage: Eukaryota > Metazoa > Chordata > Amphibia > Gymnophiona > Siphonopidae > Microcaecilia > Microcaecilia unicolor. The sequence continues at coordinate 197,118,804 of NC_044038.1, read as the reverse complement.
GTGGGGTTGTCTTTTCTCCTTCAGTTACTTTGTGCCTGTGTGTAGGGTGTTTTGACCTTTTGTTTGTGGCTCTGTTTTGCGCAGCATGTGTGCACTGCTTGGTTAGTATTTGCTTAGGGGATTCCGTTCTGTTTCTTTCCCCTTTCTGTTTGTTTGGGTTCCAGTTCGGCCTTGCAGCCCGTATGCTTGGACACTGTTACATGTGGGTTCCAGTTTGACCTTGCAGTCCATTTGAGTGTCCTTCCTTTTGTTCCTGGTTCCTTCTATAGTTAAGCTCCATTCCTGGTTTTTGCTTCAGCCAGGCTATGTTTCTACCTTGCCTTGAGTGTGCACTGCTTATTTGCCATGTCTTGTGTCTTGTCTGGGTTGTTCCTGTGCTGTCTGTATCTAGTCCTTGGTCTGCCTTGTCTTATCTGGATTCAGCATCTGGTTCGCCTCTGCTTTGTGCCTATGCCATCTCAGAGGACTTGTCTGCTGCAGCCCTGGCCCCAGTCCAAAATCTTACCATCCCTGAATCCATGACACAGCAATTTGCTATTCTGGGGCCTCATGCTCCAAACAGTCCAGTGATGTACTTTGTCAATAATAATTGTCTTGTTCACTTTCTCCACCTGGCTTGAGATGATAGGCGATATGATAGCTATTTTCAACACCTTGGATTTCCCACACATGCTGTATTACCTTACCTGTAAAATGGGGTCCCTGGTCAAAATCCACCCTCATTGGTAGACCCCCATCTGCTAAACACATGATTTATTAGCTGAATGGCTGTTGACAGTTGTTTGGGCCCTACAACCAGGGGCGTAGCTACGGGTGGGCCTGGGTGGGCCCAGGCCCACCCAATTCCAGCCCAGGCCCGCCCAGCGCCAGCGCCAGCTCCCATTGCCGGCCACTGCTGCTTTTCTTGATGAGCAGCAGGGCCGGCGCCCGGCGCTACAAAAAGAAGAAGCGCTCAGCTGACTGAGCTGAGCGCCAACGCGTCGCTAAGGACAAGAAAAAATGTTTTTAAAAAAATGCGGCACCGCAGGCAGCCTCGAAGCATTGGCTGCTGGCTCTGTGCAGGCTCCTCCCGTCTCTTACATCACTGCCCCTGTAGCGAAGCAGGGGCAGTGACGTAAGAGACGGAAGAACCCTGCAGAGCCAGCAGCCAATGCTTCGAGGCTGCCTGCGGTGCCGCGTTTTTTTTAAAACATTTTTTCTCATCGGGTTAGCGACGCGTTGGCGGCGCTCAGCTCAGTCAGCTGAGCGCTTCTTCTTTTGTAGCGCCGGCCCTGCTGCTCATCAGGAAAAGCAGCAGTGGCCGGCAATGAGAGCTGGGGCTGGTGGGCCTCAATGGGAGAGGGAAAATGGATGGCAGGATGGGGAGAAAGAGGGAAAATGGAAGGATGGGGAGAGAAAGAGGGAAAACAGATATGAGAATGGCAGAGAAAGAGGGAAAATGGAAGGATGGGGAGAGAAAGAGGGAAAACAGATGGCAGGATGGCAGGATGGGGAGAAAGAGGGAAAAATGGAAGGATGGGAGAGAAAGAGGGAAAACAGATGGCAGGATGGCAGAGAAAGAGGGAAAATGGAAGGATGGGGAGAGAAAGAGGAAAACAGATGGGAGGATGGCAGAGAAAGAGGGAAAATGGAAGGATGGGGAGAGAGAGGGAAAACAGATGGCAGGATGGCAGAGAAAGAGGGAAAATGGAAGGATGGGGAGAGAAAGAGGGAAAACAGATGGCAGGATGGCAGAGAAAGAGGGAAAATGGAAGGATGGGGAAGAAAGAGGGAAAACAGATGGAGGATGGCAGAGAAAGAGGGAAAACGGAGGATGGGGAGAGAGAGAGAGGGAAAACAGATGGGAGGATGGCAGAGAAAGAGGGAAAACGGAGGATGGGGAGAGAGAGAGAGGGAAAACAGATGGGAGGATGGCAGAGAAAGAGGGGAGAGGGATGAAAGGATGCAGAGAAAAAGGGGAGAGTGGAAGGATGTGGAGAGAGAAGGGACACTGAACAGAAAAGGGTAAAGAGATAGACACTGGTTAGAAGGAGGGAGAGAGACATTAGATGGAAGGATCAGGCGAGAGGGTAGATGGGTGGAAGGATGGGGAGAGAAAGAGGGAAGACGCTGGATGGAAGGGTAGGGAGAAAGAGGTGACACTGGATGGAAGGATGCAGAAAGAAAGAGGGGAGACTATTGGAAGGATGGGAGAGAGAGGGGAGACACTGAAGGATGGGGAGAGAAAGAGGAGAGCTGCTGCATGGAAAGGGGGAGTAGTGAAAGATTGGAGAATAAGAGGAAGGGGCATGGGGAGAACAAGGGTGAGAAAAAGATGAAAGCCATAAGTAGATGAAGGAAATTAAAGAATGGATAGTAAGAATGAATTAAATCTGGACACAGAGAGAGGCAGAAAAATATTGAAGAAAGCAAAGAAAAAGGAGAGAAAAATGACAAATGGCCAGGAAACCCTGGCAGAAGAGTCAAGCGAAAACGAAGGAAAGCAGAATCTAGAGACTGGGAGCAACACAATGAGAAAAAGTAAATGGCCATACAACAAAGGTAAAGAAAATAATTTTATTTTTAATTTAGGATAAAGTAATATGGTGTTAATAAAGTTTCAGAGACCAATACTTCCTTCCTTAGGTCAGGAGAGGATACCGTAACAGCATTATACTGACCTGAGGCAGGAGGTTTTGGCCTCTGAAAGCTCACTGAAAAGGGTGTTAAGGCTATTAAAATAAATTGTCTGAAATCTGATGCACTGAAAAGCAGCACTTTACCCTGTGTGACAAATGCATCTGAGTGTGACTACATTTTGCTGGGGGGGGGGGGGGGTAGAGAGAAAAGTTTGTGCCCACCCACTTTGGGTTCAGGCCCACCCAAAATTGGCAGTCTGGCTACGCCACTGCCTACAACACTTTCATAGTTATATCCAAGGAGAAAAGCTGGTCATGGAAATTTTTTGGAAAATGAATGGATTAAGTCAGGCTAAGTTACTAATAGTTGAATCATCTGCTGGACGTTAGCAATGGCTCTTGAAAATAAGGTATGTTCAAAAATACAAGGATGCGGTAGCACAAGGCCTGGCTGAGTTGCATGATTGCACCATAGGAAGGTCCAGATTTGCGGATGCCACTGAGGCTGCTACCCCGTGTATAGTGTTTGAGGAGTCTCTTTGTCATTTTCTCTATGATGAGAAGCTCAGTGGTCTAGCTCCTCAGGTATGTGTAGATGGGTTTGCTTATCGGAAAGACAGCAATAAGAAAATTACTGCCAGGATTGGTGTGGTTTGGGATCCCATAAACCTGTAGGAGCAGCAGAAATTTCAACATAAGACCAACCAGTTTGCAGAAATTGCTGCTGCAGTTGCAGCTGTGTAGTCTGCCATCAAGAAAGGAATTAAAACCATCGTCATATGCAGCAATTCCAATTATGTCTGCCATGCATTGGTGATACATTTGCCAACCTAGAAAACTAATAGCATGATCAACTTAAAAGGGAAACCTGTCATGAACGGGGATCTCAAATTGGTTCTGGACTGTCTGGTCTGGGATAATGACATGACCATCTACTAGAAAAAAAAGTGAAATGTCTTGCCAAATTGGACCATCTAGACAGAATGGGAAATGATCTTGCCGACCAGCTGGCCAAGGAAGGGGCAATTTCAGGTGGCTTGTGGTCATGAGAGCAGTTGGTATCCACTCATATTGAAATAGTCACCAGACAGCAAATTAAATATCTTACAATCCTGTGTTGCAGTGGCAGTCCAATGAACTCTCATTCAATCTAATAACTGCACAGGAGGAGGACCCAACCATTGGGAAATTCTACCTGAGAAATACTCTATGACCCAGACTGACTGTCAGGGCAGTGAGGAACTGAGGATATTATATTCCTCAAGAAGGATGTTTCAAATATACAAAGGACTGCTGGTGAAGAGAAGCAGTGACGGGATCCACCAATGGGTGGGGCCTCAGTCTTATCATGGGCTTATACTGCAACATGCTCATGATGAACCCTGTGCTGGACATCATGGAAATTGGGTTACATATGAAGCCTTAAAACAGGTGGTCTATTGGCCCCATGTATATCAGGATGTAAAAATTTATACTGAAGGCTGTTTACCTGTTGCAGGTTTCAACCCTCTGTGCTGTCCCACTGGGTTCCTCTCAGAAACAAGGGCATAACAAATTGACTGGGTAGGGCTGGTGGTTCAGTCCACCTGTGGTAACCAATACATGCTTCCAATTGCATGGCAGTCGTATTTCTTGTCCACTTTAGACAAGGCCTTGCTGGCATAAACCACCACCTGACAGTCTGTGTAATATTTTTGATACAAAACTACACTCATTCAGTCCCGAGTGAATTCTATTTCCAGGAAGAATTCCTTATCCCTTCGGGGGTAAGCCAGACATCGAGCCCAACTCAAGGTGTCATTTAGCTCCTTCATGCAGGGTTCAATTTTTTAGGAGCTTGACTTGTGGTTGAGTGATCTCAGTATACTGATCCATGAATTGTCAAGAGTAGTTGCAGATCCCTAGGAAGGACCGCAATTCTATAAGATTTGTGGGCATTCTTAACTGTTGCAATGACAGTATCCTTCTCTTCTGTGGACAGAGTCCTTTGGTAGAAACTTCATACCCCAGGTAGTTAAGCAATGTGCGGCACCACTTAGCCAAACATAATTTGGCACCTGCATTCTTTTTTTTTTTTTTTTAGCACCTGCATGCTTTAATAGTTGGAAGATGTGTTCTACCTCCGTAAGGTGATCTGAAAGGGTAGCACTCTTCACCAGGATGTTATCCATACACAGTGCACTCCACTTAAGTGCACATTGGATAAGTGCACACTCTGCTTATCTGCAACTGAAACTTACAGTTCCAAATGTTTCACATTCATTCTAATGAAAACTTACTCTGGTTTAGGACACCAGCGATAAGTGCATACTCCACTTAAATGCAATACTTCAATTAGCTCTTTTTACAACATCACTCCTTTTAAGTGCAATTTCCTTCATTCACTGTTATAAAGAAAACACCCCTCCCCACTCCTAGGTCTACCATACAGCCCTTGTGTATGCAAATCCTTCTGGTTCCTGTCCCAAATAGAAACTCCCACGAAGAGAACACCCCTCCAACCCACCATAGGCCCCCTTCCCAGGATTCTAGTGGTCCAGAGGTCAGCTGAGATAGGAGCAATCCTCCTATGCTCCTGCCCATGCAGTCTTCTTAGTGCAAATAGCTGTCGCGAGACTGCCATGAGTTCACAGTAATCTCATGAGACTGCTGCTGAAATTGTGGCAGCCATTTACACTAAGGAAACTGCAGAGCATAGGAGGATTCCTCTTTCCCCAGCTGACCACTGGACCACCAGGGCTGTAAGGTAGGCCCAGAGAGGGGGACTACAGTTGGTCCAGGGGTCTCTTTGTGGGAGTTTCCATTGGAGTGGGAACCGGCAGGCCTTGCATATACTTGAAAATGGTAACTTCGGTAATCTGCATGCTCCGGATAAGTGCAAGTGAAATTTTGGTCCAGAGCCCTTGCTTTTAACCAGAGTGTACAGTATACTAGACTACCACGAGTCTCTGCATCTAGGAATGCTTTGTGTAGAAAGATGTTAAATTCTGCTAGACAATTGAGATATCCAAAAGACGTCCTATTCCAGGTACATTGCTTATTGCCAAAGGTGAATACTAGTTTATGCTGATCCTCGAGATATACTAAATCAAGTATTCGGGTTGAAAAAGGCTACTTTATTGAGAGCCTGTTGACCCAGTACTGAACGGAGCCTCAGAGTAAAGTCCTGCACACACCCAGGTATCATGACCTCCTGAGGACTCTCCACTTCACAGACCCATGGCACTGTTTGACCAGACATTAGGGCCTTCTGAGCCTCTGGTAGGCACATTGGACTGCCTTCCATTCTACTCCAAAGCACATTATGCAAGAGGTCAACCAAAACTCACAACCATATCAGACAATCAGATTCCAGGAGAAGATCCCAAAACAGTACAATACTTTTTATGCTGCTTATCCCAGAAATATTTTTAATAACGGCTTATGGACTTTTCTTTTAGGAAGCTATCCAAACCTTTTTTAAACCCTGCCAAGCTAACTGCTTTTACCACATTCTCTGGCAATGAATTCCAGAGTTTTATTACACGCTGAGTGAAGTAACATTTTCTCCCATTCATTTTAAATTTACTACTTTGTAGCTTTATTGCATGCCCCCTAGTTCTAGTATTTTTGGAAAGAGTAAACAAGCGATTTACGTCTACCCGTTCCACTCCACTCTTTATTTTATAGACCTCTATCATATCTCTCCTCAGCCATCTTTTCTCCAAGCTGAAGAGCCCAAGCCGTTTCAGCCTTTCCTCATAGGGAAGTCATCCCATCCCCTTTATCATTTTCATCGCCCTCTCTGTACCTTTTCTAATTCCACTATATCTTATTTGAGATGCAGCAACCAAAATGGCAAACCGTATACAAGGTGTGGTCGCAACATGATACAAAGGCATTATAACATCCTTGGGTTTTTTTTCCATTCCTTTCCTAATAATACCTAACTTTCTATTTGTTTGTTTTGCTGTCGCAGCACACTGAGCACAGGGTTTCAAAGTATTGTCAACGATGACTCCCAGATCCTTTTCTTGTTCGGTGACTCCTAACATGGAACCTTGCATCATGTAGCTATAGTTCAGGCTCCTCTTTCCCACATGCATCACTTTGCATTTGCTCACATTAAACATCATCTGCCATTTGGATGCCCAGTCTTGTAAGGTCATCTTGCAATTCTTCACAATCCTCTTGCAATTTAAGAACTTTGAATAACTTTGTGTGGTTGGCAAATTTAATTACCTCACTAGTTATTCTCATATCTAGATCATTTATAAATATGTTAAAAAGCAGCAGTCCCAACACAGAACCTTGTGGAACCCCACTATCTACCCTTCTCCATTGACAATACTGACCATTTAACCCTACTCTCTATTTTCTATCCTATTCTATTACTGGTTCGGGAATATCAGGAGTTAGTGGTCCATAGGCCACATGTCAATGACTCAGTTCTCTTATAGGAACCAGCTTGTGCTTAGGGCTGAGTAGAGCTAGGAGCTCCAGGTTCAGTTCTCCTTGGGGACCGCCAATGCCTCTCTTTAGGAGGCTGACTTGGCTCTGCATCCCTGTGCTCCAAGAGGCACCACACCAGTTGAATGTTGGTCTCCAGATTATCCATCGGCATGTTCTGTCTAGGGGCTGGCTGTGTGAAAGAATCCTGAGAGAATTCCTTTTTCCAGGTATGTTTGGCTGACCTACCAGTCTTAACTGGCAGACTGGTTGTGGTCAACTGGTGGGATTTGCTGGCAGATGGCCTGGCTGAAGACCCTCCTCCACCCATCTACCTCCAATGACAATGCATTCTGTACAGAGCTAACTTCCACCTTATGATCCTTGGCCTTCTCCTGGTCCTTTCTTCCTCTATCTCGACCAGCCTTGCCACTGAGCTTAGTCTCATATAACTTCTCAGCAAGCCTCACCAAGGTGCAAATGGGTTCATGTTCTTTATCTGACAGATAGGTTTTCATGTCCAGCATCAAGGTTCTTAAAAATAAGGCCTTGAATTATGCATCTTCCATCTCCTGGGGATTGGGCTCAAAATAATAATAAGTCAGTCTTAACTCAAAAGCATAGCTTCTGGGTGATTGACCTTCTCCACATTTTATCTTGTACAGCACCTGTCGAGCCTCAAATGGGTTTTTGTTGGCCCATAATGCTTAAGCAGTGTCAGTTCAAATGCAGTCAAAATTCATCTTCTCATAGGATATGGAGGCTAAGACCTGTCATCATGAATCCTAGAATGTCATGGCAACAGGGTGATTATGTCCTAGTCCCTCCTTATCCCTAGGGTATCCAATGCATTATGGACCTTGTACAAATGATCCTTTGGAAGACTATACTTCCTGTACTGAAAGGGGTTATCATCTCTATGAGTTCAGTTATCCTCTTGCTATGGCTTATCAGCTTATCCTCCCTGGAAGGTGATCGCGACCAGAGAATGGAGGAATGGCTTTTATGACCAGGAGTTTATGTGCGTCTCTGAGACCTTCTATGACTGGCAATGTCCTCCAGCTCTCTCACAGGGGTGCCACCTGCTTGGGATGGTGTTGAGTCTGGCTCCAAATGACCAGTAGGTTCCTCCTCTGAACTCTCTTCACTATCCCTATCTGCGTCCAAGTCATGCTCTGATTCCTGGTCAAAAATGGTCTCCAAGGCTGAGGTTTGCCTTTCTGGAACAGCTGCCTCCTGAACTCCTTCCTGACAGAGCTGGGCGTCTTGACTCTCAAGCATGACCACCTTCTCTGCTAAGGCCTCAGGTTGTGCTCTGCCCATTTTGTCCATTTCAGCAGATCCCCTATATCTAGCTGCACTTTGGTGGACTGGCTTTGTATAGTTAGACATTGTTCACCCACATCTTTGATCTTATTTTGTAAATAGTCAAGGCGACTTGTCACTGCTTCATCAGCTGAGCTCATTATTAAGCACACAGCTGAGTCCTGCTCACCTTTCACCTGTTCAAGTTCTCTCCTTAGCATGATCAACTCTTGGCTCAGTGAGCTTAGTGTATATTCTAGAACACATTTCTTTTTGAGCAGGTGCTCCTTTTCTCCCCGTGCCAAGAGGTACTGCTCCCATAACTCCTTGTAAGTTAGAGTAGCTTCGCTTTCCCTCTGATCTACCTGGTGTTGCTCCAGGGCTGGCACTCTATTATACACATCGAACAGGTAACACTTTTGTATCTCATCATCTAACAGGGTGGACGTGAATTATTTGTTTACTCTTTCCAAAAATACTAGGACTAGGGGGCACGTGATGAAGCTACAAAGTAGTAAATTTAAAACAAATCAGAGAATACTTTTCTTCACTCAATGGAATTTGTTGCCAGAGAATGTGGTAAATGCGGTTAGCTTAGCGGGGTTTAAAAAAGGTCTGGCTAGCTTCCTAAAGGAAATGTCCACAGACCATTATTAAACTGACTTGGGAAAATCCACTGCTTATTTCTTGGATATGCAGCATAAAATGTATTGAACTTTTCGGGATCTTGCCAGGTATTTGTGACTTGGATTGGCCACTGTTAGAAACAGGAAGCTGGGCTTGATGGACCTTTGGTCTGTCCCAGTGTGACAATACTTATGTACTTATAGGCTGTGTTTCAGCACAACAGTGCCTGCCTCAGGGGTCTAATGGTAAAACATAATGTAAAATATATATAAAACACATATAAAGTCATGTACATTGAGAAACTACAGAGATAATTGCATACATACAAAAATGAATGCTATCCATAACCATAAAATGCAGTAATGTGTACCATGTGACAGTGCCTAACAATATATTAAAAAAAAGAAAATTGTAAAGCAATAGATACACATATTTTTAACAATGATAGCTACATGCAATGTAGTTATGTTAACAATAAGTGACAAACAGGCTTATTTTCGAAAGAGAAGGACGCTCATCTTTCAACACAAATCGCAAGATGGGCGTCCTTCTCACAGGGTCGCCCAAATCGGCATAATCGAAAGCTGATTTTGGCTGTCCCCAACTGCTTTCCATCGCGAGGACAACCAAAGTTCACGGGGGCGTGTCGGAGGCGTAACAAAGGCAGGACTTGGGCGTGCCTAACACATGGGCGTCCTCGACCCATAATCGAAAAAAGAAGTGCGTCCCTGATCTTGGACGACTTTTACTTGGTCCTTTTTTTGTTACGACCAAGCCACGAAAAGGTGCCCAAAATGACCAGATGACCACCGGAGGGAATCGGGGATGACATCCCCTTACTCCCCCAGTGGTCACTAACCCCCTCCCACCCTCAAAAAAATTCTTTAAAAATATTTTTTGCCAGCCTCTATGCCAACCTCAAATATCATACTCAGGTCCATTGCAGCAGTATGCAGGTCCCTGGAGCAGTTTTAGTGGGTGCAATGCACTTCAGACAGGCGGACCAGGTGTCACGTCTGTGGCCATGACCACCCTCAGACTTACCTTGTTCCTGGGGGTCAGCTTCCTAGCTGGCTCCTGTTTCTTCTGTCTGTCCTTTCTGAGCTAGCTCTGGCTCTCTGTGCTGGCTGCACCCAGCAGCATGACACTAATTGCCTCACTATACTGCACCTGTGGGTGTTGCCTGGGTTAGCTCTCTCTCTCTCTGTGCTGGCTGCTTCCAGCATGACTCTAATTGCTTCACTACACTACACCTGGGTGTGGGAAGCCTCTCTGTGTTTCACTGTGCTTTCTGCCTGCTCTGTGGCTTGTGACTGAACAGCCTCCGTAGTTACTTAGAGATTGCTGCAGCTGTATCTCTGGAGTTGAAGGGCTTTATTAATCACTTAGAGACTGCAGCCTTTGCAGTGTTATGCTCTTAGGCCAGGTCAGGTTAGTAAGTGTCTGCTGCACTACTGCTTAGCCTCTCTCTGGGTTCCAGCCCAGTTTCTTTCTGTGTCTGGGTCTCTGTTGTCCTTCCGTGGGGGGTCTTCCCTGCCACTGTCTGTCTGTGGACTGTGGGTCCTTCCTGGCTTACCCTGTGTTTGGGGTGAAGCCTCTGCTCCAGGCTTACCCTGTGTTGGGGTGAAGCCTCTGTTCCTGGCTTACCCTGGGTTGGGGTGAAGCCTTTGTCCGGGTTTGTTCTCTGTCTGTATGCGAAGCCTCAGCCTTTGTGAGTTTCCCAGTCAGTGTGTGGAACGGCTGTGGCTTCAGACCCTTGGCCTGTTCTTCCTGGTTACTCTGTTTGCTGTGCTGCCTGCCAAGACCCTTGGCCTGTTATTCCTGGTTTGCTCTCTTTACCCTGAACCCTGCCTTGCCTAGCCTGTGTGCCTACCCTGCTTGTATATCCTGAGGGTATATCCTGAATCCTGTATCTGTCTGGCTAGTGTGTTTTCCTGGGTGATTATTCCTGTATCCACCTAGCTAGAGGGTTTACCCTGTGGGTATTCCCGGATCCCCGTTCTGCCTAGTGTGTTGCTGCCCTAGTCTTTGCTCCTGCTAGCTTCTGTATGCCTTGTGTTCCTTGGTCTGTCTTCTGGGTCTTGCTAGTGGCTGTGCAGCAGCACACTGTCTGAGTCTAGTTCCGTGCCCTGTCGCCCTTGTGTATCCCAGACCCAGGGTGGGTCCTCTGGATCTTCAGTTCCTGCCTTATCCTGCAAGTCCTGCCGGCCGCCTGCACTTCGGAGCTCAACTTCGGAGGAACGGTGGCTAGGTGCAGGTGAAGCTGTTCCTGTCTCATCTGTTCTAGTTGCCTGCCTTGTACTACTCCAGTCCAGAGTTCCAGTACTGCTCGTCTGTGTTTCCAGTCCTGAGGTGGTCTTGCCTGCCGCTGCTGCTCCTCGGCAGTGGCCCAAGGGCTCACGAACTCCAGTCCTGCCTCGAGGACCTGACAGAATGCCAAGGCCCTCGAGAACGCGACACCAGGCCCATCCCCCCCTACCTGTTACACTTGTGGTGGTAAATGTGAACCCTCCAAAACCCACCAGAAACCCACTGTACCCATATCTAGGTGCCCCCCCTTCACCCATAAGGGCTATGGTAGTGGTGTACAGTTGTGGGTAGTGGGTTTTGGGGTTTTTTGGGGGGGCTCAGCACATACGGTAAGGGAGCTATGCACCTGGGAGCAATTTCTGAAGTCCACTGCAGTGCCCCCTAGGGTGCCCGGTCGGTGTCCTGGCATGTGAGGGGGACCAGTGCACTATGAATGCTGGCTCCTCCCACGACCAAAGGGCTTAGATTTCGTTGTTTCTGAGTCCTCAGTTTCCATTATCGCTGAAAATCAGAAATGACCAAGTCTAAGAATGACCATCTCTAAGATCGACCTAAATTTCCAGATTTGGGCATACCCGACTGTATTATTGAAACGAAAGATGGACGTCCATCTTGTTTTGATAATAGGGGTTTCTCCACCCCTTCACAGGGGCGTCCTGAGAGGACATCCTCAGAAAAACTTGGGCGTCCCTTTCGATTATGCCCCTCAACGTGCTTACATGCACATTGATATGTGAACATACATATTATATTATATAGTAGTAATACACAATATCTGATGTGCTCATCCACACACACAGAAAGTTTATCCTTTAAAACACAACTCTGATTGTAACACAGGAGTGGTTTATGTTATCCTATGTCCCTGCAGGCCCATATATGTAGGCAAAACTACCAGGAATATCAAAACAAGAATGATAGAGCATAGAAGCAACATTAGGAGAGGAAACATGATGGCACCTTTGGTATAACTCTGCCACGATCTTTCTCTCAATTTTGCAGATTTAAAGTTCTGTGTATATAAACATGTGAAAGTGTCTTGGCATGGTGGAGACATTGATAACATTTTGTTGCAACAGGAACAAAAAACAATCTTTGAATTGAATACTGTCTCCCCCGCAGGTCTGAATGCAGAATTAGATCTATCAGTTTTCCTTTAATTTTCAAAGTAATGTAATGTGATGTTTTAGGAATATTTTGGTCACAATATATGCTGTTCCATATGCTCGTACATTTGGTTCTTATTTCAGTGACTCCTATTATCATCAAATTACGTGAGTGAATTTTAGAAGATATATTTAAGTACTGCCGGAAGGTTTTTCTGTAACTGATGAACACTAACTATTAGGTTTTTTAATAGAAATACATTCTCAATTGGGGTTTGTTTTCATGCACATGCATTATTATATGATTCTGTTTGTGATGCAGTATAAAAGACACATTTCTTAACAGAAATACATTTTTATTTTTTTACTTTTCTGTATAGGGGCTGTTACATAAATCTCCTGAAATGCGGTACAACTTGCATTTTCTTAAAAGATATACATTTTTATTTGTTTTACTTGTATGTATAGGGGCTGCTAAATTAATCTCCTCAGATGCGGTACAACTTGCATTTTCTTAAAAGATATACATTTTTATTTGTTTTACTTGTATGTATAGGGGCTGCTAAATTAATCTCCTCAGATGCGGCACAATCTGCATTTTCTATATATACGCAGAATTTTTTTTAGCTTAGCGTGTTTTCTTTCCTTTTTTACATTGCCGCTGACTCAGTGGGAGTAACTGTATTCTATGTCTCATTGAGACAACATCAATTACTGACACACTGGGTTGCAATGCTGCCTATTTCTATTTACGCCACTTCACATAGGAGTAACCTAGTGGTTAGTGCAGTGGACTTTGATCCTAGGGAACTGAGTTCAATTCCCACTGCAGCTCCTTGTGACTCTGGGCAAGTCACTTAACCCTCCATTGCCCCTGGTACAAAATAAGTACCTGAATATATGTAAACCGCTTTGAATGTAGTTGTAAAAACCTTAGAAAGGCGGTATCAAGTCCCATTTCCCATTATCTATCAAACACTGAGATAGCATCAGTCTTTCAAACGCTGAGACATTAGTCACTGTTACTATTTACGTCACTTCATGTTGCCTGGCTTGGGTTTAAAAGCTATTCATTGTGCATATACTTTTATTTTAGCGGTATTATACTAGCTGACAGTGTTCACCACAGTGGTTTGATGTGCAGTTACAGTTTTGGTAAGTTCTTTTATAATGAGCTTATAAGTTCTAGGACATTTTATGCCGTTCTATACCAATGTGATTTAGTAGATTCCCACATAAGTTGGCTCCTTTAACATAAATGATTACATCTGTTAAAGTATAGTAATTGCACTTTCAATTTAAGGCATGAGTAACCCACAGGTCTATAGGTGTATTTGGAGGTATATTTTCTCTCTCGTTTTACCATGATTATCGTTTCTGAAAACTTTACCATATAAGCTTTGTTGGATATTTTGGTTTTTGTTGTTCCTCCCGTCTAAGCAACTTGTTAAGATATTCAAGAATATTTGACTAATATAAGACTATCAATTCTGTCTATTTTACCCAAAACAAAATAAGTTTGTGAAGACAAAATATCCTTATGCAGTATTGCTGTGGGCAGATGAAATAAAAAGTTATGAATCTAATTGCCCCACAGGTGTGGTGAAGTGAAAACATTATACACATTAAAGGATGATCCAGAAAGCAAACATAGTTATTACAGAAAACGGAATGTCTATTCCAAATTTCCAGATGCAAACATAGAGAATGAAATATGTCACTCAATTAGTATTTACACAAAGAGCAAAGCGCATAAAGAAGATGCAATTTATCCTATTAAAACATATCTCCATAATAAATTATGTTATTTCCCCTTTTAATATGCTTTGCACAGCATATAGTGTAACTTTGCACTTTTAGCTCTATCGTTGGTTTGCACACTATTATTATCTTAAGACACATTTTACTCCTTTTGAGGATATTGTAGTTTTCTCACTGACACTAAATGTATATTATGTATCAAACACACATCAGGTATTGTGTATCACTACTATATAATATAATATCTCTATATATAAAAGGCACCACCAACGTTCTAAATGAAGCCTCCAGCCGGAAGTGTGAAGGGGGAGAGATATCCGGTTTCCCCATGAGTGTCTGCCCCGCCCTCGCTCTCTCTCTAACACAAACAGTGAAGGAAAACACAGCAAAGCATGAAATCAAATCGCTCTCTCTGTAACAGTGAAGGACTCAGAGGGGGGAGGGGAGAGAGGGCAGAAGCCCTCACTATCTCTGTAACACAAATACAGCAGGAAACGTAACACTGAAGGACTCGACTGAGGGGGGAGGGGACAGAGAGCACAGGGGACGGGAGAGAGGGCAGAGGGCAGGGACACACAAACTCCCACATGCACACAGAAGAAAACCTTGCTAGCCCCCGTTTCATTTGCATCAGAAACGGGGCTTTTTTACTAGTAATATATATGTTCAAATATCAATGTGCATGTCAACACTTTGGAGCTCATTTTCAAAAGAGAAAAACGTCTGAAAAGTGGCATAAATCTGCATTTGGACATTTTTCTCACAAAATCATCCAAATTGTTTTTTTTCAAAACCAATTTTCAGACGCTTTTATATGAAGTCCATCAGACATGCATTCAAATCACAAGGGGGCAAGTCAGGGGCATGTTAAGGGCAGGATCTGGGTGTTCCTAACACTTGGACGTTTTTCAGCCATAATGGAAAAAAACAAAAGTGTCCAGGACTAAAACTAAAACATTTTGAGCTAGACCTGTTTTTTTATAACGAATAAGGCACAAAAGAGTTGGCCACTGAACGGAATCAGGGGTGACCTCCCAATACCCCCCTAATGGTCACTGACTCCCTCTCCCCTCCCACACACACAAAAATGTGAATACAAATATGATTTAGCAGCCTCTATGACAACCTCAGATGTTAGAGCCAGGTCTATAAGAGCAGCATGCAGGTCCCTGGAGTAGTGTTGCAGTCAGTGTAGTCCCTATCTCCCTCTACCTGTCAAATTTGAGGGGGAACCTGTGAGCCTTCCAAAACTCACCAGAAACCCACTGTACCCACATATAGGTGAACCTTTCACCCATAAGGGCTACTGTAGTGGTGTACAGTTGTGGGCAGTGGGTTTTAAGGTCTCAGCAAACAAGATAAGGGAGCAACGGTGAGACTTATACCTGGGAGCATGATGCAGTGCCCCCGAGGGTGTCCCATTTATCTCCTGGGATGTCTGGGAGACCAGTCTACTAAAAATGCTGGCCCCTCCTACATCCCAATGGCTTGATTTTCTACATTTTTCACTTGGACATTTTTTTTTTTTTAATGGACCAAAAAACAAAACATCCAAAGCACAAAACCTTGTTAGAAACAGTATTTTCACAAACAAAAGATAGACGGTTTTCTTTTTTGAAAATGAACTTCTTTCCTATTCAGATTTTGGATGTTTTTTGCAAAACATCTAAAGTCAGACTTAGACGTCATGTCGAAAATACCCTTCCACATCACTTATTGTTAACATAACTACATTGCATGCAGCTATCATTTTAAATATGTATATATATATTGCTTTACAATTTTCTTTTTTTAGTATGTTGTTAAGCACTTTCACATGGTACACATTATTGCATATTATGATTATGGATAACAGCACTCATTTTTGTATGTATACAATTATCTCTGTAATCTCTCAATTACATGATTTTATACATGTTTTATATGTATTTTACATTATGTTTTACCATTAGACCCCTGAGACAGGTGGTGTTGTGCCAAAACACGGCCCATGTCGGGTCTTGAAGAATACTACACTTGATCTTAGCCAAAAGGCCAAGAAGCAATGGGTCTTGAAGAATAAAGGATACTCATTTGTCACCATCTTGAAGGCCCAGTTGTGCTTTTTTCCTTTTGTTCCTTGAGAACAAACAGAAGACAATAATATGCTTTGATGTCCCCATGCATATCTCCTACCCACCCCTATCCTCCCACCCTGTCAGACTGTCATAGTAATGCTTGAATGTTTTCACTTATATACACTGTCAGCTAGCACATTTGCTTATTTCCAATCTGACGAAGAAGGGCAACCTTCAAAAGCTAATCAAGAAATGTATTAAGTTATGTCCAATAAAAAAGGTATCATCTTATTTTCTTTTCCATGTTTTATTTTGTTTGATTTCTATTGACAAAATTATTCTTAAACTCTTTGTGGGGGAAGTTTGGGGAAATTTGGTCAAAGAAGAAATCTACCTGCTACTAGCATCATAAGAGACCCTGGTGAGCTGTATATTTTAATCACATGGGCGCTGCCTAAGGGTGACAGGCAGAGCAGGGAAAGTTCTAACCTGTATTACCCCCCCCCCCCCCCCCCCCAGCATAGTATCCTGAAAGAGGTGGAAAACCCGGCACAGCCAGAGAAAAGGAAGGGGCCCAGACAGATAGATCCCTGGCAATTTCAGAGGCAATCCCTACAAACAGTCCAGGATCCCAAATTAGCTAGGCTCCCTGGCTGACTAGGCAATATAATATGGAGGTGAGCTGCAGCTGGGAAGGAGAGGGGTCCCCATGGGCTAATAAGAAAGAGGAAATAGGAAATGAAGAGACCGAGATGGAGTGGGCTGATCAGGAAGGTGTCTCAGACTGTCCCAGAGACAAAGGTTCCTGAAGAGGAGCAGAGTATGGAGGTGTATCCAGAGTGAATGAAACCAGCTGCCAGGAGCTTCAGTGACTGGAAGAACTCTGTATTTTTCACACAGTCCCTGAGGAAGGACAGGTGTTGGCTTATTACTGAGGGTGGCAGGTCCAGCCCAGCTAGAGACATGCTGAGGCTGTCAGTGAAAGTGTGAAAAGCTATTAACTATTTGAAACTGTGAAATGAACTTTAAACTGGCAAACAGTGGATGTGTTCCATTTTTGTGTTTTGTTTTGGAGACAAGACTGTGCTCAGGGGAGAGAGATGTTTAAAGTTTCCTCTGAGTTTTCCAGCACTGCTGGACAAAGCTTAAGCAAACTGATTATAAAAGGGCTTTACCAGGAGGGGGAAGGGTGAAGTGTGTCTTCCTTTTGTATGTGTGTGTGTTCGTTCTGAGGCTTGCTTTTCAGCAGCCTCCTCAAAGACAAGTAAGGACCCCAACCAGACTTCACACAAACAGTACAGCCAAGGGACTCATTACAGAATTGGTGTCAGAAGTGGGATCAGAGGCACTCCCTTCCAGCGGACCAGGACCCCAGGGCTTTAAACAAGCCACCCTTGGTTGTGTTTTGTGTTTGTTTTGTTCCAGGTATCAGGCGAGATAGACCCGAAGGAGGTGTTTCAGTAGATGACCGCGCAGATCCAGAAGCAGAAGGAAACCTTCCAAAAGGTCTTGGTGGATGCGCTCGCGGCTCTCCAAGCCCAACAACTACCGCTTTTGGATTTGCTGCAGGAACATCTCAAAGCATCAAGAGATAAACCCCCCTGTAACTGAGACACCATCCACAAATATGGGAGCGACAGCCAGCCCTGAACGGGGCGCCCAAGTTTTCCTGGGGCCGTCCTCCCAGGATAGCTCCATGAAGAGGCAGAGAAACTTGTATTATCAAAACAAGATGGGCGTCCATCTTTCATTTCGATAATACGGTCGGGGACGCCCAAATCTCAACATTTAGGTCGACCTTAGAGATGGTCGTCCCTGGTTTTCAGCGATAATGGAAACCAAGGACGCCCATCTCAGAAATGACCAAATCCAAGCCATTTTGTCATGGAAGGAGCCAACATTCGTAGTGCACTGGTCTCCCTCACACACCAACCGGGCACCCTAGGGGGCACTACAGTGGACTTCATAAATTGCTCCCAGGTGCATAGCCCCCTTACCTTGTGTACTGAGCCCCCCAAAAAACCCACTCCCCACAACTGTACACCACTACTGTAGCCCTAAGGGGTGAAGGGGGGCACCTACATGTGGGTACAGTGGGTTTCTGGTGGGTTTTGAAGGGCTCACATTTACCACCACAAGTGTAACAGGTAGGGGGGGAGTGGGCCTGGGTCTGCCTGCCTGAAGTGCACTGCACCCACTAAAACTGCTCCAGGGACCTGCATACTGCTGTCATGGAGCTGGGTATGACATTTGAGGCTGGCATAAAAAATATTTTTGTTTTTTTTAAGGGTGGGAAGGGGTTGGTGACCACTGAGGGAGTAAGGGAGGTCATCCCTGATTCCCTCCGGTGGTCATCTGGTCAGTTTGGGCACCTTTTTGAGGCTTGGTTGCAAGAAAAAACGGACCAAGTAAAGTCGACCAAGTGCTCGTCAGGGACGCCCTTCTTTTTTCCATTATCGGCCGAGGACACCCATCTCTTAAGCACGCCCCAGTCCCGCCTTCGCTATGCTGCTGACACACCCCCGTGAACTTTGGTCGTCCCCGCGACGGAAAGCAGTTGAGGACGCCCAAAATTGGCTTTCGATTATGTCGATTTGGGCGACCCTAAGAGAAGGACGCCCATCTCCCGATTTGAGTCAGAAGATGGGCACCCTTCTCTTTCGAAAATAAGCCTGAAAGACAACCTGGATGACTTTTTCTGTACTTTTGAAAGAGTAGCAGTAGGCCGGCCACAGGAACAATTGGCCGTAAGATTGGCCACCTCTTTAACTGGGGAATCCTTAGCAGTCTACCAAGCTTTAACCCCTGTTTAAGCCACTGACTATTATACGGTTAAAGCTGCTATAAAGAACAGATTGGGTCTTACCAAGGCCTCTTTGAAAAAACAAGACAGATCTCGGACCCTTGCGCAAAGATGAATGGATTTGGCTACTAAGTGGCTAGACCCCCGAGGGGAAAAATGTTGCCCAGATTATTGAAGAACTGATTTTAGAACAGCTTCTTTTTGCTATAGCTGTGGAAGTTAGGGGAGCAGTAATACAGCAGGGGTGTAAGACAGTAGAGGAAGCTGTTGAGGCCCAAATAGCCCAGTCCCATCCCCTCTTCCCTAAACCTCCAAGTTGTCTCGCCGAGAGGAGGCCCAAAAACTTCCTTGGAAAGTGCCGAGAAAGAGAAATCCCCTGTCCAGGAGGAAGAAAAAGGAGAAATTAAGTGTTTCAGGTGTGGGGGAAAAAGGAGACTTGAAAAGAATAGCTAGGAAAAAAATGGTTTGATAGGTAGGAGGCAGGAAGAAGTTGATTCCCAATTTAGGCAGGAAGTAAAAGTTGAGGTAGTGCCTGTTACAGCCCTTCTGGATTCAGGAGCTCACCAGAGCATTACATCCTGGAGGTTTTGGCAGAAAGTAACGGAAAAGATAAGTGAAAGAGAAGGCAGGTACCAGGGAAATGTGAAAATCCAATGTATACATGGGGCCTCCACTGCCTATGCTTTACAAGAGGAACGCATTTCAGGTCCCGGGTTTAATGGGAACATCCAGATGGTTGTGCTCCCAAGCTACCGCAAGACCTATTGCTGGAGAGGGATTGGTCCCCATTCACTAGGTGAGTGAAAAAATATTTCCTCCTATTTGTTTTAAAAGGATTTCCACGTAACTTCCTCGAGTGTCCCCTAGTCTTTGTACTTTTGGAATGAGTAAAAAATTGATTTACTTCTACTCATTGTACACCACTCAGGATTTTGTAGACCTCAATCATATCTCCCCTCATCTGTCTCTTTTCCAAGCTGAATAGCCCTAACCTCTTTAGCCTTTCCTCATACGAGAGGAGTTCCATCCCCTTTATCATTTTGGTCACTCTTCTTTGAACCTTTTCTAATTCCACTATATCTTTTTTGAGATACGGCGACCAGAACTGAACGTAATACTCAAGGTGTGGAAGTACCATGGCACGATACAAAGGCATTATAGTCTTTTCGATCTTATTCACCATCCCTTTCCTAATAATTCTTAGCATCCTTTTTGCTTTTTTGGCCGCCGCTGCACACTGAGCAGGAAATTTCAGCATGTTATCTACAACAACACCCAGATCTTTTTCCTGAGTGCTGAGCCCCAAGGTGGACCCTAGCATCAGGTAACTATGATTCGGATTATTCTTCCCAATGTGCATCACCTTGCATTTGACCACATTAAATTTCATCTGCCAATTGGATGACAGTCTTCCAGTTTCCTAAGGTCTTCCTGCAATATTTCACAGTCCACACGAGTTTTAACAACCTTGAATAGTTTTGTGTCATCTGAAAATGTAATCACCTCGCTTGTCATTCCAATTTCCATATCATTTATAAATATGTTAAATAGTACCAGTCCCAGCACAGATCCCTGCAGAACTTCACTGTTCACCCTCCTCTATTGACAGAAATTGCCATTTAACCCTACCCTCTGGTTTCTGTCAAATAACCAATACCTAATCCACACCAGATCCTTGCTTCCTATCCCACGACTCTTTAATTTTCTCAGAAGCCTCTCATGAGGAACTTTATCAAAAGCTTTCTGAAAATCTAGATACACTACATCAACCGTCTCACCTTTATGCATGTTTATTCACACCTTCAAACAAATTAAGCAAATTGATGAGGCAAGACTTCCCTCGGCTGAACCCATGCTGACTCTGTCCCATTAAACCATGAACAAGCCCAAGTTGCTGATAATACTGGTGTCTCAAGATTTTTACTGGAACAAGGGGTATTGTACCGGAAAGTCCCTGAGCCTGATGGAGGGGAATTAAGGAGGCAGTTGGTAGTTCCTAGGGCCTTTGAAGATCTACTATTAAGATTAGCCCATGACCACTCACTGGCAGGCCATAAGGGAATCCAGAGCACCTTCAGCCAGATATTATGCAGGTTGTATTGGCCTGGGGTCTTTAGGGAAGTGCAGAGTACTGTTCATCCTGTCCTCAGTGCAATCGGGTATCTAGCTCAGGACCACCACCAGCTCCCCTTAGTCCTTTACCTATCATCAGTGAGCCAGTTATGCACTTAGCGATGAATATTGTGGGTCCCATTATTAAAACACCCCATGGCTTTGCTTATATTTTGGTTATTATGGATCAAGCCACAAGATTCCCTTGGGCAGTCCTTTTACAGAATATCTCTGCCAAAGTTATAGCATCCGAATTGATCAAATTATTTTGTGAGATCGGGTTTCCCAGGGAAGTGTTAACAGATCAGGAATCTAACTTCATGTCCGGCAGACTAGCTCAAGTGCGGGAAGCATTTGATATTAAACATATTAAGACCTCTGCGTACCATCCTCAGTCCAATGGCTTGGTGGAGAGGTTTAATAAGACCCTCAAAGCGGCCCAAGATGGCGTCTGAGACTGACGTGCATGTTAGCAGCTCCTGAACGCCAACAGCTATCCTGCCGTAATAGACCTCTCTGGACCCCGTAATGGGGAAGAGAAAGGGGAAACCCGCCGCACTCACCTCCTCAAGCCAGACGGGGTTATCCACTATGCGGCAGGGTACATTGGACGGGATGGTTTTGCGCACGCCGGGACCCTCAGAGAGTGCTTCGATGGCTCCGACGGAGAGGTTGGAACATAGCACAGAGGGAATTACTTTAAGCCCTCCCTCTCATACAGCTCCTACGAGGCCCGAGGGCGATGTGTTGACATCAGAGGGACGGCGTCTGGAGGCGTCCGAAGAGGGTTTGGCCCTGGCGACTGTTGTGGGAGGCCCCGTTGCCACTTCTTCACCAGCGGGGACATCGCGGCAGGCTGGGTGTTTTTCCCCGCCTGCACTAACGCTGGAGACCCCCCCATGGAACCCTCTGAGTACAAGTTAGACCTGCTGTTGTAACCCTGGAAAGTTTATGGGATGTTATTCAGGGTCTAAACTCTACCTTGAAACAGATTTATAATTCCACACGTGAAGAACTGACGGGGATGAAATTGAATCAGGAAAATTTCTTGAGCAGATTCGAGGCTCATGACACCAAATTGAAGGAACTTGATAAAGAGGTACAATCTTTAAAAATATTTTCCTCTACAGTTTCTAAAGAAAAATTGATACAGTTTAGAAAAATTGAATATATGGAAAACCAACTTAGAAGAAACAATCTGAGAATACTTAATTTTCCTAAATCTCCATTAATTTTACCTATTGAGATGTTTAAGAAATACTTGACTGATATATTACTTATTTCCCCGGAGCATATTCCTCCAATTACCAAGATACAATATATTGCCGGAATTCGTAATACCAGACCCACTCAGCAACATCAAAGGGATTTAAACTTAACTGAATTTCTTCAAGGCTCATTAGATCAGATAACGGAACGAACTACTATGTTGGTGACATTTGCATTCGAACTTGATCGCAATAATATCTTCAAGTTATATTTTCGACATATAAATGAAGAGTTCTTGGGCGCGAAAATTCAAATTTTTCCAGATTTATCCAGAGATACTCAGGAGAAAATAATTTTTATTGTTGAAACCTAGACTGCATATTCTTGGTGGGACGTTTCTCCTCAGGTATCCCTGTAGATGTCTGGTTGGATTTAATTCTTTAAACTATATTTTCTTTGAACCTGAGAAGCTCAGAGAGTTTATTGTGAGTAAGGAGTAGAGATTTGAGCCCTGAATATTAGTGCTATGCATCGGCTGCGCTCACTGAGGGTGCCTTCTGTCTCTGTTTATTTAGTTCATTTATGAACTTTTCTTTATTATTATTACTTTGACCTTGGGCAAAATTGTGGTCTAACAATTGTTTTCATATTTCTTCTATAATACTTACAGTTATGTGTTTCTTGATTTTTCCAAGGCTACCACACTCCTCCAAATTTATGTAAATGCATGAATGTAATGAGAAAACCTATAAATAAATAAAAAAAAATAAGACCCTCAAAGCAATGCTAAGAAGGGAGTTGGATGGAGAATATGAAGAATAGAACCAGTTATTACCCTTCACCCTATATGCCTGTGAGGAGAATGTCCAGGCGTCCTTAAGGGTTTTGCTTTTGAGCTGATGTACGGGCACCAACCCCGAGGTGTATTAGATATTCTAAAAGTGAGGTGGGTAGAACCTGGAGACCCCTAGACAGTTGTGTCTTACTTAAAGGACCTTCGGAGTCAACTAGCTAGGGTATTCAAAATGGTGCAGGAAAATCTAGAGATAAGAAAGGCAGAAGGGGTATTATGACCATAAGACCCAGGTTAGGGCTTTCCAGGAAGGCAATAAAGTACTGGTGTTAATTCCCAGTTTGCCTCATAAGTTTACAGCTAGGTGGAAGGGTCCCATGATTGTTAAGAAGAGGCTTGGACCCAGAACTGCTAAATAATAGAGGAAAAATGCAAACCTATCATGTCAATGTGATAAAAATCCTGGCAGGAGAGGCAAGCTCTTATAACCTATCTAAAGGAAAAAGGGGCAGCAGATTTAGGATCCCAGGTTTCTGATTTTTATGAAAAAAAGAAACCCAGTATCAATAAGGATCTCACTCCTAAGCAGAGGGCCAAGATGATTGCTATGTTGGCAACTTTTGAGGATGTACTTACTTCCAAGTCCAGGGGAAACTCACCTTATTACCCATAATATACACACTGAGCCAAGTAAAATAGTGAGACAGAGACCATATAGATTACCCAAATCTAGCAGGAGGTGATAAAACAAGAAATGGAGCAATTTGAGGTTATACAGGAATCCCATAGTGTTGGTTCCTAAACCAGATGTTACCCAGAGATTCTATATTGACTTCCACCAAGTTAATGCTACTTCCACATTTGATGCATATTCAATGCTGAGAATTGAAGAACTGTTAAATAAGTTAGGACAAGCCCAGTACCTGACCACGTTAGACCTATCTAAAAAAAAAAGGAGGAGGATGCTCGTCCTAAAATGGCCTTTTGTACACCTCTGGGTATACTCCAGTTCTGCCATATGTCTTTTGGCTTAAATAGAGCTGCGGCCAGCTCTCAACGCCTTCTGGACCAGGTACTTAGACATCATCAAGATTATGCCACTGCATATATGGATGATGTAGTAATTTTAAGTTCTGATTGGGAATACCACATTTCCCATGTTAAAGCTGTTCTAGAAGCCCTGAGGAAGGCATGGCTAACCCTAAACCCCCAGAAGTGTATTTTGCTCAAAGAGAGGTTAAGTACTTAGAATATTTAGTGGGACAAGGAAAAATCAAACCCTTACTTGACAAGGTAAAGAGTATTAGGGAGTTTCCCCAACCATGCACAAAGAACAAAAAGAAACAATTAAGAAGCTTTTGAGGGTTGGTCAGCTACTATAGGCATTTTATACCAGTTTGCAAGCAAATCTTGTCCTTTAACAGACTTGCTAAAGAATAATCACCCTAACCAATTAAAATGGACAGACTATGAGGTTAGTGCTTTTAAAACCCATCCAAGATAAATCTATGTTAGGAGCCTGTCCTAAGAGGGGTACATTTTGAAAAACCTTACATATTGAAAATAGATGCCTCAGACAGAGGATTAGGGGCCATCCTTTCCCGGAAATATCAGGGGGAAGAACACCCTATTCTTTACCTAAGTAGAAAATTACTGCCCCATGACAATTATGCCACAATAGCGAAGGAGTGCCTTGCTATAAAATGGGGGCGGAAGTTTATGTTGGTTACTGATCATGCTCCCCCTTAGGTGGCTGCAACAAATGGAGAACAATAATTCCCACCTTACCAGATGGTATTTAGTGCTATAAGGGTATAATTACAAAGTGGAGCATAGGTTCGTGAAATTACTAGGAAATGCAGATGCTTATCCCGGATCATCGACTGTCCGGCTCAGGTCAGAAACCAGATGGAGAGTGGTGCTAGCTTGAAGGAGTGTGGGGGGGGGGGGGGGGGGGGGGGGGGGGGAGGGATGTAATGACTCATGAGCTCTACTTAGGGTGGCAGGCAGAGCAGGGAAATTTCTAACCTGTATTACCCCTGGCCCCAGCATAGCATCTTGAAAGAGGTGGAAAACCCGGCATGGCCAGAGAAAGGGAAGGGACCCAGACAGATAGATCCCTGGCAATTTCAGAGGCAATCCCTACAAACAGTCCAGGATCCCAAATTAGCTAGGCTCCCTGGCTGACTAGGCAATATAATATGGAGGTGGGCTGCAGCTGGGAAGGAGAGGGGTCCCCATGGACTAATAAGAAAGAGGAAATAGGAAGTGAAGAGACCGAGATGGAGTGGGCTGATCAGGAAGGTGTCTCAGACTGTCCCAGAGACAAAGGTTCCTGAAGAGGCGCAGAGTATGGAGGTGTATCCAGAGTGAATGAAACCAGCTGCCGGGAGCTTCAGTGACTGGAAGAACTGTATTTTTCACACAGTCCCTGAGGGAAGACAGGTGTTGGCTTATTAGGGTAAGAGGGTGGCAGGTTGTGCCCAGCTAGAGATATGCTGAGGCTGTCAGTGAAAGTGTGAAAAGTTATTAACTATTTGAAACTGTGAAATGAACTTTAAACTGGCAAACAGTGGATGTGCTTTGGTTCTATCTTTATATTTTGTTTTGCCAAAATATATAATTCTAGGTTCACACTCAATAACTAGCTGTATTAATTTAATATGCAAAATTAACAACTGTATATATTGCAAAACATATACATTTTTATTTTATTCCTTAGAAAATACCTTATATAAATGTACCTATTACAGCACAATGTTCTAAATATATTTTGTTTTGGAGACAAGACTGTGCTCAGGGGAGGGAAACATTTAAAGTTTCCTCTGAGTTTTCCAGCACAGCTAAAGAACAAAGCTTAAATGCCCCCTCTTGTAGACCTCCTTCTGACTCTTTCCCACGGGGGACTAAAGGTACTTATTTCATATAACAGGTTCTGTATAGTTTCTCTGACCTCCATTGTCACCCAATCACAAAGGGGTCTGTTCTGGGGTGACATTAGGAGCCGTAATTGAAAACTAATTCCCATAACTACTGCTTTCTGTCTTTCTGGATCTAGGTATACTCTGGGCCATTTATGTTCCCATATAAGACCTATTAAAAATCTGTCTAAGTTTCTCCAAAGACTGAGTGTCACTTGTATGTGATCTGCCTTGTAGGCTAAATAAATGTAAGGTAAAGAGAAGATAGAATCAATAAAATAGAGGCAGAGATAGGTTTAAATAGATAGGTACATTTTATTTCTTACCCAAAGACAAGTCTTCAAGTTGGTACAAATACAGACATCAAACAGATTCTGGGTACAACCGGACAGAGCCCTGCCGTTCCTCAGCTGCGTTGGGGATGGACTCCGAAACTAAGGCAAAATCTCCCCTCTTTTATACACAAACCTCTCCATAGAAGTGAATGGTGAGATACTTCGCTCCTAATCTTTCTCAACTTCTGAGATCATACTTTCCCACGCGGTCTTATCAGCATGTTTTGGGAAGCGTTGAGATAACAGTTTCACATCTCCCTATTGCAATACTTTTCACACCATCTTATGAACTCTGTATGACCTCTGTATCATTTTATACAAAACTACTAAGCTCCATTTTATTCATCTGATCCATCATTCTTTCATTACAGATGCTGATTTAAATTAAAAGTTGTACCAGTTTGTGTCAGGACTCATTGTTCAGACCTGCTTTTTGCAGATTGTCAAATATTAAATCATTTACTTGTTGTTTGGCCTAGTCAGTACTTTTTCAGTTGTTGTAGGCTGCATAGCTTTGGCCATCACTATTCCAGTGGTAGCCTTAAAGCCAGGCCATATATTAACACTGGTTATAAAAGGGCTTTACCAGGAGGGGAAAGGGTGAAGTGTGCCTTCCTTTGTTTTTGGATAGTGGAAGAACAAACAGACAAGTACTGTGCACTACTTGCAGAACTGTTTCTACCAAAGAATTACTACTCTGATAAGCAAGACTGAAATCCCAGACCAGATTGGGGGTTGGGGATTGCAATAAGATTTTATTTTTCAGCAGCCTCCTCAAAGACAAGAAGTACCAGACGTACAGCCAAGGGACTCATTACAATATGTTCCTGTTTTCCCCGGAATACACTGTATTGTCTTGCGATCTTATAGACGATGATGCGGCATGCATCACCTGGAAGCGCACAAAGGAACTTTGTGCACCATCAGATAACACATCTTCACAGCCTCTTTTACAGGGTTCTTGACGCTTTATCACAATACAGACTCTATGATTTTTGTAAGTAAGGAGAGTGAGTGGAATCCTCCTTTGAGCAACTATTTAGGTGAATTAATGAGCGAGATCCCTAAGGGTGAGCATATCACAGAGCAAAAGCAAATAAATTCTGCCGAGGCTGTAGGGGGCAGTGTCGGGTTTTTTTTATGTCACTTCCCGTCACATGACCCTATCCAAGATGGCAGCTAGTAGTGGAAACAGGAAGTAATGTGATGCATACAGTAGTAGCCACCATCTTGAAAAAAGAATGTGACTGTGATGACATATCCTCTGATACTACCAAAAGGGAATGGGCTATGAAGAAATGGGCAGGGTTTGGGGAATGGCTATGCAAATAAAGTGGGGCACGAGGAATGGAAATGTAAAGGGGGCAGGGTTGAGACATCATATCTGGTGGTGTCATCCAAGGGGGTGGAAGTGGGGGTGGCTTTGGCATGGCTTGGGCAGTGACATCATCAAAGGGGCAGGGAGTGGGCATAGCTTGGGAATGTCCTCACTTCTGATTGGCTGAAAACCCAGAAGCGGGTATGTCACCTGTCAAAATCAATTAATTTTGACAAATGCAGGTAAGTTTCACTACTGCAGTAATATTAGCAGTTGTAGTTATATTAGTAGCAGTAGTTGATTAGCTATAGCTCTAATTTTAACAGTATTAGTACTAGATTAGCCATAGCAGTGGTATTAGCAGTTGAAGTAATATTAACACTAACAGTAATAGATCAGCCATAGCAGTAGTATTAGGAGTTAAGTAATATTATCAGTAACAGTAGATTAGCCACAGAAGTGGTGTTAGCAGTTGTAGTAATATTAGCAATAAGCAAAACAGCAGAAGAATGGGTTCCCCACAAAAATAGGAACCCAGAAAAAGGAGTAGAGTTAATCAAAACAAATGGTCAGCTGGAGATGCTTATAACCAAGCTGATGTTTCTAAGTCCAAGAGATAAATCAAGCACAACTTCCAATGAAATCAAGTCACTTTACTCAACATATCATTACTCAGCCCAAGGACTAGACACAGACCGTATTTCAGCGGTGCCCACATCAGGAGTCCAGGATTCTGGTAAATATCTCCAATCAGCACAATTACTTGTAGAGTGAGTAAATGTAACAATGACTATTGTCACTGGAGCTGTGTGTCCTTTATAAACACGAAACACAGTACTGGAAGAGAATCCTGCCAAATGTTAGGTGTGCACATGCCAACATGTTGTATTCTATAACAGCAATTTTGCGCTCAATTGCTGTTATAAAATTGGTGCATAGTGTCCATATTTTTGCGTCTGTTTTTGGTGCACTTTCTTGAATCTACCCCAGAGCATGTGTCAAAGTGTTTTCTGCTAGTGCAGCAGTGGGATGAGAACTAGAAATTACCATTTTAATTTTTAAAGCATTAGCACAGCTCCGCTCCAACGTACTTTCCTACAGTACAAGAGTATTATTACCCATCCAATGCATCACAGTCTGACAATCTGAATTTCCTTCAGGTACCAAAGATGAAAGATCAGCATAAGCACAGATGCAGTCTCATGGTTTTTCTTGTGTTGTGCCCATTCATTGCAAGATTGCCAGACCTTCACTTAAAAGATGATTATGTAAGTTTCTGGAAGTGTCTAAAGGCTTCTTTTTTTTTTGGAACAAGCATTTGGAAATTTGCTTTAGGCTGTATTCTGTATTTCTGTCTTGTTATGTTTTAATGTTATACATATTTCTTATGTATTACTCTAGGCCACTTGGAAAATATTGATTTGCTGCATATAAATCTTTGTAAATAAATAACATGAGACCTTCTTGTTGCTTTCATAACAGTTATGTGCCGTAGTTAGACAATAGTATGGCCAGCTACAGAATGTTTCATTTTCTATGTGCAAAGAAGTGACAACAAATCTTGCAGGCACTGTGTCAGTTATTTATTTGTTGTTTAGATTATCCACTTTTTCATCAACAACCCAGGAATAAAATAATACATACATATATAATAAAAATTATGCACAATCCCAACCTCACAATCATTTCCACTAGCTGAAAACAGATAGTATCCTTGAGATACTATCTACTTCAAAGCCCAGGTAAAGCATCACATCTTAGTAAACCTCTCAAAGGAGATCAAATCCACCTCTAATCAAATTTCACAGGGCAAGAAATTTCACAACACAGGTGCAAAATTCCAGAAACCTCAGGAAGCCACAGCAAACCCTGTTGCTAAACAGGAAGATTTTCCTAGCCCTACTCCTCTTCCCCTAATAATCTTGGCAATAGGAATCCAAGTCAAGGAAGGCTGTACTTGATTTCAATTTAGATTTCTTTTTCTGTGCATTTTTTCTTCAATCCACACATTCCTTTCTGTTCTGAGACTCTGCCTAATGGTAAGGGTAAATTGCAATGCCAAAGTTTAAACAGAGGAAAGGGCATACTTTATTAATTGCCCTTTCTTTCAGTTGCTTTTGCCAGCAGGATGGGCTAGCCAATGTCACAGACTGCACACTTATCCATCCATCTTGCCTTGTACATGAAGTAACAGATGAGAAGTCTCACTACCCAAACTCACAGATTGCTGATGGGTTCCTCCTTGACATGTTTTTATACCATAAACAGGTTGCTCAGATACTCTGTTAGAGCTTTCATGAAGACCCTGATTATTTAAGCAACTGGCTCCATGAGAGCTGTCGGTGAAGGTTATGTCTGTGATTCAAGCTTAGTTGCCCTGAATCCTCAACTGTACCAACTGCAAAGCTTCCAAGTGTAAATGTTAAACTGTACCTGCTGTACACCACCTTGTGTGAATCTCTTCATAAAGGTGGTTAATAAATACCAATAAATAAATAAATAAATAAATAAGGGGTAAGCAGCTTCCAAAGTTTAACAAAGTACCATGGGAGGGGATCCACATTGCCCATTTGTGCAAGGGATCAACAATTACTGTCACATACACTGGATCTATGCTCACTGCAACTACGCTGAGCATTCTGATATATCATCTGGGTTTAGCTTAACCGAGAGGATTATCCTTGTGTATCTAACAAATGTGTCTGGCCTGACCAGCAAAGCACAATTCATCTACTAGGAATAAGCCAACTCACACCTCTTGTGACACAGAGTGCACACATTTCAGATTTAAGGAGACTGTGTAATGCTGTTATAGAAAAAAAAGATACTAAGAAAATTAACTGATCAAAACTCATCACTGTCCACTAGAATTATACAAGCATGACTGCACTGTGCAAAGCTGAGGAATGAGGGTGCCAGCCAGTCCACTCACCCACTAGTTGGTACATCAGGCAAGTCACTGCGAGTCTTTGATGAACATTCTTCAAGGTGTGCAACCATGTAACGTTGGGACAAACTAATGTTTGCAAAAGCCGTCTACCTCCCCAGGAGACTGCAAAGCTGTAATTCTACTGACAGCCTCACCAGGATACAGGCTGATTTGGAACAAGCTGCGGTAATAGAATTTGAAATTTCTTCTGTGCACTTGGAGCTGGTTTATTACAGACTTGTGAAGTCTATACCAAGAAGCAACAGCATGTTTAATCTATACACAGAACCCCTGTGTAGGGTCACAAGGCAAAAACGTGATGCCATCCCTACCCTGAAATGCTTCTTTCAGAATTTAGCTATGAATAAAGTGGTGTGGTAGCCATGTTAGTTCACTTTTTAAAGGTAATAAATAGAGATAAAACAAAACAAAGAAAAGAAAATAAGATTATACTTTTTTAATTGGACTAACAATACATTTTTTGATTAGCTTTTGAAGGCAAAACCTTCTTCCTCAGATCAGAAATGAGCAAATGATGACATATCAGAATATATATGTAAAACATAAAAGCATTCCAGTGATAGCCATAAAAGCCATTACTGACATCACCATGTCTCTTTAGTGCAGATCAGAACTTTCACATTATCACGTGGGATGAAGGTGGTGCCGAGCTGATGACACAGTTTTTATTCTCAAATCAGGGCTCAGTTGACTTTGCTATATTTTCAAAGCAAAAGAATATGCTTGCATCTGCTTGGAAAAGTGCCTCAGAAAAACACATTTACCTCCACTATTTGAATCATATAAATTTTCTAGGTTAATTATGTACAAACATTTGACTTTTCAAAATTATATGCCAGTGGCATAAGCAGCAGCTGATTTTGGGTGGGCCTTAGCCCATAGTGAGTGGACTCAAAATTTTCTCTGCCCTGCCTCCACCTCAAAATATAAATACTTTAGCTACTGAGGATCCTCAAGCTCTGTCAGCTAAAGACTTCCTCTGAAAGTGATCAGAACTTCATTTTACCAAGCTTGGCAGGCAGCCGCAACATCCCTAAGTGACTGATGCCAGCACCCCATGCATGCTTAGTTGTCAGTGGTTCAAGGATGCTGTCACTAACTGTAGAGCTTGGTAGAAGGGAGTTCTGTCTGCCTTTGGAGGAGGTCCTTAGCTGGGGAGGATTGGGGATCCCCACCAGCTATTTAGCAAGGGTCAGGGCCAGTGTTAAACATGCTCTGGCCCAGGTCAGAAAATAAAGGTGGACACCCTCTCAGATCCTCGCCCCTGACTCCCCTCTGATTTCCCTACCTGCCACTACTAACATACCGCCAATGTATGAGACTGGTTCCTAATTCATCAGCTTATGCAAAACCACTTATATTGTTCATCTATTTTAATGGTGACCTCAGCGGTGCTCATTGCTAATGCATGGAAATAGCAATGTATCCAGCACTCACCTCTTCATTGGCTCACCCGATTACCATATATCAAAATATCTTTATAACTGATTTTTATATCTTATTTTCTAACTTTTAACTCAATAAATAAGTACTCATCTTTTTGTATATGTCAGACTAAGTGGTTTAAGTGTCCGACACGCATGTTTCGTCCATAAATGAGCTGTCTTAAGGACAATCCCCCTAAGCTGTCTTCAGCATCAGCTTTGCTATAAACTTTGGGTCAGAAAGTTTATAGCAATGGCAGGTGGGGAAATCAGATGGGAGCCAGGGGGGCGAGGGGATCGGAGAGGGTGACCTCCATTATTTTCTGACCTGGGCCAGAGCATATCTAACATTGGCCCTGACCCTTGCTATATAGCTGGTGGGGATCCCCAAGCCTCCCCGGCTAAGGACCTCCTCCAAAGGCACCAGAATTCCCTTCCACCAAGCTCTGCAGTCGGCAAAAGCGTCCTTGAGCCACCGACAACTAAGCATGAATGAGGTGCTGGCATCTGTCACTTAGGGACGCTGCTGCTCCCTGCCAAGTTTGGTAAAAGGGTGTTCTGGCCATCTTTGGAGGAAGTATTCAGCCAACAGAGCTTGAGGATCCTCATTAGTTAAAGTATTTATATTTTGAGGTGGAGGCAGGGCAGAAAAAATTTTGAGCCCACCCACTTTGGGCTCAGGCCTACCCAAACTTGGCTGTCTAGCTAAGTTA
The DNA here is from genome assembly GCF_901765095.1 of Microcaecilia unicolor. Taxonomy (NCBI): domain Eukaryota; kingdom Metazoa; phylum Chordata; class Amphibia; order Gymnophiona; family Siphonopidae; genus Microcaecilia; species Microcaecilia unicolor. The sequence continues at coordinate 197,086,014 of NC_044038.1, read as the reverse complement.
CTTTATCAGTGCCCAGGGGTGCACTGCTGCTGGGTGGGTCTGAGCCCAAACTGGGTGGGCCCAGGCCTGCCCACGACTACGCCCGCTACATGCATGTATGTGAATGCAAACTTTCCCCAACTCTACCTTCAGGATTACTTCTTCAAACAGTGGAAAACTTACATGTATACAGACTATATGCATGTAAGTTTCCCACATATCAGGTGGTCATTTTTAACAGATAAAGAACTGCTTTACCTATGGAATTCCCTTTTAAATCTACCTTCTAAGACAGGAATGCCAAACTGTTCCCATTATTGCAAAGTCTGAGATTTAAACGTCGTTTGAAGACTTATTATTTCGTAAAAGCCTTTCTGGAAGAATGGGTAGATTGTTGTTGATTGACTATGGTTGTTTTTAATGATGGTTATGTGTATTCATGTTTTTATTGCTTATGTATGTTTATTTGTTACCCACTTTGGATAAAGGCAGGATATAAAGAAAATTAAATAAATAAATAAAGCTTTCAAAGTGAAAGTACCCACACATACCTTAACCTCTTAATTCCGATCAAATAACATGCATACTTTGGACAATTTTAAAAGGGCATATGCATTTCCAAACCCATCTCAAGAAAGCCTCCCTCTATTGTATATATAAATTACACATTTAGTAGCAGTTCATGCATAATTTACCCATATAAAGGCTGGGTAATTTAGAAAAAGCCCATTTCTGTGGATAAGACTTCTTTCCCCATGGAAACAGCTTGGAACATTGTTCTCTAACACAGCAAAGAAAGAATTAACTCAGGATAATGTCTTTCTTGAGGAGAGAGTTGAGTCCTCTCTGATGAGTAATTCATTCAAAAACATTAACAGAGAAAGACTTGAAAACAGGACAGTAGATTATGATCAACACATAAGAGATTCCGAAAGCCACAGAGAAACCTAATCACTTCTTTGAATGGTAAAATGTCATATGAATTAATAATGATATTCACATGAGATGTCCCAGAGAAGAATTCTCAATCTATGTTTGGAAGCTTCCAATATGCCCTGTAAGACAAAGCCACAGAACACGAGAATAACCTCTAAACGTTCTTCTGCTTCTTTGTTCTATTCCATGTTGATTGATATGTACAGCTCCATTTTAGATAGAACATAGAAACCAGAACTGAGACCTCTAGGTCAGGATGTCTCAAATTCTAATAGTATTTTACAAAAAGGATCTGCTGACAGCATTTTCTAAAATACACACTGGAATGCAAGTGTATACATGAGTTACATTTGACACAAGCATACATCAAAACTGTCAACATCTAAAACATCAACAGAGGCGATATGTCAACACTTACAAGGGTAAGTTGGTATTTCAGAACACAGACATGTAAGTGGCACATAGAGGGGCATAATCGAATGGGGCGTCCAAGTTTTCATTAGGGCGTCCTCGCAGGACGGCCCTGCAAAGGGGCGGGGAAACCCGTATTATCAAAACAAGATGGGTGTCCATCTTTCGTTTCGATAATATGGTCGAGGATGCACAAATCTCAACATTTAGGTCGACCTTAGAGATGGTCGTCCCCGGTTTTCGGCCATAATGGAAACCGAGAATGCCCATCTCAAAAACGACCAAATCCAAGCCCTTTGGTCGTGGGAGGAGCCAGAATTTGTAGTGCACTGGTCCCCCTCACAAGCCAGGACACCAACCAAGCACTCTAGGGGGCACTGCAGTGGACTTCACAAATTGCTCCCAGGTGCATAGCTCCCTTACCTTGGGTGCTGAGCCCCCCAAAACCCACTAACTATACACCACTACCATAGCCCTAAGGGGTGAAGGGGGGCACCTACATGTGGGTACAGTGGGTTTCGGGTGGGTTTTGGAGGGCTCTAATTTACCACCACAAGTGTACAGGTAGGGGGGGAGTGGGCCTGGGTCTGCCTGCCTGAAGTGCACTGCACCCACTAAAACTGCTCCAGGGACCTGCATACTGCTGCCATAGAGCTGGGTATGACATTTGAGGCTGGCATAAAAAAAAAAAATTTTAAGTTTTTTTTTTAGGGTGGGAGGGGGTTGGTGACCACAGGAGGAGTAAGGGGAGATCATTCCCGATACCCTCCGGTGGTCATCTGGTCAGTTCGGGCACCTTTTCATGGCTTGGTCACAAGAAAAAATGGACCAAGTAAAGTCGGCCAAGTGCTCGTCAGGGACGCCCTTCTTTTTCCATTATCGGCCGAGGACGCCCATCTCTTAATCACGCCCCAGTCCCGCCTTTGCTACGGTGCTGACATGCCCCCATGAACTTTGGTCATCCCTGCGACAGGAAGCAGTTGAGGATGCCCAAAACTGGCTTTCGATTATGCCGATTTGGGCGACCCTGAGAGAAGGACGCCCATCTCCCGATTTGTGTCAGAAGATGGGCGCCCTTCTCTTTCGAAAATAAGCCTGATAGTCTTGTATGTGTGCCATTTTGGAAACCTACATATCTAAATGCTTCCAAGTACAGAGTCCACAATCATTCAGCCCTAGAGATTTTGGGGGGAAACCAATTTAAAGGGCCAAAATGTGCACTTTTATAAAACCTGTAAATCCCAACACTGATCTTGGTGATCATACACGTGCATTCCCCTTCTGTAATGGCAAATGCACACCTATTTTTTGGTTCCACTCAAACCCCATATGCACGTATTACAGATTTACATGTGTAAATCCCAACTTTCTAAAATTAAGTTAGCAATCTGTATCATTTATCATTTATTAGAAATTTACTATACCACATTCCTCTAACATGTAGGCTGAAGTGGTTTACGTAAACTAGGTTTAGGCAAAATAAAAGAAAGAACTCCATAGTAAAATTGGAAAACATAACATTCAACAGAATATCAACAGTCATACCAAAAGCTAAGGTAGCACCGTGTCATCAAAGCTCTGTACCCAGTGCTCCACAGGCCCACTGAAATAAATGCTGGTGAATAGGACTTCTAAAGTATGCTCATTATTATCTGTTATGTTTTAGTCATTCTTATGAATAGATTCTCTCACGCTGATGGTTTTTAACATTTGTATTTTTCATTTCATTTATTTTTAGCAGACATTGCTACAAAGTAACTTGCAGTGTCTTATAAAACTACAATCAAACCACTCACAATCATAAGATCAATGGTACAATATAAATGCACATAACTCCAACATTTAAAATCATACAAATGTAGAAGTGAAGTGGTTAAATTTGCAGATGACACATAACTATCCAAAAGTTGTTAAATCATATGCAGACTGAGAAACTACAGGAAGACCTTAGAAAACTGGAAGATTGGACATCCAAATAGAAGATGAAATTTAATGTGGATAAATGCAAAGTGATGCATATTGGGAAGAATAATCCAAGGCATAAAATTGGTTACTGGACAGACAACAGAGGTAGGGTTAAATGGTCATTTCTCTCAATGGAGGAGGTTGAACAGTGGAGTGCCACAGGGATCAGTACTATTTATAAATGATATGGAAACCGTAACGAGTGAGGTGATCAAATTTGCAGATGATATAAAACTAGTCAAGGTTGTTAAAACACGTGCAGATTGTGAAATATTGCAGGAAGACCTTAGGAAATTGGAAGACTGGGCAGATGGCAGATGAAATTTAATGTGGACAAATGCAAGGTGATGCACATTGGAAAGAATAATCTGAATCATAGTTACCTAATGCTAGGGTCCACCTGGGGGGGGGGGGGGGGTCAATGCTCAAGAAAAAGATCTGGGTGTCACTGTAGAAAATACACTGAAATCTTCTGCTCAGTGAGTGGCGGTGGCTAAAAAAGCAAACAGGATGCTAGGAATTATTAGGAAAGGGATGGTGAATAAGACCCGAAAGACTATAATGCCTTTGCATCGCTCCATGATGTGTCCGCACCTTGAAAATTGCATTCAGTTCTGGTCGCCGTATCTCAAAAAGGATATAGCGGAATTAGAAAAGGTTCAAAGAAGCGTGACTAAAATTATAAAGGGGATGGAACTCTTCTCATATAAGGAAAGGCTAAAGAGGTTAGGGCTCTTCAGCTTGGAAAAGAGATGGATGAGGGGAGATATGATTGAGGTCTACAAAATCCTGAGTGGTGTAGAACAAGTAGAAATAAATTGATTGTTTACTCATTCCAAAAGTACAAAGACTAGGGGACACTCGAGGAAGTTACATGGAAATACTTTTAAAACAAATAGAAGGAAATATTTTTTCACTCAACAAATAGTTAAGCTCTGGAACTCTTTGCCAGAGGATGTGATAACAGCGGTTAGCGCATCTGAGTTTAAAAGAGGTCTGGACAAATTCCTGGGGGAAAAGTCCTTAGTCTGCTATTGAGACAGACATGGAAAGCAACTGCTTGCCCTGGGATTTGTAGTATGGAGTGTTGCCACGATTTGGGTTTCTGCCAGATACTTGTGACCTGGCTTGGCCACTGTTTGGAAAACAGGATACTAGGCTAGATAGACCATTGGTCTGACCCAACATGGCTACTCTTACGTTCTTATGGAATGCCCTCCCGAGGGAGGTGGTAGAGACAAAAATAGTGTCAGAATTCAAAAAGGAATGGGATGAACGAAGAGGAACTCTATTTAGAAAATAGATGGTATTTTTTATTTTATTTATTTGGATTTTGCTCACATTTTTTTCAGTAGTAGCTCAAGGTGAGTTACATTCAGGTACACTGCATATTTCTCTGTCCCAGGAGGGCTCACAGTAAGTTTGTACCTGAGGCAATGGAGGGTTAAGTGACTTGCCCAAGATCAAAAGGAGGAGCAATGGGATTTGAACTGGCCACCTCTGGATTTCAAGACCAGTGCTCTAAATGGCTGCACGGGGTAATTGTGTGAGTGAAGCTTGGACAGCTACTCTGGCTGTAAAGAACTAAGGCCGGTGTCACGCAGACTTTATAGGTCTGTGTCTGTATATGGCAATCCAGTTTAGGATAAGCTGGAATGGGCTTCAATGGCAACTTCAATAGCTGGAACCGAGTTCAGCACTGGGCAGACTTTTATGGTCTCGGACCCTTATGGTCTCGGACCCACAAATGACAAGATGGATTTGGATAGGCTAGAGTGGGCTTTGATGGCAACTCCAGTAAGTGGAAGAGAAGGATAGAGCTAGGCAGACTTCTACGTTCTATGTCCCAGAAACGCCAAAGAATGACTCATGATAAAGTATAAAATATCGCTTTCATTGTTGATTTAATCATGAATTGATAATGAGTGTGACTGTTGGGCAGACTGGATGGACCGTTTAGGTCTTTATCTGCCATCACTTACTATGTTAATATTCTTATGTACCCTTCCATTCCAGTGGAAACTTGGCTAAAAAGCAATGTGACCCAATGATGCTTGTAGAGGCAAGTAAACAGGAATTAGATCAAAAATTAGAAATGCTTAAAATGGCTAGTTCTCCCGAGAGTTTTGAGTCAAAATTTAAAGAACATACACAGTTGATTGAACGATATAGGCAGGAGATTAGGTCACAAAAAATCTCTAAATACAAACGTGACGAACTCGATTATACCAAGGGATTTGTTTATCCCTGGATGAACCAGGGTAGAAAATCCAGGAGAAACAGGAAAGGTAAGAGAGTCACGTTTATCAATTCATCTAGTGACTCATTAGGAGAGGAACAGCAAGTAACAGATAGCTCTACGAGCATAGGCAGTAATGGTAGGGAAGGGCAGGCATATAATAAGTCTTTTTTAGCATCGGGTGTTCAAGACTTTCAAAATACAAAAACAACACAACCGGTCGTGCGACCGAAGAGGCAGGGCAAGAAGACTTAATGATAGTTTTCAATTTGTCCTCCAAGGAGTTAAGCCAATATCAATTACAAGTGTTGGGTCTTGGTTTATCGTTTGTCCCGACACAATTTCATAACCCTTTTGATATTCATGTGAATTTGCAAAAATATTTTAGAAAATTGCGTTTAAGATTACATTTTTTTGACGATGATAATGTTGAAATTGATAGTAATTCACAAACTGAAACATTTTTGCAAAAATATCATCTTCCATCCACATGGGTCCCTTGTGGCCCAGTGGATTCAGTAATTGCAACCTTTCAACAATGGGTTATGCATGATGTAGAGCAACTTGAAACACGCATGGGTAAACAGTACAGTAATTTAGCATTTTTACATCGCCAAGCCTTGACTGAATTACAAAATGACACAAGTATAATAATTATGCGTGCCGACAAGGGTGGCGGGGTGGTTGTTCAGGATGTAAGTAAATATAATGAAGAAGCATTAAGACAGTTGGCAGATCGAACATTCTATGCAGTCTTGACACAAGATCCTACGGAACAATATCAAGATCAGGTTCATAAATTATTGAATACAGCGGTTAAAGATGGAGTCATAACCATCCAGGAATACCGCTATTTATTTCATCAATATCCTAGAGTTCCAATAATTTATTTTACTCCTAAAATACATAAGGATAGAGTCAACCCCCCTGGGCGGCCCATTGTGTCGGGATGTCAATCATTATTTGAAACTTTATCTCAATATCTTGATTTTCACTTGCGCTCTTGCTTACAGTCTATCACATCTTATGTGCAAGATTCAACACATCTTTTGGAAATATTGGATCAACTTAAAATTTCAGAGAAAGCGCAGGTATGTCTGGTGACGTTGGATGTCACAGCTCTTTATACAAACATACCGCAGATAGAGGCGATACAACTAATAGATAGTTTGTTGGAGAATTTGCCTCTGTCAGCCTCTAAAATTCAGTTGTTAGGCAGGATGGCGAGATTGGTGATATATCACAACTATTTCAAGTTTCAGGACACATTTTACTTACAAATAAAAGGAGTAGCAATGGGGGCTACTGTAGCCCCTACCATTGCGTGTTTATACATGGATCAATTGGAAAAGAAAGGTATTTACACATCTCAATAATTTGGAGGGGTAGTTAAATGGCTACGGTATATTGATGATATACTATTGATATGGCAAGGCACTGAATTGGAATTAAAAATGTTTTTGCAAGAATTAAATGAAATTAGTGATCATATTAAGTTTGTGCATTATATAGGAGTCAGTGAAGTCAATTTTTTAGATATCAACATTCGCTGGGATAACAATAGATTTCACACCCGACTATATCGTAAAAACACTGACCGAAATAGTATGCTTCATTACCGTAGCCATCACCCAAAAGCATTAAAAGACAGTATCCCTACAAGTCAATTGTTACGAGTACGTAGAGCATGTAGCTCTAGGGAAGAATTCTGCACTCAGGCAGAACAGATGATCAGTAGGTTTCGGGTTCGAGGCTATCCCCACAAAGTTTTGAAAAATGCTGCTAAGCGAGTATTTAATTATCATCCTGAATGGGAACGGAAGGTGAATAGGGTTAATGAATGTAAACCTTTAACGTGTGTTTTACCTTTCACCAGAGCATCTAATGATATTATAAACATCATTCGTCGATATTGGCCCATGTTAAATATTCATCCTGCATTTAAGGTCACACCCCGGTTTGCTTTTTCTAGGGGTATGAATCTAAGTGAACAATTGGCTAAGAAAAGATGTAACCGTGATGGTTCAGTGGGAAATAGTGGCCACCATAGATGCAATCAATGTACATATTGTCAGTATGCTATGGAAGTTACTCAAATTCAAATTCCTCATTCTGAGAAAATACATTATCTTTATGAAAACACAAATTGCAATACTATAAATTGTATATATGGGGTGATTTGCCCTTGTGGTTTGTGGTATATTGGCTTGACTTCTCGGAGGATTAAATTGCGTATTTCACAGCATTTAAGTAACATACGTACAGCTCGTTTGGAAGCTCCTATTGTAGCCCACTGGTTGGAAATGCAACACAATTTAGAGGAATTTCGATTTGTTGTCCTTGATTGTGTTAAGTTAGAGAGGGGTGGTAACATGCCTCAGGCACTACTTAGGAAGGAGCAACGTTATATATTTCAATGGAACACGGTAGCTCCAGCTGGACTCAATAAAGAGATTGAGTGGTTAAACCTCTAGAGTATTTAACCTCTGTGTTAGCTGGTAACCATCTATGCGTTTGGGAGAGCAGTTCTAGCTCACCACCGCATTGCTGGTATTTGACTACCCCACCACCTGGATGAGCCAGTAAGTGTATTTATGATAACATGTTAATGTTTAATTTTGAGAGTTTTTAACAATGATACATATTAAGTAGAATTATAGTTAACCCACTGTTATTGTGTTTAGAATTCAAGACCCCTGATGATGCTTTTATAGCGAAACATGAGGATGTTGGGTCCTGGTCGTATGGTGGAATACTATGAGAACAGGAGAGATTAAAACTCTAATACAAATGTAACAACATTTTCAAAAAAAATATATATATGGAACATATGATACTGCTAATAGTGAAAATGGACAGTTTTGGATGTTGCTGACTGACATCATCAATGGTTGTTCAAGATTTATCACTAACGTTACAACGGTTTGTTGGAAAAAAGGACAGAACTATTTTACAAGTTGGTGATTCAATGAGTCTGATTTGAAGCAAGGCTGAATCTTGTGGGAGACTCTGGAGCAGTGGATTAACACATGACTAAAGAGCTATGATCACACATTGATGTAAAAGATTGCCAGATATATGCTATTTGAATGTGTATTGAAAGAGTATTGTGGAGAATTGTTTGGTTTTAAATGTATTGGTGTATGGATTGGTTAAGGGAATGGATTTTATTTTAGGATAATTGTATTGATCTATTAATAAAGAAATATATTTTAAAATGTTAAACAGGTACTAGTGAGTAAAGCGAATGCTACATACCTGTAGAAGGTATTCTCCGAGGACAGCAGGCTGATTGTTCTCACTGATGGGTGACGTCCACGGCAGCCCCTCCAATTGGAACACTTTCTAGCAAAGTCCTTTGCTAGTCCTCGCGCGCCGATGCGCACCGCGCATGCGCGGCCGTCTTCCCGCCCGAACTGGCTCGTGCCGGACAGTCTCATATGTAGCAAGACAAAGAGAAGGGAAGACACAACTCCAAAGGGGAGGCGGGCGGGTTTGTGAGAACAATCAGCCTGCTGTCCTCGGAGAATACCTTCTACAGGTATGTAGCATTCGCTTTCTCCGAGGACAAGCAGGCTGCTTGTTCTCACTGATGGGGTATCCCTAGCCCCCAGGCTCACTCAAAACAACAACCATGGTCAATTGGGCCTCGCAACGGCGAGGACATAACTGAGATTGACCTAAAAAATTTACCAACTAACTGAGAGTGCAGCCTGGAACAGAACAAACATGGGCCTAGGGGGGTGGAGTTGGATTCTAAATCCCGAACAGATTCTGAAGCACTGACTGCCCGAACCGAATGTCGCGTCGGGTATCCTGCTGCAGGCAGTAATGAGATGTGAATGTGTGGACAGAAGACCACGTTGCAGCTTTGCAAATCTCTTCAATAGTGGCTGACTTCAAGTGGGCTACCGACGCTGCCATGGCTCTAACATTATGAGCCGTGACATGACCCTCAAGAGCCAGCCCAGCCTGGGCGTAAGTGAAGGAAATGCAATCTGCTAGCCAATTGGATAAGGTGTGTTTCCCCACAGCCACTCCCCTCCTGTTGGGATCAAAAGAAACAAACAATTGGGCGGACTGTCTGTTGGGCTGTGTCCGCTGCAGATAGAAGGCCAATGCTCTCTTGCAGTCCAATGTGTGCAGCTGACGTTCAGCAGGGCAGGAATGAGGACGGGGAAAGAATGTTGGCAAGACAATTGACTGGTTCAGATGGAACTCCGACACAACCTTTGGCAAGAACTTAGGGTGAGTGCGGAGGACTACTCTGTTATGATGAAATTTGGTGTAAGGGGCCTGGGCTACCAGGGCCTGAAGCTCACTGACTCTACGAGCTGAAGTAACTGCCACCAAGAAAGTGACCTTCCAGGTCAAGTACTTCAGATGGCAGGAGTTCAGTGGCTCAAAAGGAGGTTTCATCAGCTGGGTGAGAACGACATTGAGATCCCATGACACTGTAGGAGGCTTGACAGGGGGCTTTGACAAAAGCAAACCTCTCATGAAGCGAACAACTAAAGGCTGTCCTGAGATCGGCTTACCTTCCACATGGTAATGGTATGCACTGATTGCACTAAGGTGAACCCTTACAGAGTTGGTCTTGAGACCAGACTCAGACAAGTGCAGAAGGTATTCAAGCAGGGTCTGTGTAGGACAAGAGCGAGGATCTAGGGCCTTGCTATCACACCAGACGGCAAACCTCCTCCACAGAAAGAAGTAACTCCTCTTAGTGGAATCTTTCCTGGAAGCAAGCAAGATGCGGGAGACACCCTCTGACAGACCCAAAGAGGCAAAGTCTATGCTCTCAACATCCAGGCCGTGAGAGCCAGGGACCGGAGGCTAGGATGCAGAAGCGCCCCTTCGTCCTGTGTGATGAGGGTCGGAAAACACTCCAATCTCCACGGTTCTTCGGAGGACAACTCCAGAAGAAGAGGGAACCAGATCTGACGCGGCCAAAAAGGAGCAATCAGAATCATGGTGCCTCGGTCTTGCTTGAGTTTCAACAAAGTCTTCCCCACCAGAGGTATGGGAGGATAAGCATACAGCAGACCCTCCCCCCAGTCCAGGAGGAAGGCATCCGATGCCAGTCTGCCCTGGGCCTGAAGCCTGGAACAGAACTGAGGGACTTTGTGGTTGGCTCGAGATGCGAAGAGATCTACCAAGGGGGTGCCCCACACCTGGAAGATCTGTCGCACTACACGGGAATTGAGCGACCACTCGTGAGGTTGCATAATCCTGCTCAACCTGTCGGCCAGACTGTTGTTTACGCCTGCCAGATATGTGGCTTGGAGTACCATGCCGTGACGGCGAGCCCAGAGCCACATGCTGACGGCTTCCTGACACAGGGGGCGAGATCCGGTGCCCCCCTGCTTGTTGACGTAATACATGGCAACCTGGTTGTCTGTCTGAATTTGGATAATTTGGTGGGACAGCCGATCTCTGAAAGCCTTCAGAGCGTTCCAGATGGCTCGTAACTCCAGAAGATTGATCTGCAGATCGCGTTCCTGGAGGGACCAGCTTCCTTGGGTGTGAAGCCCATCGACATGAGCTCCCCACCCCAGGAGAGACGCATCTGTGGTCAGCACTTTTTGTGGCTGAGGAATTTGGAAAGGACGTCCCAGAGTCAAATTGGACCAAATCGTCCACCAATACAGGGATTTGAGAAAACTCGTGGACAGGTGGATCACGTCTTCTAGATCCCCAGCAGCCTGAAACCACTGGGAAGCTAGGGTCCATTGAGCAGATCTCATGTGAAGGCGGGCCATGGGAGTCACATGAACTGTGGAGGCCATGTGGCCCAGCAATCTCAACATCTGCCGAGCTGTGATCTGCTGGGACGCTCGCACCCGCGAGACGAGGGACAACAAGTTGTTGGCTCTCGTCTCTGGGAGATAGGCGCGAGCCGTCCGAGAATCCAGCAGAGCTCCTATGAATTCGAGTTTCTGCACTGGGAGAAGATGGGACTTTGGATAATTTATCACAAACCCCAGTAGCTCCAGGAGGCGAATAGTCATCTGCATGGACTGCAGGGCTCCTGCCTCGGATGTGTTCTTCACCAGCCAATCGTCGAGATATGGGAACACGTGTACCCCCAGTCTGCGAAGTGCCGCTGCTACTACAGCCAAGCACTTCGTGAACACTCTGGGCGCAGAGGCGAGCCCAAAGGGTAGCACACAGTACTGGAAGTGACGTGTGCCCAGCTGAAATCGCAGATACTGTCTGTGAGCTGGCAGTATCGGGATGTGCGTGTAGGCGTCCTTCAAGTCCAGAGAGCATAGCCAATCGTTTTGCTGAATCATGGGGAGAAGGGTGCCCAGGGAAAGCATCCTGAACTTTTCCTTGACCAGATATTTGTTCAGGGCCCTTAGGTCTAGGATAGGACGCATCCCCCCTGTTTTCTTTTCCACAAGGAAGTACCTGGAATAGAATCCCAGCCCTTCTTGCCCGGATGGCACGGGCTCGACCGCATTGGCGCGGAGAAGGGCGGAGAGTTCCTCTGCAAGTACCTGCTTGTGCTGGAAGCTGTACGACTGAGCTCCCGGTGGACAATTTGGAGGTTTTGAGGCCAAATTGAGGGTGTATCCTTGCCGGACTATTTGAAGAACCCACTGATCGGAGGTTATGAGAGGCCACCTTAGGTGAAAAGCTTTCAACCTCCCTCCGACTGGCAGGTCGCCCGGCACTGACACTTGGATGTCGGCTATGCTCTGCTGGAGCCAGTCAAAAGCTCGTCCCTTGCTTTTGCTGGGGAGCCGAGGGGCCTTGCTGAGACGCACGCTGCTGATGAGAGCGAGCGCGCTGGGGCTTAGCCTGGGCCACAGGTTGTCGAGAAGGAGGATTGTACCTACGCTTGCCAGAAGAGTAGGGAACAGTCTTCCTTCCCCCAAAAAATCTTCTACCTGTAGAGGTAGAGGCTGAAGGCTGCCGGCGGGAGAACTTGTCGAATGCGGTGTCCCGCTGGTGGAGCTGCTCTACCACCTGCTCGACTTTTTCTCCAAAAATATTATCCGCACAACAAGGCGAGTCCGCAATCCGCTGCTGGATTCTATTCTCCAGGTCGGAGGCACGCAGCCATGAGAGTCTGCGCATCACCACACCTTGAGCAGCGGCCCTGGACGCAACATGAAAGGTGTCATACACCCCTCTGGCCAGGAATTTTCTGCACACCTTCAGCTGCCTGACCACCTCCTGAAATGGCTTGGCTTGCTCAGGGGGGAGCTTGTCCACCAAGCCCACCAACTGCCGCACATTGTTCCGCATGTGAATGCTTGTGTAGAGCTGGTAGGACTGAATCTTGGCCACGAGCATAGAAGAATGGTAGGCCTTCCTCCCAAAGGAGTCCAAGGTTCTAGAGTCCTTGCCCGGGGGCGCCGAAGCATGCTCCCTAGAACTCTTGGCCTTCTTTAGGGCCAAATCCACAACTCCAGAGTCATGAGGCAACTGATTGCGCATCAGCTCTGGGTCCCCATGGATCAGGTACTGGGACTCGATCTTCTTGGGAATGTGGGGATTACTTAAAGGCTTGGTCTAGTTCGCCAGTAATGTCTTTTTGAGGACATGATGCATGGGTACTGTGGACGCTTCCTTAGGTGGAGAAGGATAGTCCAGGAGCTCAAACATTTCAGCCCTGGGCTCGTCCTCCACAACCACCGGGAAGGGGATGGCCGTAGACATCTCCCGGACAAAGGAAGCGAAAGACAGGCTCTCAGGAGGAGAAAGCTGCCTTTCAGGAGAGGGAGTGGGATCAGAAGGAAGACCCTCAGACTCCTCGTCAGAGAAATATCTGATGTCCTCTTCCTCTTCCCACGAGGCCTCACCATCAGTGTCCGACACAAGTTCACGGACCTGTGTCTGTGGAACCACGGCCACGGTGGGAGCGTCGAGAGGTACTCCCTCGCCCGCACCGGCGAAGCTCCCTCCGCCAACGTAGTCGGGGAGCCTTCCTGGGAGGCTACCGCACTCGGTACCGCAAGCGGCACCGATGTCGGAGACCTCACCCCGGACAATGGGCCAGGTGGCGCAAGCACCCCCGGTACCGGAGGGGTAGGGCGCAACAGCTCTCCCAGAATCTCTGGGAGAACGGCCCGGAGGCTCTCGTGCAGAGCGGCTGTGGAAAAAGACATGGAAGCCAATGCAGGAGTCGATGTCAGAACCTGTTCCGGGCGTGGAGGCTGTTCCGGGCTGTCCAAAGGGGAGCGCATCGACACCTCTTGAACAGAGGGCGAGCGGTCCTCTCGGTGCCGATGCTTACTGGGTGCCGACTCTCTCGGCGACCCAGAGCTCTCGGTGCTGACACGGGAAGGGGACCGGTGACGATGCTTCTTCGATTTTTTGGAACAAAGCACGTCACCGGAGCTTCCCGGCACCGACGAGGACATAGAATCCAGCCGTCTCTTCCTCGGGGCCGAGGCCGAAGAAGGTCGGTCTCAGGGGGGCTGTACCGCAGAAGCCCTCAGGGTAGGGGGAGACCCACCCGAAGGCTCACCGCCACCAGCAGGGGAATGGACAGCCCTCACCTGCACTCCAGACGAAGCACCACCGTCCGACAACATCAGCAGACGAGGAGGTCTCGATACCACCGACGCAGCCCTCCGATGTCGCCCCGATGCAGAGGGCCGATGCCTCGATGCACTCGATGCAATCGGGGGCGAGGATGAAGGTCCGGGCGCCGACGACGTCGAAGCAGTCGATACTCCCGGTGCCGATGCCGACGAAGAGCCCGAGAACAAAACGTTCCACTGGGCTAATCTCGCTACCTGAGTCCACTTTTGCAAAAGAGAACACAGACTACAGGCCTGAGGGCGGTGCCCAGCCCCCAGATACTGAAGACACGACGCGTGCCTGTCAGTGAGCGAGATTACCCGGGCGCACTGGGTGCACTTCTTGAAGCCGCTGGAAGACTTCGATGTCATGGGCGGAAAAATCGCGCCGGCGAGATCAAAACTCGAAATGGCGAAATTGGCACCGCAAAAATAGGAGGAAGAAAAACTTCGACCAAGGCCTAAATAGGGCCTACCCCGACGACGAAAGAAAACTTACCGGGGCAAAACTAGAAGTACGGGAAGGGAGAAAACCATAAAGGTCTCCTTCCGACACCTTTTTTTTTTTTAGAACGAAGTCGATAAACGACGCGCGAGGTCAACTTTGGGGCGCGAACGGCGAAACACGACCGTACCGAGCGCGGACAAAAGAAGACTGGCCGGCACGAGCCGGTTCGGGCGGGAAGATGGCCGCGCATGTGCGGTGCGCATCGGCGCGCGAGGACTAGCAAAGGACTTTGCTAGTAAGTGTTCCGATTGGAGGGGCTGCCGTGGACGTCACCCATCAGTGAGAACAAGCAGCCTGCTTGTCCTCGGAGAATTTGTAATATAATGTGTAACTAATTATAGAGTTGAGACCTAGATTGTAATTGTGAATAACAAATGATCTAGATATACTTTTCTTCACCTTTCCAGATGCACAAAAAAAAGGGAGGAGGAGTATTGGGCATATACAAATCCTTCTTCAACATTAACCTGGACACCAAACTTACCACACCCTCCCTAGAAATCCTTGCTTGCACATCAGTGACACCATTCTACATGGCCAAGTCTGCATTTAGTATTTTACCACCCATCAAAGAGTTGGCCCAGTGCTAGAGATGGCTTCATAGACTTCATTTCTACATTGCTCATGTTCCACCCAAACGTAATAATCATCGGCAATGTAATCCTGCATATGGAAATCCTCATCAACCCTAAAGGAAGTACAGGAATTCAGGAACTCATGCTCCTCTCCCCCCCCCCCCCCCCCCCCCCCCGACTACCACTCATAACAGGGGACATTTGCTAGACCTATTTACATACAGGTCATCTGACCCAAATAACCTCAACATAACCAATAGCAATTGGTTCCCAGTCCCCTGGTCAGATCATCAAAAATTGACATACACCACAAACTGGAGGGAAAACAGTCTCACCAAAACCATGCAACACCAAGATAACAACCTAAACCAGAGGTAAAATATATGCCGACAATCTGGGAACAAGCCATGATGGCAAACCTAAGCACACAGCCAGGAACTGAAGACTTCCTAACCACCAGAGACCAAGTAAGACCACATTAGTTACCATAGCTCCCATGAAAAGCCATAAATTCAGGCCATCCCCCTGGATAATGCAGGACTTGCTTAGTGTGAAAAGAGCCTGCCGAAAGCTAGAAAGAAAATGGAGGAAAGAGGACTCAATGGAAAACAAACATTTGGTGGAAGACAGCAACAAGGGCCTACAAGAATATCATAAAACAAACTAAAGTACTATCATCTATAATTGATAAGTAATAAAGACTTTTCCTTTAGAAGAAACATAGTCTCCGTCCTCACTAATTTCTCTGTTCTTTCTGTCTATTCTGTCACATTATATTTTGGGAATGGCTGGTCCACTGTATCTTGGGGTAAGTGTTATGAGACAGAAACCCTATTGCCTCACCCATCCAAATTATCATATTCCTTATGATAAGTGGGATAAGAGGAAAGAATATTACGGTCTTCTCTGGGACTGGGTAGTTGTCAGGGGAGGACCATATTATGGTCTTCCCTAAGACTTCACTATAAACACTTCCTTCAGCTTTAATTTGTCAGCACTGTGACTGAGGCCTGCTTCAAGAACAAGCCGGTGCATGGGAACTGACATTGGCCTAAGTCTGTTACAGTCAGGTTCATAGTGTTACATAGTGCCATGCAGGGCCTATTTTGTCCCTACATTCCCTCCTTTTTCAAGGTTCTTGGCTGTAAAAGTAGCTGAGGACCTTGAAACACTACAGTGTGTGTGTTCTTACTCACCATGACCTAATACATTAATACAACATATGCTAGTCTTGATGACAAAGCAATGCAATGATCTTAATAACACGGGTAAACACATAAGGCATGTGAGAAAGTGTTATTGTCTGTTGTGAGTTTGCAAGAAATTGAAATGACCTCGGTCAATATCCATGAGTAAACAAGTGATGTGAAAGCATCAATGACTGTCCATAGAAGTCAAATGACTTATCAGTTCACTGGAAAGGAAATGTCACTTGGAATAACTGGGTATATTACCATCAAACATGGATAGTGATGGTAATATATCAAGTATACTTAACATATCAGGCACAGTGATGACCAGCCATTGTCTTGGGTGCAACAGCTGAAAATAACTACATACAAATGATGCTATCAAAATCAATGATAAAAGGAAATAAAGCTGCTGAAATGTCCATGCAGAAACCAAGTAATATCCATAGTAATAGCAGTAGGAGTGGAGGAGTAGCCTAGTGGTTAGTGCAGCGGGCTTTGATCCTAGGGAATTGGGTTTGATTCCCACTGCAGCTCCTTGTGACTCTGGGCAAGTCACTTAACCCTCCACTGCCCCAGGTACCAAATAAGTGCCTGTCGATAATATGTAAATTGCTTTGATTACTTATCACAGAAATGTGGTATATCAAGTCCCATCCCCTTTCCCTAGTAGCTGAATAAATATGGCAAGTGCCACCATGCAGCATAAAAACAAACAAGTAAACTTGGTGAAAAACAAACTCTACTCAATGCACATTTAACAGTGGAATATAACACACTGACAATATAATGAAACAGTAAAGTGCAAAACTGTACCATAAATTAAAACAAATATCAAACATAATACAGATGAATTGCATTCTGTATTGTGTCATTCAATGACAAAGGCAAAGCCACACTGTGTGTGGAAAACCTGTGTTTTTATGATTCTTTGCTATGTAGGTGGTATATAATAAGGCTGCTTTATTGAATGACAGCTTTAGTAAAATAATAATTTAGGAAGAGAAAACCATAATATGGAAGAAAAGCCCTCCCAATTACTTTGCACTAAAAAGATAGTCAAGCATCAATTAAAGCAACAGGCTACCAAGCAGAGTGCCTCTGAAAATACATAACACTTGGAGATACTTGATAGATGTATTAGTACAAAAGTCATAAAAATAGGTAACTTAAAAAAATTAAGATTGCATATGCATAGCAAAAAGAAGAGTGTTTCAAATATGTGTATATATATATATATATATATATATATATATATATATATATATATATATATATATATACTAACCAAGGTGACTCAAAACAGACATCAGGACTACATTAGGCTCTGTACTGTGCATCTTGACAAGGCAATTAGAGAACAAAAGATATGCTAATTGATAACAGGCACAGAGGCCTCTGTATAAGACTGGTGAGACTCCATTTAGAATATTGTATACAATCCTGGAAACCACATCTTCAAAATGATAACAGGATACAGTTGGCCCAGAGGATGGCTACTAAAATGGTCAGTGGTATTTGTCATAAAGCGTATGGGGACAGACTTAAAGATCTCAATATGTATACTTCGGAATAAAGGCGGAAGAGGGGAGATATGATAGAGATGTTTAAATACCTCCATCGCCTAAATGCACAGGAGGCAAGTCTCTTTCAATTGAAAGGAAGCTGTGGAATGAGGGGGCATAGGATGAAAGTGAAAAGGGATAGACTCAGAAGTAACCTGAGAAAATTCTTCTTCATAGATAGAGTGGTGAATTCATGGAACAGCCTCCCGGTGGAGGTGGTGGAGATGAAAACTGTAACTGAATTCACGAAAGCTTGGGACAGAGACATAGCATCTCTAGGGGAGAGGAAGGGATAGTAGATGGCAATGGATGGCAGACTGGATAGGCTATATGGTCTTCATCTACCTTCATATTTCTATGTTTCTTTTTTTTTTTTTTTTTTAATTTTCAAATTAAACGTTAATTACATAAGTATATAACAACAAGCTATTCCAAGCCCACATCAATGAGAAAACAGGAGATAGTCAAATTAGGAAACACAAAAACCAAAATGCAATCCATTGTAATTTAAACACCAATTCTAGGTACCAACTTCTAAGACCATATTAACACTAATCCCCCATCTAGCTGACAAAAACATAGTAACATAGTAGATGTCGGCAGAAAAAGACCTGTACAGTCCATCCAGGCTGCCCAACAAGATAAGCTCATTACATATAGTATGTATACCTGTTCTTGATTTATCCTTGTCATTTTTAGGGCATAGACCGTAGAAGTCTGCCCTGCACTGGCCTTGTTCTAAAATTTCTGAAGTTGTTGTCAAAGCCCCCGAAAAGTTCCACTCCAGCCCATCCAAATCTAATTCAGCCTCAATCAGAGCATGGACCGTACAAGTCAGCCCAGCATTGGTTTTCCTACCTCATCTCCCCTACTCTAAACAGGATTCCTTTGTGTTTGTCCCACGCATTTTTGAATTTGGTTACCATTTTCATCTCCACCACCTCCTGCGGCAGGGCATTCCAGGCATCTACCATCCTCTCAGTGAAAAAATACTTCCTGACATTATTCCTGAGTCTGCCCCCTTTCAACTTCAATTCATGTACTCTAGTTCTACCACCTTCCTGTCTCCTTTCCTCCAGGGTATACATGTTTAGGTCAGCAAGTCTCTCCATGTACCGTATTTTTCGGACTATAAGACGCACTTTTTTCCCCCCAAATTTGGGAGGAAAATGGGGGTGCGTCTTATAGTCCGAAGGTAGATTTGGCTGGCTGGCAGGCCGCCCGCCCTCCGAGTTCGGGATCGCCGTCAGGGTTACCTCCTCCTCCCCCCGGCCCTGTCACCACTTCTCCCTAATCACGCGATCTTCCCTGGTGGTCTAGTGACGTCGGGGCAGGAAAGAGCCCCCTCCTTCCTGCCCAGCGCGCTGCTCTCCATCCTCCTGTATGCAGCCTGACGGTCTCGGCAACATTCAAAATGGCCACCGAGACTTCAATTCTCGGCGGCCATTTTGAATCTTGCCAAGACCGTCAGGCAGCAATGCATACAGGAGGATGGAGAGCAGCGCGCTGGGCAGGAAAGAGGGGGCTCTTTCCTGCCCCGACGTCACTAGACCACCAGGGAAGATCGCGTGAGTAGGGAGAAGTGGTGACAGGGCCGGGGGGGGGGGAGGAGGTAACCCTGATGGCGAATCGGCGATCCCAAACTCGGAGGGAGGGATTCGGACAAGACGCACCGGAGCACCTAGGTTTTAGAGGAGGGAAAAAGGAAAAAAATGTTTTTCCTATTTCCCTCCTCTAAAACCTAGGTGCGTCTTATGGTCCGGTGCGTCTTATAGTCCGAAAAATACGGTATGTCTTGCTACGTAACTACTTCAAGTTTTTTTTACATCATTAGCAAGAAAAGGCCTCCAAAACTGAACACAATACTCCAAGTGAGGCCTCACCAATGACATGTACAGGGGCATCAACACCTCCTTTCTTCTGTTGATTATCCCTCTCTCTATGCAACCTAGCATCCTTCTAGCCGCAGCCACCGCTTTGTCACACTGTTTCATAACCTTGAGATCTTCAGACACCATCCCTCAAGGTCCCTCTCCTGAGCCGAGCTTATCAATATCTCCCCTCCTACCCAGTACATCTCTTTTGTATTTCTGCACCCTATGAGGCTCATTTTCAAAGCACTTAGCCTCCCAAAGTTCCATAGAAACCTATGGAACTTAGCCTCCCAAAGTGCTTTGAAAATATGCCTCTAAGTGAATCACTCTGCACTTCTTGGCATTAAATTTTAACTGAAACAAATTTTCTGACCCCCAAATTTCTGAATATAAATCAATCAAATCTTAATTCTTAAATTTTACAATTTTATAAAAAATATTGTGATTGGTGCTCAATTATAGATGCATTACACTGGCTGGAGCCATTTCCATTATAATACAATCATTCCAATCATCATTGCACCGTAGTCCATCCCTACCTACTGCAATGGTTATTTACTGTAAAAATACATGTTCCCAAAGAGCAAAATATACAGTCTGATATGTAAACAACCAAAAGAATTCAAAAATCAGTTCACTTATCTTGGGATGGGATGGTCCTCATGATGCAATGGTAAATCCACCCTCCAAAGAATAGATGTTCCTCCAGTGAAGCAATATAAACATGATAAATTAGTGTCCATACTACATGGCGAATTAGTGACAAAACAACTTCATAACGCTTACATTCTCAACATGATCGCTGTTACGACTTACCAGGCATTCTCAGGAGAACGTAACTGTAATGAAGCTCCTCCAGTCAAGAATCTTTTAAGAACGTTACATTTTAACTGCAAGACCCGTAACCATTCTTCTAGCATTTGGAAATCCCTTCTCACAGTTTCTACTCCCTCCAGAGTATCCACTCTATCTTCGTGTCATCCGCAAAAAGGCAAACTTTTCCTTCTAAACCTTCAGCAATGTCTCACACAAATATATTAAACAGAATTGGCCCCAGCACAGACCCCTGAGGCACTCCACTACTCACCTTCTTTTCCTCAGAGTCAATTCCATTAACCACCACCCTCTGCCACTTGTCAGTCAACCAGTTTCCAAACCAGTTCACCACTTTGGGTCCTATGTTCAGCCCTCTCAGCTTATTCACAAGTCTTCTGTGAGGGACCATATAAGAAAAATACAGGTAATTTACTTAGCTTCTCTTTCTGGCAATAATTCCACCAACTGTACTAGATCAAAAATGCATAATTAGAATCAGGAAACTTAAACACTTGCAGGGGAATTTTAAAAAATAGCCCCCACTGCTAGAGTATGAGAAATAAATTGCAAAAAAGCTCTTCTAACATGAAGTTAATGTGGAAAAATGTGTACCTTCAAACCATAAAAAAGAAAATCTTTTTCCTTGAAGTAAGCCTTCATTACAGAAACGTTATCACTTTTACATGTAAAGTGACATAAAGTATAAACACTACTTTCCCTACCATCTTGGAAGCCCAGTTCAGATGCATTCCACGAAGGTGGAAAGAAGAGAAAACATCAGTCAGCATGGTTAAAAGGTGATGTAAAAGAGGCCATTACAGCCAAAAGATTGTCCTTCAAAGAATGGAAAAAGGACCCAAATGAAGAAAATAAGAAGCAATATAAGCCTTGGCAAGTTATATGCAAAGCATTAATAAAGAAGGTTAAAAGAGAATATGAAGAGAAACTTGCCACAGAGGCTAAAACTCACAGTAACAACTTTTTCAGGTACATCAGAAGCAGAAAGCCTGTGAGGGAATCCATGGGACCGTTAGATCACGAAGGAGCAAAAGGGGCGCTCAGGGAGGACAAGGCCATATAGGAGAAACTGAATGAATTCTTTGCTTCTGTCTTTAAGGAAGAAGATGTAAGAGATCTGCCTGTACCGGTTTGTTTGCTTGCTTTGTTTTGAGTGAATGGGGATGACAGCTGCACTGGGAAGGGGAAACTTATATTATCCTAATTGGCTTCCTTGCTTATAGTGAACTATATAGGCTCACTTCCACTACTGTTTATTAAACCTCCTTGGGTGAGAATGAGGTGTCTTCTATAGACTATCTTGTTAATGCTGTGGCAGAAACTTCAAGTCTTAAAACTATGGAGAAAGGGATATGGAAACTAAATAATAAAATTTGCTTGCTTTTCTTTTTTTAATTTTAAAATTTTATGTTTATCAATATCCTACAATTCCTCTTTTAAACCCTAATCTTTAAATTACCAAGCTCAGAATAAAATAATATCACTTACCCCAGAGATTCCTCTTCTTTCAGAACTTCTCAGAAAGAAAGTTGAGTGGGACCTTTCTTCTCTATATAGTTTGGATTCTAAGCAGACTATTTCAAACAAACTCTTTGAAGCTAGCCCAGTATTCAAATTGGCCTTGGTAACCTTAGCAACTAGTCTACTTCCTCACACCTAATTCAGGTCAACTGTAGTGCTACCTCTCCAGCAGACAAGAACAGAGAATAATTTTCCTTTAGAACAGTTCAAGCCTAGTTACTATCCTTTTTATATTCTTGGCTAAGTTTCTACCTCTAGAGAAATTTTTAGTTTAAAACTATACAAAAAAGGGATTGTACACTATGGAAACTAGTTAATAATACTTGCTTCCCTCTTTTATATTTTTATTTTCTTTCTATGACTGAACTGGGCTCTTCTGTGCCTTCTAGGGACTATCTGTTAATGCTGTGGCAGAAACTTCAAGTTTGAAAACTATGGGGAAAAGGGTATGGAGACTAGCTAATAAAGTTTGCTTGCTTTTCTTTTTTTAATTTTAAAATTCTAACTGTGTTTATCAATATCCTACAATTCCTCTTTTAAACCCTAATCTTTAAGCTGTGGCAGAAACTTCAAGTATCATCTTCAACTTATCATCTATGATACCTAGATAAGGGGCATTTTAGAAAGTAAAGGGCGCCCATCTTCCGACACAAATCAGGAGATGGCCGTCTTTCACTCAGGGTCGCCCAAATTGGCATAATTGAAATCCGATTTTGGGTGCCCTCAACTGCAGTCTGTCGCGGGGACGACCAAAGTTCACGGGGGCGTTAGACGCATAGCGAAGGTGGGACTGGGGTGTGCTTCAGAGATGGGCGTCCTCGGCTGATAATGAAAAAAAGAAGGGAGTCCCTGACAAGCATTTGGTCGACTTTACTTGGTCCATTTTTTTAAACATCCAAGACTCAAAAAGGTGCCCGAACTGACCAGATGACCACCGGAGGGAATCGGGGATGACCTCCCCTTACTCCCCCTCCCACCCTAAAAAAATGTTTTAATTTTTGTGCCAGCCTCTATGCCAGCCTCAAATGTCATTCCCAGCTCCATGACAGCAGTATGCAGGTCCCTGGAACAGTTTTAGTGGGTACAGTGCACTTCAGGCAGGCGGACCCAGGCCCATCCCCCCCCTACCTGTTACACTTGTGCTGGTAAATGTGAGCCCTTCAAAACCCACCAGAAACCTACTGTACCTACATATAGGTGCCCCATTCACCCCTTAGGGCTATGGTAGTGGTGTACAGTTGTGGGCAGTGGGTTTGGGGGGGCTCAGCACTGAAGGTAAGGGAGCTATGCACCTGGGAGCAATTTCTGAAGTCCACTGCAGTGCCCCCTAAGGTGCCCGGTTGGTGTCCTGGCATGTCAGGAGGACCAGTGCACTACGAATGCTGGCTCCTCCCACTACCAAATCACTTGGATTTGGTCGTTTTTGAGATGGGAATCCTCGGTTTCCATTATCGACGAAAACCGGGGACGACCATCTCTAAGGTCGACCTAAATGTTGAGATTTGGGCGTCCCCGATCTTATTATCGAAACGAAAGATGGACACCCATCTTGTTTCAATAATAGTGGTTTCACCGCCCCTTCACGGGGCCGTCCTGTGGGGATGCCCTCAGGAAAACCTGGGCGCCCCATTCGATTATGCCCCTCCATATCACATAGCTTTAGTTTGGGTTCCTCTTTCCCACATGTATCACTTTGCACTTGTTCACATTAAAAGTCATCTTCCATTTGAATGCCCAGTCTCCCAGTCTCGTAAGGTCCTCTTGCAATTTTTCACAATCCTCTTATAACAACTTTGAATAACTTTGTGTTTTTCCCATCTCCAGATCATTTATAAATATGTTAAAAAGCAGCGGTCCCAGCACAGACCTCTGGGGAACTCCACTATCTTCTCTTCTTCATTAAGAATACTGACCATTTAAACCTACTCTCTGTTTTCTATCTTTTAACCAGATTTTAATCCACAATAGGACATTACCTCCTATCCCATGACTTTCTAATTTCCTCAGGAGTCTTTCATAAGGTACTTCGTCGAATACCTTTTGAAAATCCAGATACACAATATCGACCGGTTCACCTTTATTCACCCCTTCAAAGAATAAAGTAGATTGGTGAGGTGAGGCAAGGCGAGGCAACATTTCCCTTGATTAAATCCATGTTGGCTTTGTCTCATTAATCCATGCTTATGTATATGCTGTGTAATTTTGTTCTTTATAATAGTCTCTACCATTTTGCCCGGCACCAATGTCAGGCTCACCAGTCTATAATTTCCCAGATCACTTTTGGAACCCTTTAAAAAAAATTGATGTTACATTGGCCACTCTCCAATCTTCCAGTACCATGCTTGATTTTAAAGATAAATTACATATTACTAATTGCTCTGCAAGTTCATTTTTCAGTTCTATCAATACTCTGAGATACATATGGTCAAGGCGATTTGTTACTCTTCAATCTGTCAAACTGCCCCATTACATCTTCCAGGTTTACAGAGATTTGTTTCAGTTTCTCTGACTCATCAGCACTACCATTTCTGGCACTGGTATCTCTCCCATATCTTTCTCGGTGAAAACGGAATCGTTCATTCAATCTCTATGCTGAGACCTTGTGTTCCCTGAGTACCTCTTTTACCCCTCTGTCATGTAGCGCTCTGATTCTTTCACCGGCTTCTTGCTTCTAATATACCTAAAAAAATGTTTACCATGTGTATTTGCCTCCAACAGCAATCTTCCTTTTAAAGTCTCTCTTTCCCTTCCTTATCAGTGCTTTGCATTTGAATTGACATTCCTTACGTTGTTTCCTACTATTTTCAGTTGGATCCTTCTTCCATTTTCTGAAGGATTTTCTATTAGCTCTAATAGCTTCCTTCACCTCACTTTTTAACCATGTCGGCTACCGTTTGGTCTTCCTCCTTCCTTTTTTAATACACGGAATATATTTGGCCTTGATTCCAGGATGGTATTTTTGAACAGCATCTACGCCTGATGTAAATTTTTGACCCTCGCAGCTGCTCCTCTAAGTTTTTTTTTCACCATATTCTCATTTTATCATACTCTCCTTTTTGAAAGTGAAACGCTAACGTATTGCATTTCCCGTTTATACTTACTCCAAAGCTAATATCAAATCTGATCATATTATGATCACTGTTATCAAGCGGCCCCATCACCATTACCTCCCTCACCAGATCATGCACTCCACTAAGGACTAGGTCTAGAATTTTTCCTTCTCATTGGCTCCAGTACAGCTGCTCCATAACGCAGTTCTTAATTTTGTCAAGGAATGTTACCTCCCTAGCATGCCTCAATGTTACATTTACCCAATCAATATTGAGGTAACTGAAATCACCCATTATTATCATATTTTTACTATGTGTATTTGCCTCCAACGCAATCTTAGTCCCTCTTTGCCTTCCTTATCAGCACTTTGCATTTGACTTGACATTCCTTATGCTGTTTCTTATTATTTTCAGTCAGTTCCTTCTTCCATTTTCTGAAGGATTTTCTTTTAGCTCTAATAGCTTCCTTCATCTCACTTTTTAGCCATGCCAGCTGTCGCTTGGCCTTCCTTCCTCCTTTTTTAATATATGGAATATATCTGGACTGGGGTTCCAGGATGGTATTTTTGAATAGCATCCATGCCTGATGTAAATTTTTGACCTTTGCAGCCACTCTTCTAAGTTTGTTTGATTCTTTTAACCATTCTCATTTTATCATAGCCACCTTTTTGAAAGTTAAATGCTAAGTATTGGATTTCCTCTGTATACTTAAAGAGATTATATCAAATCTGAACCTGTTATGATCACTGTTATCAAGTGGCCCCAGCACTGTTACCTCCTGCACCAGATCATGTGCTCCACTAAGGACTAGGTCTAGAATGGTTCCCCCTCTTTTTAGTTCCAGAACCAGCTGCTCCATAAAGCAGTCCTTGATTTCATCAAGGAATTTTAGCTCTCTAGCATGCCCTATTACATTTACCCAATCGATAGCGAGGTCATTGAAATCACCCATTATTATTGTGATCCCCAGTTTGTTAGCCTCCCTAATTTCTGCATCTACTACTACTACTACTACTACTACTTATCATTTCTATAGCGCTACAAGGCATGCGCAGCGCTGTACACCATACACAAAAAGACAGTCCCTGCTCAAAGAGCTTACAATCTAGATAAGACAGGTAAACAGAACAATAAGGGTAAAGGAATAAGGCGAGAGGTGCAGCAAGATAAAAGGGACGGAATCTGGAATTAGCAGTAGAGGAGAAGGGGACAGATAAGAGAGATTTATCTACAGAACGGAGTATCCGCCAGGTGGACAATAGTACACTCCTATCACTATTCTTTCACTTTTTACACATGGAATTTCTATCCATAGGGATTCCAAGATATGATTTGTGTCCTGCACCAATTCGATCCACCCTATCATTGTGATATAATTTGTACCCTGGTATGACAGTGTCCTATTGGTTATCTTCTTTCCACCAGGTCTCAGAGATGCCTATTATATTTATCTTTTCATTGAGTGCAATATATTTTAACACTCATTTCTTAGGCTTCTGGAATTTGCATACAGACATTTCAAGCATTATTTCTGTTCCTACTTACAATTTGCTCAGCAACTATGTTGAATTATTTCCATGGCTACTGTCCCTGGGGAACACACCACGATGAAAATGGGAAATGTAAACCTTAGCCTGATGAAACTATTATGTCAATGGTAGGTCCTATAAACAGCTTTGGCAACTGTGTGCTGGCATGGAAGCCCCTGAGCTGTTACAGTAGAGGTGCAAGAGCAGTTGAGGAGTGCACGGGCCAGCCTAGAGACACTAGTGGGCTCTAGTGAAATGACACCCTGCTCCCACCCCAGCCACTGATAGAGGGGAAAAAAACAGATAGGATGTTGCCTTAGTCACAGGACACTGCTGTGGACACAACCACTGGGGGAACATCAGCAGTGGTGCTGTGTTTGAGGTTGAGAGGACCTGAGAACATGTACTAGCCCTTGCTTGCCTTGAGATGAAAGTGGCCCTGGGCTGACACGGAAGGTCTAAACGTGGGAGATGAAAGTCCTGAGGCATAGCCTCCTTGGTTTTGGCACTGGAGAAATTTAAGGCAGTGGTACAGGTCACAACTCTTGAGAATGTCTTGTCACAGGACACACGAACAGTGATTTTCCATTTGGAGGCCTCTTTAACAGGCTGTGTTAAACACCTTTCTGGGAAGACTGTGCTTAAATTGGGAAACCAGGAAAAGCAACTTGGAGCAATGAAATCAAGCTAATTTAAGCTGAAAAAAATTGAGAACCTCAAAAGAGGAATAACTTTTTTTTTCTTTCACAGAAACAGTGGATGCCTGGAATAGCTGTCACGTCTGTGGCTGTGACCACCCTCAGACCTACCTTATTCCTGGGGGTCAGCTTCCTAGCTGGCTCCTGTTTCTTCTGTCTGTCCTTTCTGAGCTAGCTCTGGCTCTCTGTGCTGGCTGCATCCAGCAGCATGACACTAATAGCCTCACTATACTGCACCTGTGGGTGTTGCCTGGGTTAGCTCTCTCTCTCTCTGTGTGCTGGCTGCTTCCAGAATGACTCTAATTGCTTCACTACACTACACTTGGGTGTGGGAAGCCTCTCTTTGTTTCACTGTGCTTTCTGCCTGCTCTGTGGTTTGTGCCTGAACAGCCTCTGTAGTTGCTTAGAGATTGCTGCAACTGTGCCTTTGGTGTTGAAGGGCTTTATTAAGCACTTAGAGACTGCAGCCTTTGCCTTTGCATTGCCAATGCCTCCGCAGTGCCTTAGGTCCCGAGGTTAGTGTGCTGTTTGCACAATTAGCTTTCCTTGTCTTTTCTTGTGGGCTTCCAGCTCTTCTGCTTTGCTAGTTACTATCACCTGTGGGCCTTGCCTTCTGGCTCAGGGTATTATTGCTCTGTGGGCTTTCTGCCCTTCTGTATTTATTGCTCTGTGGGCTTCCAGCCCTTCTGTGTTCATTGCTCTGTGGGCTTTCAGTCCTTCTGTGTTTATTGCTCTGTGGGCTTTCAGCCCTTCTGTGTCTATTGCTCTGTGGGCTTCCAGCCCTTCTGTGCCCATTGCTCTGAGGGCCTCCAGTCTATCTGCGTATATCCCTTTTACCTGTGGGCTTCCAGGCCTTCTGGGTGTATTACTGCGGGCTGGGGGTTTCCAGCCTTTCTGTGGGCTTCTAGCCTTTCTGGGTGTATCTCTCTGACCTGCAGGCTTTCAGCCTTTCTGTGTTTATTATTCTTTGTGGGCTTCTAGCCTTTCTGTTATCCCTGTGCAGTGGTGCAGCAGCACACTATCTGAGTCTAGTTCCGTGCCCTGTCGCCCTCGTGTATCCCAGACCCAGGGTGGGTCCTCTGGATCTTCAGTTCCTGCCTTATCCTGCAAGTCCTGCCGGCCACCTGCATGTCGGAGCTCAACTCCGGAGGAACGGTGGCTAAGTGCAGGTGAAGCTGTTCCTGTTTCGTCTGTTCTAGTTGCCTGCCTTGTACTACTCCAGTCCAGAGTTCCAGTACTGCTCTTCTGTGTTTCCAGTTCCGAGGTGGTCTTGCCTGCCGCTGCCGCTCCTCGGCAGTGGCCCAAGGGCTCACGAACTCCAGTCCTGCCTCGAGGACCTGACAGAATGCCAAGGCCCTCGAGAATGCGATAATAGCCTTCTGGTTGAGATGGGGGAGAAAAAAAAACAGTGATCAAATTTTTAAAAATGTGAGATCAACACTGAGAATCCCTATATAGACTCTGTTGTTGTGCGAGTTCCGCCAATTTATTTGGAGACCCCTGACGCAGGTGCGGCAGCACCGAAACACGGCCCGTGTCGGGTCTTTCTTCAATCAAAGTTCACCATTAAAGGATTATTTTAATGAAAAAACTGTGTTCCTTCCCGTTTTTAAAGGCCCTTTGTGCTCTTTCTTTTTGTTTGGTCTTTTTGTACTTGGTTCCCTTTCTTTGTTATACTTTATTTAAAAAAGAAAAATCTTTATCAAGTATCAACAGAGAACAAAATATCAAAGTACATGATCTGAAAATAGATTGACCAATAGGTTCCGCCCCGCAGAGTTCTGAAATAATCGCCAAATAGAATAGTCAAAACAGTTGAGTAGGGAGTGTCTCTTATGCATGTGTCCAGTGCTAGGAATATCTAGTAGCATTATATTTATAGTAGAAGTGGAGGTCCTCGCACACACAGAAGGCCCAGCCTCCCATCATAAATGAAGCTTTCTATTCCTGTCTGTCTCAGGGGAAATTTCCCCAAATGGGTTATTTCTATGGAAATTATGACAGTAATAAACCTCACTCCTAAGCTAGGGTATGTGGAGTATGATCTCAGTTTCTCTAATTACTGTTAACTCTTGCCTTAATACTTGCACTGTGCCAAAAAGAACAACTTTCTGAGATTCAAAAGATGTGATATGTATAAACAACTCTTTGATCAAGCCTGTGGCACCCCAAATTTCTGAATCTTTCTGCCACATTGTCTTGGTTTCGGACTGCATTTCTTAGTACTGATAGATAAAGAGAGGTGACAAGTTCTTTTTCAGATATATTGGGGAAAGGAGAAAAGATAGGAATGGAATTGTAAGACTGAAGGATGCTGAGAATAGCTATGTGGAGAGTGATGAGGATAAAGCGAACGTGCTAAACAAATACTTCTCTTCGGAGTTCATGGAAGAAAATCTTGGACAAGGACTGCGGTCGATTACTGAGGGAATATTTGGGAATGGAGTGGATACTGCTCCATTCAGATAAGAAAGCATTTATAAACAGCCTGAGAATCTGAAAGTGGACAAAGCTATGGGACCGGATGGGATACATCCAAGGATACTGAGGGAGCTCAGAGAAGTCCTGGCAGGACCTCTTAAGGATTTAATAGATCTTTAGAGACAGGAGAGGTTCCGCGGGATTGAAGATGAGCTAATGTGGTCCCTCTACACAAAAGTGGAGATAGGGAAGAAGTGGGAAACCACAGGCCAGTAAGCCTCACATTGGTGGTAGGAAAAATGCTGTAGGAAAGGATAGTTAACTTTCTAGAAGCCAAAGGGTTACAGAATGCAATGAAACATGGCTTTACCAAAGGGAAATCCTGCCAAATGAATCTGATTGACTTCTTTGACTGGGTGACCAAAGAACTGGATGAAGGACGTGCGCTAGATGTAATCTACTTGGATTTCAGCAAAGCATCTGATACAGTCTCTCACAGAAGACTCATGAAAATGCTGAGAAGCCTGAACTTAGGACCCAAAGTGGTGAACTGGATTGGAAACTGCGTTTCCTCAACTCTGGCTGAATTTTGCTGCTTGCTTCATCAGAAGGAAACGCTACCTTAAAATGACAAAATCCTTTAATATATTTAAGTAAACAAACACATTCTGACTCCCTTCAAAATAGAAACATACCTCTAATAAACTATCGGTCGCTCTCTCGAGGGAAAGTCAAGCCCATAGTGCATTTCAACCAGTGCTGTGTGCTCTCGTCACAAAACGCTGAGTTTCAATGCCTTAGATCTCTGCACACTTAATTCACAGCCATTCAATTTCTCTATTGAGCCTCCCCGGTTTTGTGGTGTTCTACATAAATATAAACCTCTGTTCTTTATGTAAACGTTTATCTACCAAATACCTCCCTCACTGCATTGACACCTACAATAGAACCACAAACCATTGATTTGATGTTGACTTTCTTTCCAATGTGCGGTTAATGGAGCCTCTGGTTTCCAAGTCTTAATATTACTAATATGTTCCCCAATAAGTAATTTAATTTTGCAGATAGTCTGTCCTACATAATACAATCCACATGGGCAGTAGATGCAATACACCACCTCTGCTGTTACACCCTCAAAGCACCCAGGGAAAATCTGCTACAGTACAATGAAAAGAAAGCCACAGACAGAATCCCCCTTGTAGTGACATACTACCCAAAGCTGGAAAAACTGAGGAAAATCATGACATCTGCAGCCACTGCTCTAGGAGGATGAATTACTAAAAGAGATATTCCCATCTCCACCAGTGCTGGCCTTCCGACAGCCACCCAACTTAAAAAAACAAGCTAGTGAGAAGCAAGCTCTCAACAGAGACCCAAAAAGAAGAGAATGACACACATCCATGCAATATATCCAACTGCAAACTATGACAAGACATTTCACAAGACCCCCCAGTCATTCATAAAAAAAAATATTCAGCATAAAGGAATCCTTCACATGCTCATCATCCAATGTAGTACATGTCATCGAATGTAAAAAATGTGACAAAGGGTGCTATATTGGAGAAACAAGCCAGATGCTGAAGAAGAGATTTAATTTACGTGGAGGGGCATAATCGAAATGGACGCCCAAGCTTTCCTGGGGCCATCCTCGCAGGACGGCTCTAGAAAGGGGCGGGGAAACCCGTATTATCGAAACAAGATGGGCGGCCATCTTTCATTTCGATAATACAGTCGGGGATGCCCAAATCAGCAAATTTAGGTTGACCTTAGAGATGGTCGTCCACAGGACTTGGTCATTTCTGATTTTCAGCGATAATGGAAAGCGAGGACGCCCATCTCAAAACGACCAAATCCAAGACATTTGGTCATGGGAGGAGCCAGCAATCGTAGTGCACTGGCCCCACTAACTGAATGGAAAAAGCCCTTCCCTTACCGATTCGGAAAGGAATGGGCATGCATGAAGGAAATCGCATGCAAATGAGCTGCTCGCTGTTAGCTCATTTGCACACGATTTCCTTCCTAAGGAGGGGAAGCCAGTGCAGAGCAGCCAAGCGTTATGCTTGGCTGCTCTGTTCATGACAAAGACGGCTTGATACATGCAGACAACCTGCATGTATAATAGCTGTCTACAACCTTAAATAAATTGCCATCTACAACCTTAGAAAAGCACAAGTCCAGGTGAAAACATCCAAGTGCTCGTCAGGGATGTGTTTTTTTTTTTTTTGGTTTTTTTTTAAGAGTATGGGTGAAGGACATCCTTCCAAAATGTGATGTTTCTGTGAGAAGGATGTCCATGGTTGGATGTTTCCTTGAGAAGGATGTCCATGCCTACTATGCCTCTGACATCCCCTTTATTTGGATTTTGGATCACAAGTAGCAGCAGTGGGATTTGAACTGGCCACCTCTGGATTGCAAGACCAGTGCTCTAACCACTAGGCCACTACTCCACACCACTCCCTTGAAATTTGGCCGTCCCTGGGGGAGGGGGGTGCAGTTCAGGACGTAAAAAATGTTTGAAAGGACGTCCACGCCTTCGTTATGCCTCCGCTGACAGACACATACCTCCCCCCCAGGGACCTGCATACTGCCCCCCCATAGGGATGGCCAAATTTCAAGGGAGTGGAGGAGTGGCCAGAGCAGTGGTCTTGCAACCCAGAGGTGGCTGGTTCAAATCCCACTGCTGCTACTTGTGATCCAAAAGCTAGGCTCAGGAGAGGGACTTTGGGGTGATGGTGTCTGAGGACCTCAAGGTGAAGAAACAATGCAACAAGGCGGTGGCCGCAGCAAGAAGGTGTTAGGCTGCATAAAGAGGGGTATAACCAGCAAGAAGAGAGGAGGTGTTGATGCCCCCTATACAAGTTGTTGGTGAGGCCCCACTTGGAGTATTGTGTTCAGTTTTGGAGGCTGTATCTTGCTAAGGATGTAAAAAAAACTTGAAGCAGTTCAAAAAAAAAGCAACACAAATGGTATGGGGTTTGTGTAGCAAAATGTACAAAGAGAGACTTGTTAACCTGAACATGTATACCCTGGAGGAAAGGAGAAACAGGGGTGGTATGATACAGACATTCAAATATTTGAACGGTATTAATCCACAAACATTTTCCAGAAATGGGAAAGTAGTAGAACTAGAGGACATGAATTGAGATTGAAAGGGGGCTGACTCAGAAATAATCTCAGGAGGTATTTTTTCACAGGGAGGGTGGTAGATACCTGGAATGCCCTCCTGCAAGCGGCAATGGAGATGCTAACGGTAACGGAATTCAAAATTGCATGGGATAAACATAAAGGAATCTTGTTTAGAAGGAATGGATCCAAAGAAGCTTAGTGGAGATTAGGTAGCAACACCAGTAATTAGGAAACAAAGCCAGTACTGGGTAGATTTCTATGGTCTATGCTCTGATTGTGGCTGGAGAGATTCAGCTACAGAAGTTGGAGAACAAGGCCAGTGCTGGGCAGACTTCTACCATATGTGCCCTGATAATGGCGGAATAGATTTGGATGAGCTGGAGTGCAGCTTTTAAAGGGCTTCGACAACTTCAGAAATTTTAAAACAAGGATAGTGCAGGGCAGACTTCTATGGTCTATGCCTTGAAAATAGCAAGAACATATCAACATCAGGTATAGCTATGAAGTATCAGAATGAGTTTCTTGTTGGACCGACTGGATGGACTGTCCAGGTCTTTATCTGCCATCATATACTATGTAACTATCTTCTGACTCTCTATTCACAGAGTAATCACTTGGGACTGGCACCTCTCTTATCAAAGACTAGTAAAAAAGCCCCGTTTCTGATGCAAATGAAACGGGGGCTAGCAAGGTTTTCTTCTGTGTGCATGTGGGAGTGTGTGTGTCCCTGCCCTCTCTACCGTCCCCTGTGCTGTGTCCCCCCTCTGCTCTCTGTCCCCTCCCCCCTTGGAGTCAAGTCCTTCAGTGTTAAGTTTCCTGCTGTGCTGTGTTTGTGTTACAGAGATAGTGAGTGCTTCTTCCCTCTCTCCCCTCCCCCCTCTGAGTCCTTCACTGTTAGAGAGCGATTTGATTTCGTGCTTTGCTGTGTTTTCCTTCACTGTTTGTGTTACAGAGAGAGCGAGGGCGGGGCAGACACTCATGGGGAAACCGGATATCTCTCCCCCTTCACACTTCCAGCTGGAGGCTTCATTTAGAACGTTGGTGGTGCCTTTTATATATAGAGATGTTCTGGTGTTTTTGGTTCTGGCTCTGTGGAGCAAAGAGTGTCTTTTATGGAGTGGAGGAGTGGCCTAGTGGTTAGGGTGGTGGACTTTGGTCCTGGGGAACTGAGGAACTGAGTTCGATTCCCGGCACAGGCAGCTCCTTGTGACTCTGGGCAAGTCACTTAACCCTCCATTGCCTGCCGCATTGAGCCTGCCATGAGTGGGAAAGCGCGGGGTACAAATGTAACAAAAATAAATAAAATAAAATATGTATGGCACTAGGCAGCTGGCACATCTAGCAGCGCTATAGCAGCAATTCCCATACCTCAGCCTAACCACAATCCAGTCAGTCTGGTTTTCAGGATATCCACAACTTGCCTGCCTGGTTGTGAAGGTGGCGGACCTCACGTGTCACCTAGATAGGATATTAGTGCTGAGGAGATGCCAACTGTCTTGGCACATGTGTACCAATAACATAGGAAAATGTGGGAGAGAGGTTCTGGAAGCCAAATTTAGGCTCTTAGGTAGAAAGCTCAAATCCAGATCCTCTAGGATAGCATTTTCTGAAATGCTAACCATTCCACACGCAGGGCCCAAGAGACAGGCAGAGCTCCGGAGTCTCAATATGTGGATGAGACGATGGTGCAGGAGGAGGATTTTAGATTTGTTAGGAACTGGGCAACATTCTGGGGAAGGGGGAGCCTATTCCAAAAGGATGGGCTCCACCTTAACAAGGGTGGGACCAGGCTGCTGGCATCGGCATTTAAAAAGGAGATAGAGCAGCTTTTAAACTAGAAACTGGGGGAAGGCCAACAGTCGCGCAAAAGCGCATGGTTCGGGATAAGGTATCTTTCAAAGATATCACCAAAACAGGGAAGAAAGGGTATCCCAATAGTGAGGTTGCAAAAGAGACCACAGTAGATCAGGTGTCCTTAAATAAAAATAAAAATCAGACAAAAGATTGTAAATTAATACTGTCAAGTACTGAGCATGATGTATATAGGACAACAACCATAGTTTGAAATGTCTATATTAGAATGCCAGGAGCGTAAGAAATAAGATGGTAGAGTTAGAATATATTGCACTAAATGAAGAATTAGATATAATAGGCATCTCTGAGACCTGGTGGAAGGAGGATAACCAGTGGGACACTGTCATACCAGGGTACAAATTATATCGTAGTGATAGGGTGAATCGAAATGGTGGAGGGGTAGCATTGTATATTAACGAGAGCCTTGAATCAAATAGATTGAAAATTCTGCAGGAAACAAAACACTTCTTGGAATCACTGTGGATTGAAATTTCATGTGTAAATGGGAAAAGGATAGTGATAGGAGTGTACTACCGTCCACCTGGCCAGGATGAACAGACGGATGCAGAAATGTTAAAGGAAACTAGGGACGCAAACAAACTGGGCAACACAATAATAATGGGTGATTTCAATTACCAAAATATATAACCCACAAATTCCACTATTATATACCTGGGTATTGGAGGTGTGTGATCGCTAACATATATGAAATGTGGAGAAAAAAAGACTTCAGAAATCCTAGAGAATGCTCCTGTGTGGAAACCACCATATATCTGTGGAGCACCCCACTTCTTCAATCACTAGTCTTCACAAAAAAAACTCCACTCTTCTTATTCATATACTGCGTGCACATACACCTAACACAATACTCAAAGGTGAAGGCAACTAATCCAAAACATTCGGTGAAAGAAAAAACTACTTAACTTAAATGTTCTTAGAACTGTCCAGTCTTCATCTATTTCCAAAGCCCAACAGGAGACCCTGTTTCGCCCCGAATAGGCTGTTTCAAGGGCAAAAACTTTAATCCAGACAGCTGATTTCCATCATTCAACTTCACCGCATTCAACTGCCTCCGGTTGGCGTCTTAAACGCGAATCTCACTTCCTTCTTCTATATATACGTCATTTCCTTGTTCTCAAACGTAATAAATTCAACACAATAACTTTATTGGCAGACATCCAATTCACAGAAAAGCTTTCCATTCAATTGAAATGTTCAACCCTTTAGGGATTACGGTTTGCAGCGTGTAAATCCATCTTTGCTCTTTCTGTCTTAATTTCTTTCTTATATCCCCTCTGCGTTCTGAAATCTGAATTTGCTCCAGGACCACACACTGTAAATCACCAAACTCATGTTGTTTCAAGAGACAATGTGAAACAAGAGGTTCATATGTTTTCTTAGCCTGTATACAGTGTCTATGTTCAATCAATCGCGTTTTTAGCATTCTAGCATGTGGGCAGTGCTCTGTGTGTCACATTATGTTGGATGTGGATGCATTTGTGGATTCTTGCACGGGAAAATCGTATCATTTAAAGTCCTGTACGGATTGTCAATCCATGAATGTGATTTACTTATTAAAATGCACTTGCAATTTGTATTATGTGGGACAAACCTCTAGAATGCTAAAAACGCGATTGATTGAACATAGACACTGTATACAGGCTAAGAAAACATATGAACCTCTTGTTTCACATTGTCTCTTGAAACAACATGAGTTTGGTGATTTACAGTGTGTGGTCCTGGAGCAAATTCAGATTTCAGAACGCAGAGGGGATATAAGAAAGAAATTAAGACAGAAAGAGCAAAGATGGATTTACACGCTGCAAACCGTAATCCCTAAAGGGTTGAACATTTCAATTGAATGGAAAGCTTTTCTGTGAATTGGATGTCTGCCAATAAAGTTATTGTGTTGAATTTATTACGTTTGAGAACAAGGAAATGACGTATATATAGAAGAAGGAAGTGAGATTCGCGTTTAAGACGCCAACCGGAGGCAGTTGAATGCGGTGAAGTTGAATGATGGAAATCAGCTGTCTGGATTAAAGTTTTTGCCCTTGAAACAGCCTATTCGGGGCGAAACAGGGTCTCCTGTTGGGCTTTGGAAATAGATGAAGACTGGACAGTTCTAAGAACATTTAAGTTAAGTAGTTTTTTCTTTCACCGAATGTTTTGGATTAGTTGCCTTCACCTTTGAGTATTGTGTTAGGTGTATGTGCACGCAGTATATGAATAAGAAGAGTGGAGTTTTTTTTGTGAAGACTAGTGATTGAAGAAGTGGGGTGCTCCACAGATATATGGTGGTTTCCACACAGGAGCATTCTCTAGGATTTCTGAAGTCTTTTTTTCTCCACATTTCATATATGTTAGCGATCACACACCTCCAATACCCAGGTATATAATAGTGGAATTTGTGGGTTATATATTTTGATATTATTCTACTATCCCTGTGGAATTAACATGATTTCAATTACCCCAATATTGACTGGGTAAATGTAACATCGGGGCATGATAGGGAGGTAAAATTCCTTGATGAAATCAAGGACTGCTTTATGGAGCAGCTGGTGCAGGAGCCAACGAGAAAAGGAAAAATTCTAGACCTAGTCCTTAGTGGAGCGCATGATCTGGTGCGGGAGGTAATGGTGTTGGGGCCGCTTGATAAGTGATCATAATATGATCGAATTTGATATTAGCCTAGAAGTAAGCATACATAGGAAATCAAATACATTAGCGTTTAACTTTAAAAAAAGGAAACTATGATAAAATGAGAACGGTGAAAACAAAATTAGAGGAGTGGCTGCGAGAGCCAAAAATTTACATCAGGCGTGGATGCTGTTCAAAAACACTATCCTGGAAGACCAGGTCAAATATATTCAACGTATTGAAAAAGGAGCACGGCGTGGTTAAAAAGTGAGGTGAAGGAAGCTATCAGAGCTAAAAGAAAATCCTTTGGAGAATGGAAGAAGGAACTGACTGAAAATAATAAGAAACAGCATAAGGAATGCCAAGTCAAGTGCAAAGCGCTGATAAGGAAGGCTAAGAGGGACTTCGAAAAAAAGATTGCGTTGGAGGCAAAAACACATACTAAAATTTTTTTTAGGTATATTAAAAGCAGGAAGCCGGCAAAAGAATCGGTTGGACCGCTAGATGACTGAGGAGTAAAAGGGACGATCAGAGAAGACAAAGCCTTAGCGGACATATTAAATTAATTCTTTGCTTCGGTCTTCACCGAGGAAGATTTGGGTGGGATACCAGTGCCAGAAATGGTATTCGAAGCTGATGAGTCGAAGAAACTTAATGAATTCTCTGCAAACCTGGAGGATGTAATGGGGCAGTTCTACAAACTGAAGAGTAGCAAATCTCACCCCAGAGTACTGACAGAACTGAAAAATGAGCTTGCAGAGCTATTGTTAGTAATATGTAATTTATCCTTAAAATCGAGCATGGTACTAGAAGATTGGAGGGTGGTCAATGTAATGCCGATTTTTTAAAAAGGGTTCCAGAGGAGATCCGGGAAATTATAGACCGGTGAGTCTGACGTCAGTGACAGGCAAAATGGTAGAGACTATTATTAAGAACAAAATTACAGAGCATATTCAAAAGCATGGATTAATGAGACAAAGTCAACATGGTTTTAATGAAGGGAAATCTTGCCTCACCGATCTACTACATTTCTTTGAAGGGGTGAACAAACATGTGGATAAAGGTGAGCTGGTTGATATAGAGGCATATTTTCAAAGCACTTAGCCTTCCAAAGTTCCATAGGTTTCTATGGAACTTTGGAAGGCTAAGTGCTTTGAAAATAAGCCTCATTGTGTATCTGGATTTTCAGAAGGCATTTGACAAAGTACCTCATGAAAGACTCCAGAGGAAATTGGAGAGTCATGGAATAGGAGGTAGTGTTCTATTGTGGATTCAAAACTGGTTAAAAGATAGAAAACAGAGAGTAGGGTTAAATGGTCAGTATTCTCAATGGAGAAGGGTAGTTAGTGGGGTTCCCCAGGGGTCTGTGCTGGGACCGCTGCTTTTTAACATATTTATAAATGACCTAGAGATGGGAGTAACTAGTCAGGTAATTAAATTTGCTGATGACACAAAGTTATTCAAAGTCGTTAAATCGCAGGAGGATTGTGAAAAATTACAAGAGGACCCTACGAGACTGGGCGTCTAAATAGCAGATGAGTTTAATGTGAGCAAGTGCAAAGTGATGCATGTGGGAAAGAGGAACCTGAATTATAGCTACGTCATGCAAGGTTCCACATTAGGAGTCAAGGACCAAGAAAGGGATCTAGGTGTCGTCGTTGACGATACGTTGAAACCTTCTGCTCAGTGTGCTGCTGTGGCTAAGAAAGCAAATAGAATGTTAGGTATTATTAGGAAAGGAATGGAAAACAAAAATGAGGATGTTATAATGCCTTTGTATTGCTCCATGGTGCGACCACACCTCGACTATTGTGTTCAATTCTGGTCACCACATCTCAAAAAGATATAGTGGAATTAGAAAAGGTGCAGAGATGGGCAACGAAAATGATAAAGGGGATGGGACGACTTCCCTATGATGAAAGGCTAAAGCGGCTAGGGCTGTTCAGCTTGGAGAAAAGGCGGCTGAGGAGTGATATGATAGATGTCTATAAAATAAGTGGAGTTCAACGGGTAGATGTGAAGCGTCTGTTTACACTTTCCAAAAATACTAGAACTAGGGGGCATGCGATGAAGCCACAATGTAGCAAATTTTTCTTCACTCAACGTGTAATTGAACTCTGGAATTCATTGCCAGATTATGTGGTAAAGGTGGTTATCTTAAATGGACTTGGGAGAAATTCAATATTTCTGGGATAAGCAGTATAAAATGTTTTGTACTTTTTGGGGATATTGCCAGGTATTTGTGACCTGGATTGGCCACTGTTGGAAACAGGATCCTGGGCTTGATGGACCTTTGGTCTTTCCCAGTATGGCAATACTTGTGTACTTATGGGAGATGTGCATGCACTGACTCCACTACAAGCAAATCTCTTAAATATTCATTGTGGCTATCCTGAAAACCTGACTGGTTGGAGTGCTTCCAAGACCAGGTTTGGAAACCACTGCGCTATAGAGATAAGCACTACTAGTGTGTATGAGAGGCCCTCCAACACACAGAAGGGCCTCCCCTCAAAAGTGAAGCCCCGCCCCCCACGATTTCCATCTGTTTGTGGAGCAGGCCTGACTCGTGTGTATACTGCGCTGGGCAAATAAATCTAGTAAATGTTGAGAAGATACAGAGGTAGATGTTACTACTTATCATTTCTATTATTACCACACTAGAGGCCCTCGCGCGCGTACACACACACACACACTGGAGGACCTCAGCGCTCCAAGTTTTTACTAGGGCTTGTTTTGAATTCACATGGCGAGAGCAGGGTGTTATTTATAGTCTCTTCACATCATCCTGCAGGGTCCATAACGCATCACCATGAATCTCTATCAGAAACCTCGGCAGCTCTGCTAAACGCACGGAACAAAGGCGATCCAGTAACTACAGCTTCAGACCGTTAACGGTATCCACCGCCATGACATGTCCAGCACCGCCCCTGCTCTACCCGGCGACGAATACACCAGTAGCAGCGATCCCGGAAAACGGAACTACGATGTTTCCTTCACACTTTTTTGACTCAACCACTCTCACTGTTAGAGCCTCAACGTCACGTGACGGGACGTTTAAAGTCCCTACGTACAGACCTGTGGACGGCGTTGGCTGATGAACTGTATTGCCATGGCAACCTCTGTACACAGCGGAGGTTGCTGTTAGAAGCGGCGGTAGGGGCGGAATCGTCAGAGAACCGCCTTCCTGCCGCTCGTACTACGGCTAAACTCGATTCGGGCTTCGTTCCCGCTACCCGACCCCGCGCCTGGGTAAGTTGGAAATCAGTTTTGATTTAAACTATGCCGAGCTCCGGTGACGAGCCACGTTTTCCCAATTGTAACTACAGGACTACAAATCCCAGAATACTTAGAGGACAGGGGGATGCTGGGATTTGTAGTCTTGTTTTCTTAAGAAAGACTAAAATTCCTGTATCCTTCAGAATTTGGACAGCAGAACATGTTTTTTAAAAAGCCATTTTGGTTCTAACGCAGCCAGCCAGGTTTTCAGGATATTCACTATGAATATGCATAAGATAGCTTTGCATACCAAGAAGGCAGTATATGAAAACCATCTCATGCATTTTAATTGTGAATATCCTGAAAACCAGACTGGCTAGGGTTCCCTCAGGACAGGTTTGGGAACCACTATGGCAATAAAAATGTATCTCATGCATATTCATTGTGTGTATCTTGAAGACCTGGCTGATTAGGGTGGGCATGAGGAATATGTTGGGAAGCACTACGTTAACCTGATGATGAGTTGGAACCCTAAAAGAGCTTATGGGAATCACTGTTATACAGTGAAGGTAGTGCATGTAAAGTTATCTCATGCATATTCATGGTGGATGGCCTGAAAACCTGATTTGCTGGGTATGTCCCAACCAAGGACTGGGTTGAGAAACCTTGGATTAATATTAACCAAACAGGCTGAGCCAGGCATGGGTTTGCCCTGTTGCAGTTCTGATTAGCTAAGAAAAGTAGAGATTACATCTCCATACATGAAATAGAGAAAAACCAGGACTGGATTAGCCCATTCAGGTTGACCTGGATGAGATACCATCCCCATATAGAAATAGGACTTTCATAGTAGATTGTGACTTATATAGTTGAAGAGTAATTCTATAATGCCTGCATTTATGAGTACTTTGTACAGAATAGTAGCACTTGCGCACATAAATGTTCACTTATCCACACAAACACCAGTTGTAAGGGTATGAATAAGTGGCATAGTGCATAAATGCAAGGAGGTGTGTACACTGGGTGGAGCATGGACGGGCAATGGGTGGGAATCCCACTTACACATGGAATTTACAGAATATTGGTGGTTAGGTGCTTCCGTGATGCATTGAGGCGACTGCACTTATACACATTTTAAGAGCACTTAGGCACCCTGACAAAAAAAGCTCCCGACATAATAGTCCC
Source organism: Microcaecilia unicolor (assembly GCF_901765095.1). Classification (NCBI taxonomy): domain Eukaryota; kingdom Metazoa; phylum Chordata; class Amphibia; order Gymnophiona; family Siphonopidae; genus Microcaecilia; species Microcaecilia unicolor. The sequence continues at coordinate 197,044,161 of NC_044038.1, read as the reverse complement.
TGACATAACAGCCACTGTCAAAACGGCCTGCCCACAATATAACCCTTGACAAGTTAGCCGCATGACAAAAGGGCCCGATCAGGCTGCCCAGAATATGGGACTTCATTTTTTTCTTAATAATCTTACCTTGCCAAACAGGATAAGGTTAGTAAGACTATGAAAATGATGACAATATTGTTTTGTTTTATTTTTAATTAGAATGTTGATGGAAGAATAGTTTCTTTAAATAACAGAACAGATCATGAATATCAGTTTGTAGCTATAGAATTTTGTTTATTTATATACGCTTTATGCAATTGAATGCTGGTAGGAGTCTTTATCAGTGAATATTTCAGTTGTAGTTTATTATATTTTTTGTGATGTTATTTTTTCTTAGGGGGCTGTTTTGTCAAGGGTTGTTTTATGGGAGGGCCCATTTTGTCAGGGGCTATTTTGTTAGGGTGTGAAATGACAAGGGTTATTTTGTTACAAGGCTATTTAGTTAGGACCTTTTTGTTGGGGCTATTTTGTCAGGGCTATTATGACTGGGTGCCATTAACACACATTACTAAATCTAGTGTGGCTTTGTAAAAAAAAAAGGGGGGGGGGTAATTTCCTAGGTATTGAAACATAATTAATTCTTAGGAACAAAAGTTAAAGACATCTGGCAAATTCAGACACCATATAAAGAAAATGCTGGAATCCAGAAACTACTGTTAACTTGGAAAGACTGTTGTTGTCTTTGCCACTAAAGGCAGGAGGATTTGGGCCACACGTACAAACCACTGCTGAGTAGAGCATGTTCGAATTAGGGTTACCACTTTTTGAAAGAGAAAAAACTGACAGCCTGCCTTGCAGACCTTGGCCCACCCCCCTACTACCCTTTGCCTCTCCTCCAACCCTGACCCCTCCATACAAAGAGAAAAAAGCCACTTCTTCATTCTTCAGTTACTCTTTGGCATGGAAGGTGACCGGAAAGTGGCACTGTTGTACCTCAGAAGTGAGGGAATTTAGCTTGTTGTGTGGTGTCTAACAACAAAAGTGCAGCTGGTCACATCTGGAGCCACAAATGTGTATCCTAAAATGACCAAGTGTAAACTGATCCTAGCTTGAAGAGTGGCTATGACTTCACACTTAGCCAGCAGACTAAGCTGAAAGTTATGTGATTCAGTCTGCCCAAACTCTTCTAAACCAAGAACCAGGGCAACAGGGTTGACAGGCACATTTGTGGCCATTTACAATCTTTTTTTTAGAAACGCATTAATGCTTTGGCGGTTAGCCTGTTCCCATGTAAACTCTAACTTTACACCTTGGTAAATACCACAGATCTTATGATAAATATATTACAGCACAACCTGCGAGAAGGAAATCTATGGGACTCTCAAACTGCTGCTTTGACTTTCTTATTCCATGGACATTTTCAGTTATTCAGGAGCTAACAACAAGCTAGACTGCACAAAGAGTTCAGAGGAATGACAACCCCTTACTGTCCCAGCAATAGGAAAAAAGAAAGCCCGAATGAGCAGTAACATGCTCAGCTTACCTTTTGCTTTTCAGATCTTGACCATGGACAGAACTCACACTTACATGTGTTAACCTATTTTCCTTTATAGATATACTCTAATCTAGGGTTACTGTATTTGCAGACAAAAAAGAAGATACAAAAAAATAGTTGCTATCTTCGCTAAAGAAATGTTTAATCATAGCAAATGTGAAAATGGCTTTTAGTTAATGAACACACATCAAACAGTGACTGATTTACAGTACAACAGTAGACAATAATCTACTTTTTAAAAACTTCAGGATTTAAGTTTGATTGAGTCTAAGCCTAAGCGTACTTATCAGAATTGTGGATATCCCTCAACAACTTTGGCTGGCTTCTGAGATACATTGAAAGTCTTTGCATGACATATGCTTAATGTAGCCCTTGCTCAGTCCCCCCACCCCCCCCCCCAATCCCTATGGTGCTCAGTCACCTTGCTTTGCCCCTCCCAGAGCTCCCCGACTCCAGCTCACAATCCAAAGTTCCCTCCTCTCACACATTGAGAGTAGGGGACTTTGTTGTGCAATCAACCAATCACTGCTTCTCATGCCAGCGTCATGTTTAAAATGGTGGCCGCAACATCTCGCAAGAGATCACAGCCGCCATTTTGAACTTCAGAACCGGCCCGGGCAGCAGTGACTGGGGATCGCTGCTGCCCGACAGTACCCTAGACCACCAGGACATTGTGATTGGAGGGTCAAGGAGTGAGAGATTAGTGCTGAATCAGGGGAGGGGGGACAAGGAGTGAGAGGTCTATGCTGCATCAGGGGGAGGGAGGCAAGGAGTGAGAGGTCAGTTCTGCATCGGGAGGAGAGGCCAAGGAGTGAGAGGTCGGTTCTGCATTAGGGGGAGGGAAGCAAAGAGTGAGAGGTTGATGCATCGGTGGGAGGGGGCAAGGAGTGAGATTTCAGAGCTGCATTGGGGGGAGGGGGCAAGGAGTGAGAAGTCGGTGTGGCATCGGGGGGAGGGGACAAGGAGTGAGAGGTTGGTGCTGGGGCCTGCGGGAAAAGCCTCACTCATTGGCCTTCAATCTCCAGCATTGTGGTGGTAAATCTCCAGCATTGGGATGGGCCACCCTTGGCATCTCTGTCCTCCTCCCACTACCACCACCACATGGTGCACAGTCACCTTGCCCTGCCTCCTGTTATACACAGTCACAGGCAGGCAGCAGCTATGCTGTTCGTTCTCTCTCCCTCTTCCCTGCTGAATTCACACTGCAAGAGGAGGAGAGAGTGAACGGCTGCACATTGGACTTCTTCCTCCCCTACTGCCTGCCTAGAGAGCTGACTGTTCATGTGAACTGTGTGGGGCTGTACAGAGACCCCTGGGGCTCATGAGCAGTTAGCTCTAGGCAGATGCAGGAGGAGGAAGTAGCCCGATATGCAGCTGTTCACTGTCTCCTCCTCTTGCAATGCAATTTCAGCAGGGAGAGAGGGAGAAACAGTGAACAGCGCATGAGCTCTTTTTGAGGACATGTCCGGGGCGTCCAGCAGGTTTTGCCCGCCCGCCTGTTTTTCCGGATTTCTGGACAAACGGGCGGGCGGGCAGGCGAGCAGCGCCGTGGGTCTTCCCTCCCCTCCCCTTACTTAATATCTGCCCTGGTGGTCTAGTGACCTCTTTGAGGCAGGAAAGAGCCCCCTCTTTCCTGCCCGGAGCACTGCCTGTCCTTTTTGTGCATCCTTCTCAGTCTCGGCTCGGGATTCAAGATGGCCGCCGAGAGTTGACGCGGCCTCACGAGACTTCAACTTTCGGCGGCCATTTTGAATCCCGAGCTGAGACCGAGAAGGATGCAGGGCAAGGCAGCACTCTGGGCAGGAAAGAGGGGGCTCTTTCCTGCCCCGAAGAGGTCACTAGAACATCAGGGCAGTAGATAGTAAGTAAGGGGAGGGGAGGGGAATATGTGACGGGGGGCAGGGGAGGGGAATATGTCACTCAGGGGAGGGGAATATGTGACAGGGGGCAGGGTGAGAGCGAGAAAGGGCGGGGCGAGGATCTGAAAGGGATGTGGTGTGGGCAGGGCAGGGAGCGTGACATGTGTCCTCTTTTTCAGAGGACAAAATATGGTAACCCTAAGCGCAGCTTATGTCTACGCTGAATTTTCACTGGATTCTGGAGCAACTTTCCAGCAGTCATCTATCTGAGGGGATCAGCAGCCTCAGCGCCGATACTAGCAGGCAATGGCTCGGTGGGGGGGGGGCAGAGGCATTGGCAGTAGGGGAGGAGTCGGTGGCACAGAGAGAAACCTAGCGATTCTGATTGGGGTCAGATTTGTGGAAGCAATGGCGACTTTGGGGGGGAGGGATAAGGTAGGCCATGCCTCTTAGTCTGCTTTCACTTTTAGTGGAGCACACAGGAAGTGAAACTAGATGACAGTCACCTAGAAAGGAAAACATGTCCAGGGAAACCCAGACATCTAGTAACCGTACTCCAATTAGGCACCCTCTAGACACATGTATTTAGGTGTGCTGCTATAGAATTATCCTCCTTATGTCCTTAGGGAGATATACTATGAGGCATATTTTCAAAAACAGCCACATGGCCTTGATTTAAAAAAAAAAAAAGTGGTTAAAGGGAGAGTTTTCATTTCAGAGCACTGCAGAAGTTTAAAAAAAAAAAGGCCAGCGTGAAGCCGTTTGCTTTTCTCTTCCTTCACAGCACAGAGACTGTTTCCCCGAGACTTTTGAGCGCCGGGGACTTGGTGGGGATGTCGCACAAGCTTCGGCGGTGTGTTGTCTGTCAGCACCACGGTGTTTTGGCGGATGGCATTTGTAAGTTTTGTACCGCATTCCAATTCTTCCAGCAGTTTCATCGGCACGGGGTGCGAGTAGTCCTTGTGCTTCCTCTGGTTTGGCAGTTTCTGTTCTGGCGGGGCTGAGTGGTTCAGTGGTGCCAGTTTTGGCTGGAACTTCCGCTATCTTGGAAATGCCGGCTGCATTAGAGCAGTCTGTGGTGCTTGGGGCTAAGCAGGCCCAGCTGTCGGCTGACTCAGCAGGGGGACAATGGGGGTTCCCTGAGGAGGGTTCACTGCAAACTTTGTTTTGGCTATGTATAAGGCTTATTTACTGCACAATGCCTCTCCTCAGACCTCTTTAGCTGCTGATCATGCTCAGGGTCTATTACCTAGTGCTAAAAGACCTCGGGTCTCTTGGAAAGATCAGGAGGTAGCGGTAGCTCTTGATTCTGAGTCCCTGGGGGAAGGAGATGCTCTTTTAGTCAACACGGAGGACTATGAGGGAAAGGAAGACTCCTCCCCTGCATCTGAGGAGTTGCTGCTAGGGGAGGAACGTCCATGGCATGAGTCTTCCATAAAGAAGACTTGCAGGAATTAATTGCGCTGGTGGCTACTACTTTAAATTTTGAGGAGGAGCAGGAACCTGTGGTTCGCCGCAAAGTAGATCCTCTAGTTAAATGGGTCCAAAAGTCAGGTAGATCTTTCCCTATGCATCTTGATATAAGGAGCATAGTTCAGGCGCAGTGGGATGTCCCTGATGCTCCCTTTAAGCTGTCTCACTCCATGGTTCATCTCTATCCGGTACCAGAACAGGACTGGGATTGTCTCAAGCCTCCTGTGGTAGATGCAATAGTGTCGGCAGTGACCAAGAAGAACACGGTTCCGGTGGATGGGGGCACAACCCTAAAGGATCCCGCAGGACCATCATCTGAAGATGCTGTTGAAGCATGCATTTGATGTTTCTGCATTGGCAGTTCAGGCAACTATCTCTGGAGCTCTGGTTGCCCAGGCCTGTTTCAGATGGTTGGAACGGGTATTGGATAGAGAGGCGGATGATTTTACCCTCATTGATCAAGAGCACACAAAGCTTGACATGGGCTCAGCCTTTCTGTCTGATGCCCTTTATGATATGCTTAGGGCATCAGCTAAATCCATGTCGTTAGGAGTGCAGGACTTTTTTGCTTAACGGTTGTTCAGCAGATGCAGCATCACAGTCAAAGCTGCATAAGTTTCCCTTTCGGTGGTCTCTCCTGTTTGGAGATGATTTAGAGAAGCTGGTCAAGAGTTTAGGTGATACCAAGGTGCCTCGACTTTTGGAGGACCATTCAAGGTTTGTAAGAGATCGAGGGCATGATGCTAGACCTTTCCAGATGGGCAGAGGTACCCCTTTTCAAAGGTCCTGGTATTTTCAGTGTACCCAGCCCTTTTAGGGAGCACAGCGAGGAGGCAGAGAGAGTACCTTCCCCTTCCAGTCTTCCGGTCATGCAACACAATAAAGTTTTGCGGATCAATCCTCCAGTACCGATTGGGGGTTGTTTGAAATAATTTTCCTGGAGGTGGGCCCAGGTTACTTCAGATCAACGGGTTCTTGAAATTATTTGGGACGGTTACGCTCTCGAGTTCACACATGCTTTGCTGGATGTTTTTATGGAATCCCCCTGTCAGTCTCGGGTAAAAGCTCGAGCGGTAAGGGACACTCTGGCCCGGTTGGTCATCTTATGAGCAGTTTGTCTGGTGCAGGAACAGGACACAGGTTCTTTTTGGCCTATTTTGGATCTCAAAAAGGTCAGCCGGGCTCTACAAGTGGCACCGTTCCGTATGGAAACCCTTCAGTCAATTATCATAGCCATTCACTCGGGAGAATTCCTCACGGCACTTGACCTCATGGAAACATCTCCACATTCCCATTCATCAGGCGCATCATCACTTCCTCCATTTCGCAGTGTTAGGTTGACATTTTCAGTTTTGTGAGCTGCCATTCGACCTGGCGACTGCTCCTTGGACCTTCACCAAGATGATGGTAGTGGTGGCAGCGGCTGTTCGCAAGAAAGGCATCTTGGTGCATCCGTACCTGGACAATTGGTTGATCCAAGCAAGTCATATCAGGAGAGCTGTCAAGTGACCGCACAGGTAGTTCAATTCTTGCAATCCCTAGGTTGGGTGACCAATCCACTCAAGAGCCGTTTAGTACCATCACAGACTCAACTATCTGGGGGTTACTTTCGATATGCTTTAGGGAAGGGTGTTTCTTCTGGATCTACTCATTCTCAAGATTCAGGAGCAGGTAGCTGCTCTCCACAGACAGCCGGCTCCTTGTGCTTGGCTTTATCTTCGGGTTCTGGGGTCTATGGCGGCATCTATAGAAGCAGTACAGTGGGTCAGAGCCCACATGAGGAGTCTTCAGAACTCACTCCTTTCCAGATGGTCCCCCAAGAGAGACTCATTGGATGCTAGGTTGCCATTACTATTCATGTTACATCAGGATCTCTGCTGGTGGCTTTGGTCGAGCAGTTTGTCGCAGGGCAGTTGTTGGACTCTTCTCAGTGAACAGAAGTGACCACGGATGTCAGCCTAAAAGGCTGGGGAGCTCTGTGCTTAAGCCACCTGACGCAGGATCTGTGGTCGGTGGAAGAGGCAAGTTGTTCCATCAATCTGTTGGAGACCAGAGCAATTTGTCTGCTTCATTGAAGGCAAGGCAATCGGACAATGCTACACCAGTGGCGTACATCAACCAGCAAGGCGGTACGAAGAGTCCCAGACTGGCGCAGGAGACCCAAGACATCATGCAGTAGGTGGAGACACGTCTTCTGGATCTGTCAGCCTCACATATGGTGGGAGTACTCAATGTGCAGGCGGATTTCCTCAGCCGCCAATCTCTAGATCCAGGGGAATGGTCTCTAATCTCAGAGGCGTTCGGTACGATAGTTCAGAAGTGGGCTGCCCAGTGATGGATTTGATGGTGACTCAGCAGAATGCCAAGTTCCGCGTGTTTTTAGTCTCAGAAAGGAACAGAACTTGGAAGGTCTGGGCGCGTGGCCAGTGGATCTGCTGTATGTATTTCCTCCCTGGCTGCTGCTCGGACGAGTCCTACACAGAATATAGAGTCACCCAGGTCTGGTAAGCTTGGTAGCCCCGGATTGGCCGAGATGACCCTGGTATGCAGATTTAAGGCGCCTTCTCGTAGAACCTGAGCTTTGGCTTCCAGAGGTGGTCAGACTCTTATTCCAAGGGCCGGTAGTCATGCCAAGTCCGGCACAATTTTGTCTTAAGGCAGCTTGGCTCTTGAGAGGGCTAAGTTAAGGAAACATGGCTATTCAGCGGAGGTGATAGGCACTATGCTACGTTTTGTTGGTATTTTTCTTTGCTGGCTTATGTCCGAGGACTGGTGTGAGGATGATGGAATTAATTCTTTACGGGCTTCCATACCACAGATTCTGGATTTCCTTCAGGATGGTCTGGCTAGTGGTTTGGCTTTGGCATCACTTAAAGTTCAGCTTGCGGCCTTGGCTTCCTTTTGGGGGTGAGTAAAGGGCAAACCCCTGAGTAGTCATTCAGAAGTACTTTGATTCTTAAGGGGCGTTAATGTTCTGCATCCGCCCAAGCATCCTTCTTTCCCTTCTTGAGATCTTACTTTGGTTCTCTCGGCACTGGTTCATTCTCCTTTTGAGCTGTTAGTTTCTATTTCTATCAAGGATCTTACCTTGAAAGCGGTGTTTCTTGTGCCCATTTCGTCAGCAAGGCGAGTGTCGGAGTTGCAGGCCTTGTCCTGTAGGTTGCCCCTTTTGGAGTTCCTGCTGGATTATGTAGTTTTGAGGCCAGTTCCCTCATTCCTACCGAATGTCTTGACAGCTTTTCATGTCAATCAATCCTTGGTCCTGCCGACCCTGGGGGCATCCAAAGCATCGGAGGAACAGAGATCTTTGTGCAAGCTAGATGTCCATAAGGTGTTGAAAGAGTATGTAAGGCGAACAGAGGACTTTTGCTGATCGGAGCCCCTGTTTGTTTTGCTTGGTGGTGGTCATAGAGGTTTCACGGCATCAAAGACTATGCTAGCCAGATGGATTAAGGAGGTGATTAGCTTGGCTTATAATTCTTAAGAACAGGTCTATTCTGAAGTGAATTAAAGCTCATTCTAAGAGGGGTCAGGCAGCGTCTTGGGCAGAGTTTTCTTTGGTTGCCCTGGTGAATATTTACAGAGCGGCCACATGATCCTCATTGCATTCCTTTGTTAAGCATTACAGAGTGGATGTTCAGGCATGGCGGGACACGATTTTTGGTCAAAGGGTGTTGACGGCAGGGCTGTTAGTGTCCCTCCCTTAATGGACTGCTTTGGTACTTCCCATCAGTTCAGCTGAGCCAGTCCAGAGGGACGCTGAGGAAGAAGAAATTAGGTCTATCTGCTAATTTGCTTTCCTTTAGTCCCTCAGGACCGGCTCAGCTTCCACCCTTTACTGCTTGTAGTTGGTTCGATGGTTTCTCGGTAAGTGATCTCTCTTTGGGGGAACAGTAGTAGTTTCTCTGTCAAAAAAAAAAAAAAAGACACAATTCGTGGTAATCAGATATGTTCATGCACAAAGTTACATTTAAATGTTCTGTTGCATTGGTCTATTGCCAGCATGCCTCTTGCTCTTTGTGTATGGGTGGTTGTGGAACCCAGTGGGACACAGATGTTCTCCTCTTTCTTTCCTCTGCTTTATTACTGATATACTGAGACTTGAGGGGGCTGTGCTGGGCTTCTGTTGGCTCTCTCAACCCATCAGTTCAGCTGGGCCAGTCCAGAGGGACTAAAGGAAAGCAAATTAGCAGATAGGACCTAATTTCTACTTATTTATGACCTCATTTTATCCCATAAGCTTGATCTCCTTTTTCTTACAGAGACATTGCTTAGTGTATCTTAACCAAGCAACCCCCCAGGCTATCGCTACTTGGTATGTAACCATAGAATTCATAAAGGAGGAGGAGTAGCTGTACTCTGCTCAGTTGATCTACCTGTTTCTGACCTTTCCTTTTATTCACAGTCTCTTCTGGAATTTCTCAAATTTCGTATTACTATCTTTCTGCTCCTAGACACCCTTCTCCCCCCTCAACTATGTCCTATCAACTCCTTCATTCACTGATTACAGATTTCTGTCTTAACTCGTCTCACCCCATCATCCTAGGTGACTTTAATCTTCATCTCAATACTCCTGGCGCTCCCTTCTTTCAGGACCTTTTAGACTTTTCCTCTGACCTAAATCTTTCTCAATACATCACAGGACCACAAATCACAGTGGTCATACCGTGGATCTTATCTTAGCTATCCCCAAGTCTGCTAGTTTCTATATGTATCTACTCAGTACTTTCCTTACCATGGTTGGATTATTCTCTGTCTAGCTTGAATAGCATTTACTCTGTCTTCGAACAGTCATCATACTGTGATCTTAAAACTTTCATACCTACTTCACAGCTATTAAATTCAAATTTTGATTCTTTTGTTAACCTCCCCCTTACCGAGCAAATTCAGGTATGGAATGAGAGGCTTTCTAAAGCACTTGAGACAATCACTCCCTTACAGGCTTATAGTACTTCTTTACATTATAGATCACATAGTCCTTGGTATATGCACAATCTTCAGCAACACAAACAGCAACTTCGCCAGGCAGAGAGAAAATGGCAACACAACACCCTTCTCCCATCAATCTCTCTATTTACAAAAGCACAGCTCACTCTTACAAACTCGCAATTCTAACAGCCAAAAAGAAATATTACACCAATTTGATTACGTGGGCACCTAACAATTCAGTTCTTTAGAAGACACTGAGGTCTTTAACCAATTTTAAATCAATGGCAACACCTTTAGTACAGGTTCCTTCTGCTCAAGCTCTTGCAACGTACTTCATGACTAAACTATGCACTTTGCAGAGTAGTCTCTCTCCTTTGGTTCCATCGGTATCACTTTCCTGCGCTTCAACTACTGCAGCTGTACCATGCAGTATCCTCAGTCAGTTTAACTTGCCATCCAACCCTGAGCTGGGTTGAATTATTACCAATATGAGAACTACATCACAGACTGATCCCATTCAATCTGCCTTACTTAAGCGCTCCTTGGAATCTCTACTCCATCCACACAATAGCCTGTCTTCAGGGCAAGTCCCTGGTCTTGGAAACAAGCTACAATCTGTCCAAAGTACAAAGACATTTCTGGCAAAGCCAGTGACCCCAGCAACTATCACCCCATTGCTAACCTTCCTTACACATCCAAGATTGTGGAAGCTGTAGTACACTCCCAGTTCCTAGACTTTACCTCTAAAACTTTGGTCATTCACCCTAATCAAACCGCATTGAGGAAACACCATAGCCTCTTTACTTGGGATTACAACTTTTCTCTATCATACTCCAGATCAGTCTAAATCAGTTCTTCTTTCACTAGATTTTCAGCTGCCTTTGATCTAGTTGATCATTCTATTTTACTATTGGGCTCATTTTCGAAAGAGAAGGATGTCCATCTTTTGACATAAATCAGAAATTGGACGTCCTTCTCCCAGGGATGTCCAAATCGGTATAATTGAAACCCGATTTTGGACGTCTCCAACTGCAGTCCGACGTAAGGACGTCGAAAGTTCAAGGGGGCATGTCGGAGGCATAGCGAAGGCGGGACTTGGGCGTGCCTAAGACTTGGACGTCTTTGACCCATAATCGAAAAAAACAAGGACGTTTGGACAAATTCCTAGAGAAAAAAGTCCATAGTCTGCTATTGAGACAGACATGGGGAAGCAACTGCTTGCCCCGGGATTGGTAGCATGGAATGTTGCTGCTAATTGGGTATCTGCCAGGTATTTGTGACCTGACTTGGCCACTGTTTGGAAAACAGGATACTGGGGCTAGATGGACCATTGGTATGACCCAGTATGGCTACTCTTGAGGAGTAGCCTAGTGGTTAGTGCAGCGGACTTTGATCCTAGGGAACTGGGTTCAATTCCCACTGCAGCTCCTTGTGACTGTGGGCAAGTCACTTAACCCTCCATTGCCCCAGGTACAAAATAAGTACCTGTATATAATATTATTATTATTAGCATTTGTATAGCGCTACCAGAAGCACGTAGCACTGAACACCTGACATAGAGACCGTCCCTGCTCAAAAGAGCTTACAATCTAAATAATACAGACAGACAAGACAGTTACGGGTGAGGGAAGTAATGGTTGAGAAGCCGCTTTGAATATAGTTGCAAAATACCACAGAAAGGCGGTATATCAAGTCCCATTTCCCTTCCCTTATGTCTCCAAACTATCCAAAACACAGCGATCAGACTAATAGTTAATGGAAGGATACGACCACATTACATCTTATCTTACAGAAGCTCACTGACTACCAATAACTCATCGTGTCACCTATAAAATCTTATTACTAGTTTTCAAAGTTATGACGTCAGGTGAATCACTTTATCTCTCCTGTCATTTAATTCCGTACTGCTCAACTAGATCACTTAGAGATCTGCTCAGCAAAATCAGCTCATTATAGTAAGTTATTGTCAACCTTCCCTGTTCTACCCTATCCTACTTTACTATTATTTTTGAAGGTGTACCCCCATTTCCCTCTCTGTCATGTCTTGTCACTTTCGCACCTGGCACTTTCTTTTCTCTGTTTAGTTTGTAGACAGCCCTGACAGACTCCATAGGGTGAGGTTGTAAATAATAAATAAACTTGGAAACTTGGGGCCCTGTTTACTAAGGTGCGCTAGCGTTTTTAGGGTGCCTTTAACGTTAGCACGCGCTAAAAACACTAGCATGCCAATAGCACAGCTTAGTAATTCTTGGTAACTAAAGTCTCGGATCCAAAATGTTGAATGGCTGATTTTTCATGACATGGGTCCATAAGCAGTCTGCAAAAGTTACATGTTTTAACTTCTGTAGCTTTTTATTTTTGGTAAATAAAAGGATGGGGTTTGCACTGTTGTATTATAAATTGTTTTCTCTAACAAAATTCATTAAAACCTAATTTTTTTTCTTCACCTTTTACCAGAGATGTTCACATGTATTGAACAGAATCAGGTTCAGGACCGACCCTTGAGGCATCCACTACTCATCTTCCTTTCTTCTGAATAAGTGCCATTTACCACTACCCTCTGTCATCTAGTCTAAACCAGCATTTATTTATATTTATTTATTTATTTGTTACATTTGTATCCCACCTTTTCCCACTTATTAGTAGGCTCAAAGTGGCTTACATAGTTCAGGAGAGGTGGTTACAGGCTCCGGTGTGAACAGATACAGTATAGGGGTACTATTACAGTGACAAGTACAGTAAAGAAGTATCGTTATATAGGTTGGGGTGACTCAGACAAAATGTTAGGGTGTGATCATGCGTCGGGGTTGAAAACTGTCCGTTTCCTGATTAAAATTCCCTTACTCAATCTCTGCACACTACTAACTGTATCTGATATTCTGGAATGACAATGTCATAACAAAACTATGTAAGCCACATTGAGCCTGCAAATAGGTGGGATAATGTGGGATACAAATGCAATAAATAAATAAATATTTCATTATTCAGTGTTTATGTCAGATACTGTGGGGTATGCCTTCTTGAACAGGTGAGTTTTTAGGGGTTTTTTTCGGAATTCTAGATGATTATTCATAGATTTCAGGTGTTTTGGTAGAGAATTCCAGAGCTGTGTGCATATGTAAGAGAAACTTGACGCGAATGTTGATTTATACTTCAGGCTTTTACAACTTGGGAAGTGAAGAGTTAAGTACGTTCTGGCTGATTCAGTTGTGTTTCTAATTGATAAGTCAATTAGTTCAGACATATAGCTCGGAGCTAGACTATGTATTATTCTGTGAACAAAGGTACAAATCTTGAAAGCGATAGGTTCCTTGATTGGAAGCCAGTGTAGTTTTTCCCGGAGGGGTTTTGCACTTTCAAATTTACATTTTCCATAGATAAGCCTGGCTGCCGTATTCTGAGCAGTCTGTAGTTTCCTTAGGATTTGTTCCCTGCAACCCACATATATTCCATTGCAGTAATCGACATGTGTTAATAACATTGTTTGAATCATGTTGCAAAAAGTTTCCCTCGGGAAGAATTGTTTTACCCGTTTGTGTTTCCACGTTGTGTGGAACATTTTCTTTGTAATGGTGGTGGCTTGGTTCTTTAGCGTTAGGTTGCTGTCAATAATAATGCTGAGGATTTTCAGGTTATCTGAGATTGGAAGAGTGTGTTCCGGGTTATGTATGGCTGTGGGGTAGTTTGTAAAATGTTGAGATGAAAGAATAAGGCAGTGTGGTTTTTTTTCTTTATTGAGTTTTAATTTGAATGTCATAGCCCAGGTATCCATTAGGCTTAGGCTGTTTTTTTCATTATATTGGTGATTTCTGAAAGGTTCGATTTGAAAGGTATGTATATTGTGACATCATCCGCATACAGAAAAGGGTTAAGACCTTGATTAAAAAGAGACTTGGCTAAGGGGGTCATCATTAGGTTGAAAAGGATGGGTGAGAGAGGTGATCCCAGAGGTACTCCGCAGTCGGTTTCCCAGGGTGGAGAGATGTTGGAGTTTGACTTTACTTGATATGACCTTGTGGATAGGAACCCTTTGATCCATTTGAGTATATTCCCTCCGATTCCTATCCTGTCGAGTATACTTAGTAGTATATTGTGGTCTACCATATCGAATGCGGTAGACATGTTGAATTGAAGTAGGAGAATGTTTTTACCTAGTGCAATTTCTTGCTTGAATTTGGCAAGGAGAGATACCAGTACAGTTTCTGTACTATGGAGGGGTCTGAAACTGGGTTGTGATTCATGAAGTTTTGAAAATTTGTCAATATACTCCGTGAGTTGTTTGGCTACAATACTTTCCATCAATTTGGTTGTCAGTGGGACGGATGCCACAGGACAATAGTTGGTGATATCATTTGATTTCTTCTTGATGTCTTCTTGGTAATGGTGTGAGTAAAATGTTTCTTTTGTCCTTGGGGAATAAGCCTTGTTGGAACATGTAGTTTAGACGGGATGTAAGATCTGCATGAATCGGTCAGGTGGTGATTTCATTAAATAGTTGGAACATTCATCGAGTTGACAATGAGCAGACGAGAGTTTTCTGGTTACCTGTTAAACTGAGGAAAATGATAAGAGATCTGCAGCCACTACTCCAGGAGGATGAATTACTGAAAGAGATATTCCCATCCCCACCAGTGCTGGCTTTCTGACAGCCACCCAATTTAAAACACAAGCTAGCGAGAAGCAAGCTCTCAACAGAGACCCATAAAGAAGAGAATGGCACACATCCTTGCAATATATCCAGCTGCAAACTATGCCAAAATATTTCACAAGACCCCACAGTCATTCACAAAGGAAAAATATTCAACATAAAGGAATCCTTCACATGCTCATCTTTATTTATTTTTTTGTTTGTTTGTTTGTTTGTTGCATTTGTATCCCACATTTTCCCACCTATTTGCAGGCTCAATGTGGCTTACACAGTACCGTCAAGGCGTTTTCCCACTCGGTTGATAGCGAATACAAGGTTGTATAGTGATCGAATGAGGTATATGTGGAGGGTCGGAAGGGATGAAGATTGTGTGTTGTCCAGTACAATCATTAGGCATGCTGTGTTTCTGGGTGAAGAGGCTTAAGTAGGGTCGTTGGGGTAGGCCTTTTTGAAGAGGTTGGTTTTTAGTGATTTCCTGAAGTTCAGGTGGTCATGGATTGTTTTCACAGCTTTTGGGAGGCCATTCCATAGTTGTGCGCTTATGTAGGAGAAGCCAGATGTGTAAGTTGTTTTGTATTTCAGTCCTTTGCAATTTGGGTAGTGTAGGTTTAGGTATGATCTTGGTGATCCGACTCTGTTTCTTATTGGTAGCTCTATAAGGTCTATCATGTATCCTGGGACTACGCCATATATAATTTTGTGGACTAAAGTGCAGATTTTGAAGATGATCCGTTCTTTGATTGGGAGCCAATGCAGCTTTTCTCGAAGGGGTTTTGCACTTTTGAAGAGTGTTTTTGCTGAATATCAACCTGGCTGCTGTATTTTGGGCGGTCTGGAGTTTTTTTGTGAGTTGTTCTTTGCATCCCGCGTAGATTCCATTGCAATAATCTGCATGATTTAGGGCCATTGATTGTATTAGGTTTCGAAAGGTTTCCCTTGGGAAGAAAGGTTTTAATCGTTTGAGCTTCCACATTGAATAGAACATTTTCTTTATTACAGAGTTTACTTGGCTCTCGAGAGTAAGGTTACGGTCGAGTGTGACGCCGAGTATTTTCAAGCTGTCTGAGGTAGGGAGGGTGTGTCCTGGGGTATTTATGGTTGTGGGTTTGTACTTGTTATGTTGAGAGAAGAGGATGAGGCAGTGTGTTTTTTCAGTGTTTAGTTTCAGTTGGAATGAGTTTGCCCAGGAGTCCATGATGTTCAGGCCATCATTGATTTTATTGGTTATTTCTGCCAAGTCATGTCTGAAGGGGATGTAGATTGTAGCATCAACTGTGTAAATGAACGGGTTGAGGCCTCGATTGGATAAGGACTGTGCCAGTGGAATCATCATTATGTTGAAGAGTATTGGTGATAATGGTGATCCTTGAGGTACTCCGCAGACTGCTTTCCACGGTGGTGATATGTTTGAGTTTGATATTACTTGGTAAGTTCTGGTGGTTAGAAAACCTTTAATCCAATTAAGTACATTTCCTTCAATCCCGAAGTGGCCAAGTGGTTTACCTTGTCGAATGCGCTCGACATGTCGAACTGGAGGAGGAGTATACTATTGCCTATGGCTATCTCCTGTTTGAATTTGGCCAGGAGGGTGACTAGGACAGTTTTGGTACTATGGTGGGAGCGGAATCCTGATTGTGAATTATGTAATATTGAGAACTTGTCCAGGTATTCCGTAAGCTGTTTAGTCACCAAACTCTCCATCATTTTTACTACTAGTGGGATAGATGCAACTGAGCGATAGTTGGTGAGATCGTTTGTGTTTTTCTTGGCGTCTTTTGGTATTGGGGTGAGTAGGATGTTGCCATATTCCTCAGGGAAGAGACCTTGTTGTAACATGAAGTTTAGGTAGGATGTGAAGTCTGCTATGAAGCGGTCGGGGGCGGATTTTAGTAGATGACTGGGACTTGTATCCAGTTTGCAGTGGGTCTTGGCGAACCTGTGAGTCGCTTGTGTAACTGATTCGGTGTTGAGGAGATTAAATGTTGTCCAGATACGGTCAGTTGGGTATCCCGGAGGTTAGGTCCAGATCGTTGAAGAAGTTTTCGATGTCGGTGTTGTGATGAGGAAGTGTCCTGCGTAATTTTTTTTTTTTTTGTTAAAGTAGTTAGCAAGTTTGTTTGCGGGTGGGATGTCTGTGTTGGTTGTGGTGATAGGGGTGGTGTCTAGTAACTTATTTACAAGTTGGAATAGTTTCTTCGTATCTTTGTAATCCAGTCCTAGTTTGGTTTTGTAGTAGGACCTTTTGGTTTGTTTTATTGTATATTTGTATTTTCTATGTATATGTTTCCATGCGTTGAGTGTATGTTCATCTTTTATTTTTCTCCATGCTCGTTCAAGTTTCCTGGATTGTGTTTTGAGGTTTTTTTAGTTCGTCAATGAACCATGGTAAAAATAATCTTTTTAATATTCTTGTTTTTAAGGGTGCTATTTCGTTTAGTACGCTGCTACATCTGACATCCCAGCGGTTGAGATAAAGTTTGGAATCAATTTGTGTTGTCCATTCGTTGTCGTATATCTGTTGCCAGAATACTTGTGGATCTATTTGCCCTCTTGTAGTGTAAGTTGTATGTTCTGGTGTGCGGTTTGAACCCTTCTTCCGCCAGTTTAAAGTTAGGTTCAATTTGTAATGGTCGGTCCAAGGTGTTGCTGTCCATTTGATGTCTGTTATTAATAGGTTATGATCTGTGGACAATTTATGTGATAGGAGGTTCAGTGTGTGACCCTTGATATGGGTAGTTTGCATGTGAGGCCATTTGAGATCCCAGGACTGTTAAAAGTATTTGCATTCACGTACGTTAGTGGAATTGGGATCTTCTAGGTGAAGATTAATGTCACCTAGTATTAGTGTGTTGGAGTTGTTTACACAATTGTTTGATATGAAGTCTGTGAAGATGGGCTGGCTTTCGTTCCAGTTGCCGGGTGGTCTGTAGAACAGGATGCAGTTCAGATGGTCGATCAGGGAATTGTTATGGATTCTAAATGAGGCAATTTCTAGTTGGGGTGTTATGGAGTCGGCAGTGGTTTCAGTGGTGAATTGTTCTCGGTAGATTAGTGCTATGCCTCCGCCTCTCTTTTCCAATCTGGTCCGATGAGTGATTTTGTAACCTGGAGGGCATAGTTCAAGGATTATGGGGTCCTTTTGGTTATAGATCCATATTTCATTGATAAAGATTGAGGTTTTCTGAGGTGATTCAGTCTGATATTGTTGTTGTTTTGTTAATTATGGACCTAGCATTGATGTAGCCCACCTGGATATTTTGGTATGGGGCTGCTAGGTTTGGTGTTAAGTGGATTTTTGTTAGTTGTCGTTCCTTGGGTGGTGTATGTTTGTTGTGATCATTCCTCCCGTTTTGTTGGTGATGTCCATGTTTAAATAATCTTCCTTTAGTGTGGTGTCAGTTTGGTGGAGTGTGGAATGTTTGATCAGTCTTTGGTGATTTTGTAGGATGGGTATGAAGTAATGTTCTGTGAGTGGGATGGATAGTGCTGGGTGGATCAGTGAAAGGGAATAGATTACCAAAAGTATTTTGATTGTGTTCATTTTTGGTGTGGGTTTAGGATAAATAGGTTACTCACAGTCAGATGCTCGGGAGTGATGTCCTGGGCACAGAGCACTGTAGCTCTAGGCACTGTTCTGCTGGCTGGAGGCAGGGAGGCTCCATTAAAGAGGTCATGGAATCCTCAAACTATTCTTTGTTTTGACGGCCGCCACTGTTTTATGCAGCGATCGGTAGTTGTAACCAGTGCTTTGGTTCTCTTGTCCTCTATTTCTGATTCGTTGGGCCCTTTGTCGTGCACTATCAAGGAGGTTTAATTGACTGGAATGGGAGTGCGTCTGTTTAGCCTATTGTAAGTCAATTGGTTAATCTCTATTTCCACTCCCCTGCGTAGCCATCATTGACATACACTCAGAGCACTATCAAGGAGGTTTAGTAGATTGGAGTGGAAGTGAGCCTCTCTAGTCCACTGTAGGTCTTTTAGTTAGTCTCTGTTTCCACTCATCCGCACAGCCGTCATTGCCATACACTCAAATCAGAGCAAGCTAACCTGTGAGTTGCTTGATCCACGTCGTTCACCGTTGTTGGTCCCTTTACTGCAAGACCAACGCTGTTTCAGTTGGATGGGTGAGCGCTGGTGGTTCGGCACCGTTCGGGCCAGTCTCGCGAGCACCATCGACTGCTGCTTCACTCGTCCACCCTCTTCGGCTCAGCAACCGTGTTCCCCGACTTTGCAGACTTTCCAATGTAGTATATATTATCCAGTGTAAAAAATGTGACGAAGGATTCTAAATTGGAGAAACAAGCCAGATGCTGAAGAAGAGATTTAATTTACATAGACATCATATGAAAAATGCTAGTGCCAACCAGGATGTTACCTCTGTGGGACAGCACTTATAAAACCAGAACACTGTACTAATGATTTTATAGTGAGAATACTTAAGGGAAACTTTAAAACAATACAGGAATGCAAGACCTTTGAAGTCAAAATAATTAAATATTTTGACACCCACCAGACAGGACTTAACAAAGATCTGGGTTTTCTAACCTATTATAAACCATGAAATTTCACTGCTTTGTCACCCTCTGATCACCATGTATATCTCCCTGTCCCTCATCCTCTCAGCCCTCTCTGTTTCTCACCTAGCCCACCCCTCCCTCATCCTTTCAGACTGTCACTGAAATACTTTGATGTTTCACTTATATATGCTGTTACTTATCAAAATTTGCTTATTTCTAATCTGATGAAGAAGGGCTACCTTCGAAAGCTATTAAAAAAGTGTATTAAGTTAGTCCAATAAAAAAGGTATCATCTTATTTTCTTTTCTATGTTTTATTTTATTCTATTTCTATTGACTGCTTTTAGAAGTGGACTAATGCGGCTACCACATCTCTCTACTGGTTACCTGTGCAACTATTTCGTCTGTAGTATGGGTGAAGTTTGACCAAGACCAATCTGCTGGATATTCTCCAGAGTGTGAGTCTAGTTCATCAAGAAGGTATCAAGGTTAATGTTTTTATGAGACATGGTTTTGCATAGGTTGGAAATTTTTTCTTTAAAGTATTTGGCAAGTTCTTCTGCTGGTGGAATGTCTGTATTTGATATGGTAACTGGTTTGGTGTCTAGTAGTTTGTCCAGTAGGTTGTATAATTTCTTCATGTCCTTGGTCAGTTCCAACTTGTGCTTTATAGTAATTCCTGTTATAATTGGGGTCAGAACCCCTCTCAAACTTACCTCTTTCCTGGGGGTCAGCTTCTTAGCTGGCTTCCGTTTCTTTTGTCTGTCCTGTCTGAGCTGTCTCTGTCTCTCTGTGCTGGCAGCTTCCAGCAGCATGGCTCTAATTGTTTCACTATACTGCACCTGTGTGTGTTGCCTGAGTTGCTCTACCTCTCTTTGGGTGTACTGGCTTCAAGTGTTTCACGGTGCTGCATTGGTGTGGGTTGGGCCTCTCTGGGTTTCAGTGTGCTCTCTGGGCCAGTGTGCTGTTGCCTGGGTCTAGGGAGTGTGACATCATCAGGGAGGGCCTTGATAAGGAAGTGGTGTTGTTTCCTTCAGGGCCTTTGCAAAGGTGGTGTTTGCTTTAGGTAGGGTGGTGCAGTGTGCACTTCTGACTTTGTGTCTAGTTTCCCTGCTTGCTTTTGCTAAGGTCCAGGTTAGTGTTAGTGCAGTGTGCACTGGTGACTGTGTGTTTAGCTTTCCTGCTTTTCCCTTATGGTTCCCCTGCTTTTCCCTCTTGGTTTTGGAAGCATTGCTGTGTGTAGGGCTTTGGAAGCTCTGTTGCTGATAGAAGTACTTCAGGGTTTGGTGTTGTTAGGAACACTGCAGAGTTTGCTGTTAGAAGTACTTCTGGTGTTTGTGCTATTGGGAGCATTGCAGTCTTTGCTGTTGGTGTTTGGTGCTTTAGAAGCACTTTTGGCTTATGTGTTAGCTTCCCTGCTTTTTCCTTGTGGCTCCCCTGTCTTCCCTTTTAGTGCTAGGAGCTCTTCTGGTTGCTTGCCAGAGTAGTGCTTAGGAAGCACCTTGTTAGTTGTATCTAGCTTGCTAGAGCAGTGCTTAGGTAGCTTGGTAGTTTTGGGTTTAGCTTATTAGTATAGAGCTCTGCTTGTAGCTTGGTGCTTAGTAGCACATGTGTTAGCTTTGTGTTTAGTTCCCTGCTCTGTTAGTTTAGGGCTTAGGAAGTCCCTTTCTTGAGCAGGGCTTAGGAGCTCCTGTTTAGTATAGGGCTTAGGAAGTCCTTTTGTCAGTTTACTGTTAGGAACAGTCCTGCTGGTTTAGGGCTTGGGAGCACGTAGATCAGTTTAGGTTTAGGAACACTTCTGTTTCCAGTCCTGGTCCCTGTGTCATCCGGTATCCAGTAAGTCCTGCCGGCTACTCGAACCCAGGAGCTCAACTCCTGGGGGGGCTTAGTAGCTAAGCGCAGGTGAAGCTGTGCGGACCAGTCCAGTGTGCTCCAGTCCAGTGTGTTCCGGTTCGGTGTGTGTTCCAGTCTGGTGCGCTCCAGTCCAGTGTGTTCCAGTCCTGTGTCCTCCAGTCCGGGGGATTGCAGTCCAGTGTTCCAGTCCTGTGTCCTCCAGTCCGGGGGATTCCAGTCCATGTGTTCCGGTTCGCTGGGCAGTGCCTGCAGTCCCTGCCGGTGTGCTTACCCAGTGTTGGTTGGTGGGTTTTGCCTGCTGCTGTCGCTCCTCGGCAGCAGCCCAAGGGCTCACGTTTGCTCCAGAGCCCGGCCCCGCGGGCTCTGAACCTGAGAACCTGACAATTCCGTTTGGATTTTTTTAATCTCATTTTTGTATTTTCTTTGTGATTCTTTCCATGTGTTTAGTGTTTGGGCGTTTCTATTTTTTCTCCAGGCTCTTTCAAGTTGTCTACATATTGTTTTTAGTATTTTCAAATCGTCGTTGAACCAAGGTGTTTTATTGGGTTTGTATGAGGTTTTTGTTTGTATAGGTGCTATTTCATTTAAAATGGAAATGCATCTCTTTTCCTATTCCGCGAGGAAGTATTCAGAATCAGCTAAAACTGACCAGTTGTTGTCATATATCAATTGCCAAAATGTTTTTGCATCTACGGAACCTCTTATATTGTAAGTTGTTTTTTCTTCTACTTGGTGATGTCCCTTCTTCAGCCAATGTAAGGTTAAATTTAGTATAAAGTGATCGGACCATGGAATGTCCAACCATTTATGTTCTGTTAGTATGAAGTTTCAGTCTGTTGTAAATTTATGTACGTGAGTCAAGTGTGTGACTTTTTATGTGGGTAGCGTTCGGGTGTGGCCATTTGAAGTCCCCACAACTGGAAGAATTCCATGCATTCTTGTACACTGTTTGCGTTTGGGTCTTCTAGGTGGAGGTTAATATCTCCTAATATAAACAACTAGTACATTTGAATTAGATGTACAAGTAGTTGATATGAAGTCCATGAAGTTTGTCTGGCCATCGTTCCATTTACCTGGTGGTCTGTAGAATATGACACAATTCAGATGGTCAGATAAGGTTTTATGTTTTATGTTGAATCCTGATTGAGGCAATTTCGAGTTGAGATGTAATTGACTTTGGAGTGGTCTCAA
Source organism: Microcaecilia unicolor (assembly GCF_901765095.1). Lineage (NCBI taxonomy): Eukaryota > Metazoa > Chordata > Amphibia > Gymnophiona > Siphonopidae > Microcaecilia > Microcaecilia unicolor. The sequence goes on along the minus strand of NC_044038.1, from coordinate 197,022,157 downwards.
TGATGAAATGAGATCTGTAAATTAGAGCGATACCGCCTCCTCTTTTTCCCTCTCTGGTCCAATGTAGGATTTTGTATCCTGGTGAGCAAAAAGAATTATTTTTATTTCCTTCAGCAGTGTCTCCATTACTTTTCCCACCACCGAGGAAAGGCTTACTGCACAGTAGTTTCCCACCTCTTTTTTTGTTTCGAATTTTTGTGAAGAGGCACCAAGTCTGCCTTCCTTCAATCACATGGAACCTCTCCTGCCTCCAGGGATCTGTCAACCATACCTTTCAGGGTACCAGCCAGAAATACTCTGAGCTCCCTCAGTATCCTGCGATGTATTTCATCCAGTCCCATGACTTTGTTCTACTTCACATGAGGGTCCGCTGGGGTGGAGGAACGCCAAAATCCCATGTTGAAATGACAATGACGCAGCAAAGAGTAGGAAATAAACTAGGCAAACCAGAAGCAAACAAGGAGACTTCAAATGATGGTTGGAGCTCCAGCAGCTCACTACACTCAGGATCCACGGATTTCTTTTACCAAAAGGTCTTTTTAAAGACCATATTTCTTCATTTCAATGTACCAGTGTTCATAAACTAACTGATGTTTTTATATTTTTTAAAAAATACTCCTGAAGCAGGCTAACAGCCAAAATATGGTACTGTGTCGAGTCTTCATCATTAAACTGTTTATCATCATTTGAAGTGTCCTCGTTTGCTTCTGGTTTGCCTGGTCTATTTCCCACTCTTTGCTGTGTCTTTATTCAACTTCAGCCATGCAAGTTCTTCACAAACATCTTCTTCCATGAGTGGTACTATGCTTACTTCATTTTGATATGTACCTTTTCTAGTTTCATGGCCTCTATCCAGGGTTTCCTTTTGTGAATACTGAGCAGAAGTATTTGTATAACGTTTCTGTTTTTTTACTCATCATTCTTCACATTTCGATATTTAGCATCTTTCAGTTTTAGAATTCTACTGATGCCCTTTTTTATAGCTCCTTTCAGTTTGGCACACTGTTCCTTCACGTCTCTTATTTCCTTCCATCCTCCCAGAATCATTTTAGGGATTACAATCCAACCAAGAAAAAGAGAAGAAACAAATGTCAATGTTTACTAAGGTGCGCTATAGGCACGTTAACGATTAACACGCGTTAAATGCTAACATGCCCATAGAAATGTATAGGCGTGTTAGCGTTTAATGTGCCTTAACTTTAAAGGTGCGTTAAAAACGCTAACGCACCTTAATAAACATACCCCAAAGATTCTTTCACGAGGGTGCAGAAGAACCAGGAGTGAAGACAAAAATCCAGATAAAGCCAATTAAGTCAATCAGCAACAATATACAACCTTTATTCTCAAAAAGGGATTCATTAAAAGAAACACCAGGGTCCATGTTTCAGCTACAATGCCTGCATCAGGAGTAAGTCAATTATAACCCTTATTGAGTCAAACAGCACTAACAGGATACTAACAGGCTTATTTTCGAAAGAGAAGGGTGCCCATCTTTCGACACAAATTGGGAGATGGGCGTCCTTCTCCCAGGGTCGCCCAAATTGGCATAATCGAAAGCCTATTTTGGGTGCCCTCAACTGTTTTCCATCGCGGGGATGACCAAAGTTCACAGGATCATGTCGGAAGCATAGCAAAGGCGGGACTGGGGCGTACTTAACACATGGGCGTCCTCAGCTGATAATGGAAAAAAGAAGGGTGTCCCTGACAAGCACTTGGCCAACTTTACTTGGTCTACTTTTTCTTGCGACCAAGCCTCAAAAAGGTGCCCGAACTGACCAGATGACCACCGGAGGGAATCGGGAATGACCTCCCCTTACTCCCCCAGTGGTCACTAACCCCTCCCACCCTAAAAAAACTTTTAAAATATTTTTTGCCAGCCTATATGCCAGCCTCAAATGTCATACCCTGCTCCCTGACAGCAGTATGCAGGTCCCTGGAGCAGTTTTAGTGGGTGCATTGCACTTCAGGCAGGCAGACCCAGGCCCATCCCCCCCATACCCGTTACACTTGTGGTGGTAAATGTGAGCCCTTCAAAACCCACCAGAAACCCACTGTACCCACATGTAGGCGCCCCCTTCACCTCTTAGGGCTATGGTAGTGTGGTACAGTTGTGGGTAGTGGGTTTTGGGGGGCTCAGAACCAAAGGTAAGGGAGCTGTGCACCTGGGAGCAATTTCTGAAGTCCACTGCAGTGCCCCCTAGGGTGCCCGGTTGGTGTCCTGGCATGTGAGGGGGACCAGTGCACTACGAATGCTGGCTCCTCCCACAACCAAAGGGCTTGCATTTGGTCATTTATGAGATGGGCGTCCTCGGTTTCCATTATGGCCGAAAACCGGGGATGACCATCTCCAAGGATGACCATCTCTAAGGTCGACCTAATTGTTGAGATTTGGGCGTCCCCGGCCCTATTATCGAAATGAAAGATGGACGCCCATCTTGTTTCGATAATATGGGTTTCCCCGTCCCTTCGCCGGGATGTCCTGCGAGGACGTTCCCAGGAAAACTTGGGCACCCCTTTCGATTATGCCCCTCCACTTCTCTCATACAAGTAAACACAGACCTTGCTTAAGTGTGGGATTATGAAAGGCTGATTAGAATCCAACCCCATCCTTCCTAGGCCCATTTCGTTATGGTCCAGGCTGCCTTCCAGAAAAATATAAAATAAAGAAAAGATTACTAGCTACCAAAACTATACTGATGCCTGCCTGTTGCAACACCTTGTTGTTGTTATTTTCTCTTTTTTTCTGTTGGAGGAAGCCTACAGCCAGGATATTCCATGGAATGAGGACTTTCTTGGAGAAAACCAAGTTACTTACTTGTAGCAGGTGTTCTCCAGAACAAGTCCTCACATACCCACCCATCTCTGCAAGGAGTTGAATTCTACTGTAAGCTGTATTAATGGACTGAGGAGGTCCCATGTAACAGCAGCAGGTAGGAAATAGTGTGTCCGCATGGTGAAGCAGCTCAAAAGATGTAGTAGTTTCCCCACGCGGGCTCCATCAGTGAGGTCACCCATGCTGTGAAGATTTGTGTCTGCTGTCTATGGAGAACATCTGCTACAAGTTGTGTGTCTTTTACCTCTGTAACCCACCTGTTTACTAAGCTGTGCTAGCAGCTGCCGCACGGCAATTTGGATACAGCCCATTCAAAGTGAATAGGCTGTGTTGGGATTAGCGCACGGCAGCGGCTAGCACAGCTTAGTAAACGGGGGTTTATTTGGTATGTTGTGCTTGTTTTGTTACCTATTTTTATTTATCCTGATGCTTTCTCAATGCAGGTTTTTATCTAGCTAAATATGTGCAGCCCCATTTTAGAAAGGACTCAGAAGCTGGAATTGAGATGTCCAGGTCAGGACGTCTCAAATTTCACTAGTATTTTAGAACAGAATCTGCTGACATAGATGCTATTCTAAAATACAGGAGAAATGGATGTTTATGTGCCAACTGAGTATTGTGAAAAGGGTTTATGTGCCAACTGAGTATTGTGAAAAGGGTCCACTGCTTCCCAGCAAGGTGGAGCCGTCCACCATCCATTTTCCAGATCTCACCCCAATTGCAGACAGTGTCTAGGTCAAACGATTTTTATTATCAAACCAATAACAGCTGTCACAAACTTCAGTACATAGGTTATCCCCAAACAAACATGTTCCAACCACATAGGTTTCCAGTAAAGCAGGGGAAAAAAGCAGGCTTGTGAATAAAGCAGGCTTCCAATAAAGCAGGTAAATGAAGCAGGTTTCCAAATACATCAGGCTTTCAATAAAGCAGGTTACTCTCACCTCCAACACCCTTCCAAACCCTCAGGAGCTGGCCATTCCTGCCTTAGAACTCTCCCACTCCATAGAGGCTTCTCCTCCCTCCTGGTATTCCTCTCCCCTCTGATCTACCTCTCCTTCCATATAATCCATCCAATCATCTTCTTCCCTCTCCATGGGCCCCTCTCTATTCCAGCTGGGCCGCATGGTATATTGATTGTGTATCTAGGGGAACTGAGCTTCTTCCCTCCGCCTCCCCCTAGTGGGGGATGAAATTATAGGCTCAGCCTGGCTATCCCCCTGGCTCCCTCTGCTGGAGCTGGGAATCCATTCCCTTGTTTTCAGATTACTTTCTGCCTCCCTCCTTGCAATGGCTTCTGGTACTTGTATTTCAGGGTCTAAATGCTTCATCCTAGCCCCCCTGGCAGTAGCCTTGTCACAGTATAAACATCCATTTTAGAAAGAAAAGAGAATATTCCAAAGGGTTGAAAAGCAGCACATACACATTTATATCTTAGCCAGTTTAGAAATATAAACATGTATTTTCCTGTTGCTGTCACAGAGACCGGTATCCCTTGCCAGTTTGGCTTTTTGTGGGGACAGAAACCACTGGGAGATTAAGGAGTCAGCCTTCCCTAATTTCTCCAGTGCAGTGCTGCTCAATCATCCTATAGCTTCTTGTCACACTACGGGGTCCTTTTACGAAGCGACGGTAAGCACTAACACGTTCTTCTGACACGCCAAAATGCACTACCGCAGGGCGCGCTCAGGCACCCAGTGGTAGTTCAGGCATCTGTGCACACTTTCCCAGCGCTAAAAAATATGTTGTATTTTTCTAGCACCAAGGGTGTGTTTGGACTGGAGAGCAGATAGTAGGTGTGTCCAGGGCTAATCAGTTAGTTCAGCAACATTGCCGCACACCAATGGATTAGTGCATGGTTAGCATGTGAGCCCTTTCTGCCTACTAAATAGGTGTCGGTAAGGGCTCACTCGCTAATGGACACGCATTAATTGGTCATTAATGGAAAAAATAGAAATGTGATTATTTTACTGCCTCGCTAAAAGTGGTCTCGGCGAACGGGGAAATCCACGCACTAATCATAGCACATAGCTCCTTTTAGCACAGCTTAGTAAAAGGGCCCCTACATTTTTTGCTATGCATAATAATTTGTCCATGTGCAATGGTATATGTGGGGTGGACCACTAGAGCTGTCAGAGTTAGACTGATGGAGTAGACTGTCTACTTAGACTGTTACTGCCACTATTGAAGCCTATTGCATACAGTTTCATATACATTTGATCAACTGAGGTGGTATATCAGAGAACACGTTCCAGTTAAACAGACATTTTTTTTCCCAAGATGCAAGCAATGTGTCTTTTGGAGAAATGCTTAGCCCAGACTGGAAAACAATCCCTCTGCAGCCATAGACTCGGAGCTCCTTGGGGCCAATGCCCTCAACTTTAATTCCAGAAAACACTGAGGAGGGAGCATGAAGTTGAGTACTGGACTGCCAGAAAGTGCTGGAGCAGTGCAGATAGGCTCTACTGTGACTGGATCCTCAGGTTTGCAGACCTCTGAGGAGATTACAGGTTTGGCTGTTTCTTCTGTCTTGACCTTCTGTTATAAATCTGGAAACAATTTGGGAAGCCCTCTCTGAATTAAGCTCTTATTCCACATATTAATGAGCTTAGAAAGTAAAGAAGTTGGAAGATAGAACAACTTAGCATAATTTGGAACTGAATCAGATTTCTGCTAAAGTTAATGATATGGAAGCATCTATGGCTTCTGGTAAGCAATTGCAAGCAACTTTGGTTAAGGATGTTATAGCAATTAGACTTAAGAATGAAGCTTTGGAAAATTCTGTTAAAAGTAGTAATCTTCACTTGTTAAATTTTCCTAAAATTCCTATGGTCTCAGCGAAGGAAGTATTTAAGAAATATCTGAGGGATGTTTTCAATGTTCTAGAATCTAATTTTCCACCTCTGGTTTATTAGTTGCCTTCCAAGAGAGGGGAATTGCAAGATCAAATGTTAGTCAGATGTGGCAGTTTAGAGACTGGATGTTACAAATTTGCTTGTACCTTCAGTCTGAACAGTGCGCTTTTGCAACACTAATAATGTGCTTGCATTAGTTTCTGACAAGAAATGGCTATTCAAATTGTTCTTTAGGAATCCAGGAAAGCTATTTATGACTTTAAAGATTCAGATGTTTCTTGATATAGCAAGGGAGACACAGAAGAGGTGGAAGCAGTTCCTATTACTCTGTCTGGGTGTATTGCAAGTAGGGGCAGTATTTTTTTCTTAAGTTTCCTTTTAAATATATGCCCAACTATTAAATATGTTGGGGGTGGGGGTTAACCATCTCATTTAGCTACATTTCTTGGGGCTAAGCGGATTGAATTTTCTTCTGCCCCTGTGATGGATCCAGCTTCTGCCTCCAGACTAAGATAGCTCTCGTTTGAAGTGAAAGACTCCATGGAAGAAGTTTCTAGCTATATTTTCTTGTGTTTTAATGTGATTTGAAGTTCTCTCATATTCTCATCTTGGATTCTTGTTTATGTGGACTTTAGCCATGAATGTTTGGGTTTATCCTTGGATGTGTCTAATTTCCTTTTGTTTCTTATCATAATTGGCTTTTCTGTACAAGTTTGCTTGTTTGAAATTTAAAAGTTTCCACAATAAAATATTTTTAAAAAGAGCTTACAAATGAGTAAGTATGAGTTCACAGAGTGCTGTCTGTAGAGTTGTTCCTTGGATGCCTAGATGTTTAGCCCCAGCACTCAACATTGTAGGCTAGGATTATCATCTTCTGGGCCATTCTCCCTCTTGTACTAACTTCAGGTTTTGCCAAGCAGGTTTCTGGTTCAGTTTAGGAGATCTGAGTTGCAGCTTCTGAGTCCTTTCTGTGCCAAGATCTCCTTTGGTATGGTATACATATATGACAGGAATTCTGTCTCTTCAGTTAACTCCCTTGGCCTTAGACTATCTCACTCCTTTACAGAGTAGCTTCACTGCTATTTCTGATTGGCAAGGGTTGATTACCTAGAGTTGTTATCTAGATTGCTCTGACTGCAGATCTGTTAGATACCATTCTCCGAGGACAAGCAGGCTGCTTGTTCTCACTGATGGGTGACGTCCACGGCAGCCCCTCCAATCGGAAACTTCACTAGCAAAGTCCTTTGCTAGCCCTCGCGCGCCCGCGCGCACCGCGCATGCGCGGCCGTCTTCCCGCCCGAAACCGGCTCGAGCCGGCCAGTCCAGTCTTCTTTTGTCCGCACTCGGTACGGTCGTGTTTTCGCCGTGTCGAGCCCCGGAAAGTCGACCTCGCGCGTCCAATTTGTTTTGAGCGTGTTTTTTTCCTTCGGGAAAGCTTTACCTTAGTCGGGAAGTGCTCCGGAAACCCCTCGTCGGGTTTCGTGTAAATCCTCCCCGTACTTCCAGCTTTTTTGCCCCGGTAAGTTTTCTTTCGTCGTCGGGGAAGGCCTCTTTTCGGCCTCGGTCGAGATTTTTTTCTCCCTCTAAATTTGGTGCTTCAATTTTCGCCATTTCGGCTTTTGATTTCGCCGGCGTGATTTTTCCGCCCATGACATCGAAGCCTTCCAGCGGCTTCAAGAAGTGCACCCAGTGCGCCCGGGTTATCTCGCTCACTGATCGACACTCGTCGTGTCTTCAGTGTCTGGGGGCCGAGCACCGCCCTCAGAACTGCAGTCTGTGTTCCCTGCTTCAAAGGCGGACTCAGGTAGCGAGACTAGCCCAGTGGAACGTGTTGTTCTCGGGCTCTTCGTCGGCATCGGCACCGGGATCTTCGAGTGCATCGACGTCGTCAGCGTCCAGACCATCTTCCTCGGCCGCCCCTGCATCGAGTGCATCGAGGCATCGGGCCTCTGCATCGGCGCCGAGACATCGGATAGCTGCATCGACGTCGGTGGTACCAGGACCTCGTCTGCTGATGTCGTCGGATGGTGGTGCATCGGGTGGAGTGCAGGTGAGGGCTGTCCATTCCCCTGCTGGTGGCGGTGAGCCCTCGGGTGGGTCTCCTCCTACCCTGAGGGCTCCTGCGGTACAGCCCCCCCGAGATCGACCTTCTTCAGTCTCGGCCCCGAGGAAGCGACGGATGGATTCGACGTCCTCCTCGTCGGTGCCGGGGAGCTCCGGTGACATGCTTCGGAAGAAATCGAAGAAGCATCGACACCGGTCTCCTCCCCGTGTCGGCACCGAGAGCTCTGGGTCGCCGAGGGAGTCGGCACCCAGCAGGCATCGGCACCGAGAGGACCGCTCACCCTCTGTTCAGGAGGTGTCGATGCGCTCCGCTCTGGACAGCCCGGAACAGCCTCCACGCCCGGAACAGGTACTGACGTCGACGCCTGCATCGACCTCTCAGCCTTTCTCTGCAGCCACTCTAAACGAGAGCCTCCGGGCCGTTCTCCCAGAGATTCTGGGAGAGCTGTTGCGCCCTACCCCTCCGGTACCGGCGGTGCTTGCGCCACCGGTACCGTCGAGCGTGGCGCCGGCTGGCCCATCGCCCAGGTTGAGGTCCCCGACGTCGGTGCCGCGTGCGGTGCCGACCGCGGCCACCTCCCAGGAAGGCTCCCCGACTACGTCGGCGGAGGGAGCTTCGCCGATGCGGGCGAGGGAGTCTACCTCTCGACGCCCCCATCGTGGACGGGGTTCCACGGAGTCGAGCAGGGCGAGGTTGCAGACACAGGTCCGTGAGCTTGTGTCTGACACCGAGGGTGAGGCCTCGTGGGAGGAAGAGGAAGATCCCAGATATTTCTCTGACGAGGAGTCTGCGGGTCTTCCGTCTGATCCCACTCCCTCTCCTGAGAGACAGCTTTCTCCTCCCGAGAGTCTGTCTTTTGCCTCCTTTGTCCGGGAGATGTCTACGGCCATCCCCTTCCCGGTGGTTGTGGAGGACGAGCCCAGGGCTGAAATGTTTGAGCTCCTGGACTATCCTTCTCCACCTAAGGAAGCGTCCACTGTTCCCTTGCACCATGTCCTGAAGAAGACATTGCTTGCGAACTGGACCAAGCCATTAACTAATCCCCACATTCCCAAGAAGATCGAGTCCCAGTACCGGATCCATGGGGACCCAGAGCTGATGCGCACTCAGTTGCCTCATGACTCTGGAGTTGTGGATTTGGCCCTAAAGAAGGCTAAGAGTTCTAGGGAACATGCTTCGGCGCCCCCGGGCAAGGACGCTAGAACCTTAGACTCCTTTGGGAGGAAGGCCTACCATTCCTCTATGCTCGTGTCCAAGATCCAGTCTTACCAGCTCTACACGAGCATACACATGCGGAACAATGTGCGACAGTTGGCGGGCTTGGTTGATGCTCTTCCCCCTGAGCAAGCCAAGCCTTTTCAGGAGGTGGTCAGGCAGCTGAAGGCGTGCAGAAAATTCCTGGCCAGAGGAGTTTATGACACTTTTGATGTTGCGTCCAGGGCCGCTGCTCAAGGTGTGGTGATGCGCAGGCTCTCATGGCTGCGTGCCGCCGACCTGGAGAATAGAATCCAGCAGCGGATTGCGGACTCGCCTTGCCGTGCGGATAACATTTTTGGCGAAAAAGTCGAACAGGTGGTAGAGTCTCTCCACCAGCGGGACACCGCATTCGACAAGTTCGCCCGCCGGCAGCCTTCAGCTTCTACCTCTACAGGTAGACGATTTTTCGGGGGAAGGAAGACTGTTCCCTATACTTCTGGCAAGCGTAGGTACAATCCTCCTTCCCGACAGCCTGCGGCCCAGGCTAAGCCCCAGCGCGCTCGCTCTCGTCAGCAGCGTGCGAATCAGCAAGGCCCCGCGGCTCCCCAGCAAAAGCAAGGGGCGAGCTTTTGACTGGCTCCAGCAGAGCATAGCCGACATCCAAGTGTCAGTGCCGGGCGACCTGCCTGTCGGAGGGAGGTTGAAAGCTTTTCACCAAAGGTGGCCTCTCATAACCTCCGATCAGTGGGTTCTCCAAATAGTCCGGCAAGGATACACCCTCAATTTGGCCTCACAACCTCCCAATTGTCCACCGGGAGCTCAGTCCTACAGCTTCCAGCACAAGCAGGTACTTGCAGAGGAACTCTCCGCCCTTCTCAGCGCCAATGCGGTCGAGCCCGTGCCATCCGGGCAAGAAGGGCTGGGATTCTATTCCAGGTACTTCCTTGTGGAAAAGAAAACAGGGGGGATGCGTCCCATCCTAGACCTAAGGGCCCTGAACAAATATCTCGTAAAAGAAAAGTTCAGGATGCTTTCCCTGGGCACCCTTCTCCCCATGATTCAGCAAAACGATTGGCTATGCTCTCTGGACTTGAAGGATGCCTACACACACATCCCGATACTGCCAGCTCACAGACAGTATCTGCGATTTCAGCTGGGCACACGCCACTTCCAGTACTGTGTGCTACCCTTTGGGCTCGCCTCTGCGCCCAGGGTGTTCACAAAGTGCCTAGCTGTGGTAGCAGCGGCGCTTCGCAGGCTGGGGGTGCACGTGTTCCCATATCTCGACGATTGGCTGGTGAAGAACACATCCGAGGCAGGAGCCCTGCAGTCCATGCGGATGACTATTCGCCTCCTGGAGCTACTGGGGTTTGTGATAAATTACCCAAAGTCCCATCTTCTCCCAGTGCAGAAACTCGAATTCATCGGAGCCCTGCTGGATTCTCGGACGGCTCGCGCCTATCTCCCAGAGACGAGAGCCAACAACTTGTTGTCCCTCGTCTCGCGGGTGCGAGCGTCCCAGCAGATCACAGCTCGGCAGATGTTGAGATTGCTGGGCCACATGGCCTCCACAGTTCATGTGACTCCCATGGCCCGCCTTCACATGAGATCTGCTCAATGGACCCTAGCCTCCCAGTGGTATCAGGCCGCTGGGGGTCTAGAGGACGTGATCCACCTGTCCACGAGTTTTCTCGAATCCCTGTATTGGTGGACGATTTGCTCCAATTTGACTCTGGGACGTCCCTTCCAAATTCCTCAGCCACAAAAAGTGCTGACCACGGATGCGTCTCTCCTGGGATGGGGAGCTCATGTCGATGGGCTTCACACCCAAGGAAGGTGGTCCCTCCAAGAAAGCGATCTACAGATCAACCTTCTGGAGTTGCGAGCGATCTGGAACGCTCTGAAGGCTTTCAGAGATCGGCTGTCCCACCAAATTATCCAAATTCAGACAGACAATCAGGTTGCCATGTACTATGTCAACAAGCAGGGGGGCACCGGATCTCGCCCCCTGTGTCAGGAAGCCGTCAGCATGTGGCTCTGGGCTCGCCGTCAAGGCATGGTGCTCCAAGCCACATATCTGGCAGGCGTAAACAACAGTCTGGCCGACAGGTTGAGCAGGATTATGCAACCTCACGAGTGGTCGCTCAATTCCCGTGTAGTGCGACAGATCTTCCAGGCGTGGGGCACCCCCCTGGTGGATCTCTTCGCATCTCAAGTGAACCACAAGGTCCCTCAGTTCTGTTCCAGGCTTCAGGCCCACGGCAGACTGGCGTCGGATGCCTTCCTCCTGGATTGGGGGGAGGGCCTCCTGTATGCTTATCCTCCCATCCCTCTGGTGGGGAGGACTTTGTTGAAACTCAAGCAAGACCGAGGCACCATGATTCTGATTGCTCCTTTTTGGCCGCGTCAGATCTGGTTCCCCCTTCTTCTGGAGTTATCCTCCGAAGAACCGTGGAGATTGGAGTGTTTTCCGACCCTCATCACGCAGGACGAAGGGGCTCTTCTGCATCCCAACCTCCAGTCCCTGGCTCTCACGGCCTGGATGTTGAGGGCGTAGACTTTGCCTCTTTGGGTCTGCCAGAGGGTGTCTCCCGCATCTTGCTTGCTTCCAGGAAAGACTCCACCAAGAGAAGTTACTTCTTTCATTGGAGGAGGTTTGCCGTCTGGTGTGACAGCAAGGCCCTAGATCCTCGCTCTTGTCCTACACAGACCCTGCTTGAATACCTTCTGCACTTGTCTGAGTCTGGTCTGAAGACCAACTCCGTAAGAGTTCACCTTAGTGCAATCAGTGCATACCATTACCAAGTGGAAGGTAAGCCGATCTCAGGACAGCCTTTAGTTGTTCGCTTCATGAGAGGTTTGCTTTTGTCAAAGCCCCCTGTCAAGCCTCCTACAGTGTCATGGGATCTCAATGTCGTTCTCACCCAGCTGATGAAACCTCCTTTTGAGCCACTGGATTCATGCCATCCGAAGTACTTGACCTGGAAGGTCATTTTCTTGGTGGCAGTTACTTCGGCTCATAGAGTCAGTGAGCTTCAGGCCCTGGTAGCCCAGGCCCCTTACACTAAATTTCATCACAACAGAGTAGTCCTCCGCACTCACCCTAAGTTCCTGCCAAAGGTCGTGTCGGAGTTCCATCTGAACCAGTCAATTGTCTTGCCAACATTCTTTCCCCGTCCTCATTCCTGCCCTGCTGAACGTCAGCTGCACACATTGGACTGCAAGAGAGCATTGGCCTTCTACCTGGAGCGGACACAGCCCCACAGACAGTCCGCCCAATTGTTTGTTTCTTTTGATCCCAATAGGAGGGGAGTGGCTGTAGGGAAACGCACCATATCCAATTGGCTAGCAGATTGCATTTCCTTCACTTACGCCCAGGCGGGGCTGGCTCTTGAGGGTCATGTCACGGCTCATAATGTTAGAGCCATGGCTGCGTCGGTAGCCCACTTGAAGTCAGCCTCCATTGAAGAAATTTGCAAAGCTGCGACGTGGGCTTCTGTCCACACATTCACATCCCATTACTGCCTGCAGCAGGATACCCGACACGACAGTCGGTTCGGGCAGTCAGTTCTTCAGAACCTGTTTGGGCTTTAGGATCCAACTCCACCCCCCGAGGGCCCTGTTTGTTCTGTTCCAGGCTACACTCTCAGTTAGTTGGTAAATTTTTTAGGTCAATCTCAGTTATGGCCTCGCCGTTGCGAGGCCCAATTGACCAATGTTGTTGTTTTGAGTGAGCCTGGGGGCTAGGGATACCCCATCAGTGAGAACAAGCAGCCTGCTTGTCCTCGGAGAAAGCGAATGCTACATACCTGTAGAAGGTATTCTCCGAGGACAGCAGGCTGATTGTTCTCACCAACCCGCCCGCCTCCCCTTTGGAGTTGTGTCTTCCCTTGAAGTGTATTGTCTTGCTACATACTGGACTGGCCGGCTCGAGCCGGTTTCGGGCGGGAAGACGGCCGCGCATGCGCGGTGCGCGCGGGCGCGCGAGGGCTAGCAAAGGACTTTGCTAGTGAAGTTTCCGATTGGAGGGGCTGCCGTGGACGTCACCCATCAGTGAGAACAATCAGCCTGCTGTCCTCGGAGAATACCTTCTACAGGTATGTAGCATTCGCTTTACGTACCATGGTCTTCTGAGATGGAGCTGAACGAGTACCGCTTATACTGTTGAGATCTACAGGACTTCTCATCTTCAAATTTGAGCTCCTTTGCCTCTTCTTGATTGTGGCTGTTAGAGTTGACAGTTAAGTCAGCATCAATTCCATTGTGGTGCACAGTGAACTGCTCCTTCTGATGACCTGAACATAGAGTCTTTGCGGGCTCAGTCGGTAACAGTTCTTAGTACTATTCTGCATGTTGTTTTTAATTTACAGAAGAGCTTTTTTGAACAATTTAAACCAACACATACCGAAAAAAGGGTGCAAGAATAAATATATATAGAACACCATCGCTAACAACACTATTCTGCAGGTTTTTACCCTTTGATCAAGTTTTGTGCCAGGAGACTTTTCAAAAAGTACAGACTAGGGGACACTCAATGAAGTTACATGTAAGTACTTTTAAAACAAATAGGAGGAAATATTTTTTCATTCAACAAACAGTTAAGCTCTGGAACTGATTGCCAGAGGATGTGCTAACAGCAGTTAGTGTATCTGGGTTTAAAAAAGGTTTGGACAAGTTCCTGGAGAAAGAGGCCATAGTCTGCTATTGAGATAGACATGGGGAAGCCACTGTTTGACCTGGAACTGGTAGCATGGAATGTTGCTACTATTTAAGTTTCTGCCAGGTATTTGTGACCTCGATTGGCCACTGTTGGAAACAGGATACTGGGCTAGATGGAACATTGGTCTGACCTAGTATGGCCACTCTCATGTTCTTATCCAATAAATATATATAGAACACCATTGTTAGCAACACTATTCTGTAGGTTTTTACCCTTTGATGAAGTTTTATGCCAGGAGACTTGAGTATGCCTTCCTTACAGTCCTTAAAGCACTATACTTTAAGGACTTTAAATTATATTTATAGTTATATCTATAATTACTGTTTTTATTTAGTTATTTTATCTATCCTATTTGAATTGTTGATGTTCTTTTCTATCTAAATTTTATTCTTTAAACCGCTTTCTCCAATGACAAGCAGGACAGATTTATTCTTACACTTGGGTGATGTCATCCCGACGGAGCCCAGTGCAGATGCTGCCCAGCACAATATGTCTTTAAGAGGCTTTTGGCAGCAGTCCCACCACACATGCATGAATATCTTCCCATCCAACACGCAAGTACGGGACCCTCAGTCTTGTTTTCTCTGTGGAGCAAGGAGCTCCTGTCTCGATCTTCTCCTCAGCACCATTTTTCTCATATATTGTGGAAGAAAACCACGTATCAGGATGGCATTAAACAGAGGTAGTTTATTCATCTTCCAACAAATATAAGTCCCAACTGAGTGACCTCATGTTTCGGCATAACAACCTTCGTCAGGTGTATACTGCTGAGTCGTCTTCAAAGACAAAATATCTCCACAGGAAGAATATAAGTGGTCCTAATAACTTTTCATCGTCTGTGAAGACACCATAATGGAAAGTGCCATTGCACAACAGCTAACAAGTTGTTTAGGTAAATATGAAATACTGCATTCATCTCAGTTTGGATTTAGAGTTTTACACAGCACTGAGACTTCATTATTAATATCAGTGACCAAAGTTAGAACATTACTTAGTATTGGTTCCCAGGTTGTAATGCTGCAATTTGATCTGTCTGCCACGTTTGACGTGGTAGATCATGCTCTTCTACTTACTAAACTCGAGGAAATAACTATCACTAGGTCGTTTTTTGAAATGGTTTCAGAAATACTTGACCCATAGGAGATATGTGGTTAAAATGAATTGGATGATATCGAGAGCATGGCAACTACCTTGTAGAATACCACAAGGGTCACCTTTATCCCCTGTCCTTTTTAATGTTTTTATGAGTTCTCTTAGGGGTCCTTTTACAAAGGCACGCTAGCGTTTTTAGCACACACTAAAAATAAGGATGCGCTAAACGCTGGAGACACCCATAAGAATATATGAGCGTCTCTAGCGTTTAGTGTGCACTAAAACTTAACACACACTAAAAACGCTAGCACGCCTTTGTAAAAGGCCCCCTTAATTATCTCTCTTTAGCAATGGATGAAGTTATTCTATCTTATACTGATGATATTTTTATTTTAGTTCCAATTTTTTCAGATCTGAGTCATTCTGTGTCTAATATATCTACTTGTATTGATAAACTTAAAGCCTGGTCCTTATCTTCTAAGTTAAAGCTAAATGTGAGTAAGACCAAGGTGCTCTGGTTCACTAATCATGTAGAATTATTACCTATGATGATCCAAATTGGTCATAATGAAAAATGAACAGTAGAAAAGTCTACTAAATTGTTGAGAATAAGGGTAGATTCATTTCTGTGTTTCAAAATACAAAATAAATAGCTTCTTTAAGAAGGTTTTTTTTTTTTTAATTGAAGCAATTAAGAGCTATTCATTCATATATTCATGAGTATCATTTTAGATTACTTGTTCAAAGTCTTATATTATCCCAGTTAGATGATTGTAGTGTGCTGTACGTGGATTTAACAGTGAAATTACAAAATCAACTTCAATTGCCGCAGAATATAGAACCTGCATTATCTTTAAATCAAGTAAATTTGATCATGTGTCCCCACTGTTGGCAAAACTGTATTGGCTTCTGTTGCAGGCTCACATTGTTTTTAAATCTTGTTGCATTTTTTCAAGGATTTAGCTGTACTTCACATTGACTGGATTTGTTGCATTCATCAATTAAGGGAATTTGATTTAAAAATTATTAGAGAATTCTCTCTCTTATCATGCTCTTTTTTTTTTCTTTTTTTTTGTTACATTTGTACCCCGCGCTTTCCCACTCATGGCAGGCTCAATGCGGCTTACATGGGGCAATGGAGGGTTAAGTGACTTGCCCAGAGTCACAAGGAGCTGCCTTGTGCCTGAAGTGGGAATCAAACTCAGTTCCTCAGGACCAAAGTCCACCACCCTAACCACTAGGCCACTCCTCCTCTTCTGATTTGGAACAATTTGCTACCATATTTAAAGAATAAATCTTCTTATAGTAACATAGTAGATGACGGCAGAAAAAGACCTGCACGGTCCATCTAGTCTGCCCAACAAGATAAACTCATATGTGCTACTTCTTGTGTATACCTTACCTTGATTTGTATTTGCCATTTTCAGGACACAGACAGTAGAAGTCTTGCCCAGAACTAGTCCCATTTTCAGGACACAGACCGTAGAAGTCTTGCTCAGAACTAGCCCCACCACCCAAACACCAGCCCCGCCTCCCAATCTCAGCTAAGCTTCTGAGGATCCATTCCTTCTGCACAGGATTCCTTTATGTTTATCCCAGACATGCTTGAATTCCGCTACCGTTTTCATCTGCACTACCTCCCGCGGGAGGGCATTCCAAGTATCTACCACTCTCTCCGTGAAAAAATACTTCCTGACATTTTTCTTGAGTCTGCCCCCCTTCAGTCTCATATCATGTCCTCTCGTTATACCGCCCTCCCATCTCCGGAAAAGGTTCGTTTGTGGATTAATACCTTTCAAATATTTTAACGTCTGTATCATATCACCCCTGTTTCTCCTTTCCTCCAGAGTATACATGTTCAGGTCCGCAAGTCTCTCCTCATACGTCTTGTAACGCAAATCCCTTACCATTCTCGTAGCTTTTCTTTGCACCGCTTCCATTTTTTTTACATCCTTCGCAAGGTACGGCCTCCAGAACTGAACACAATACTCCAGGTGGGGCCTCACCAACGACTTATTCAGGGGCATCAACACCTCTTTTCTTCTGCTGGTCACACCTCTCTCTATACAGCCTAGCAACCTTCTGGCTACGGCCACCGCCTTGTCACACTGTTTCGTCGCCTTCAGATCCTCAGATACTATCACCCCAAGATCCCTCTCCCCGTCCGTAACTATCAGACTCTCCCCGCCTAACACATACTTCTCCCGTGGATTTCTACTCCCTAAGTGCATCACTTTGCATTTCTTCACATTGAATTTTAATTGCCAAACCTTAGACCATTCTTCTAGTTTCCGCAGATCCTTTTTCATGTTTTCCACTCCCTCCCCGGTGTCCACTCTGTTACAAATCTTATATTTTGTAAAGGTTTAAAAATGTATTTATTTGAAAAATATCTGATTTGTAGTAGTTTAAATTAAATTCTATTTGGTGCATTATATTACCTTATAATGTGGCGCTTGTTGTTTGAATTTTGTATGGTAAGATAATTTTGTTTATTATAATACTTTAAAGCTGAGTGTATGCTACTTTGGATCGTTATAGGGAGTAAGCATGCTATAAATGTTAATTTAGATTAGAAAATTCTCACGTAAGACATAATTCCTCCATACTGTGAATTGCATTTTTTAGACAGCAGAAAGTGAAAAATGTACCAGGAGGTGAAGATTTTTCAAGGTGCAGTAAATCAGTAAATTAAATGAAATATCTGTTCCTTGTCATCAAGCAAATGAAGCCATTACGTATGGGTTGTGTCCATCAACCAGCAGGGGGAGATAGAGAGCACTCAACTTTTCACATGGCCAGCTAGCTCCACTGCCTCTTCAGTATTCTCTATCTCCCCAAGCAGGGTGGCTGCAGCTTCTTCGAGCTCCATCAAAAATCTGCCTGGGGGTGGCTCCTGGCTTGCCAGTTGTTAGCCGGGGTGTTAGAGGCTATAGCAGCTTCACTTTGAAGGCACATAGGTCAGCCCTTTCACTGCCTTACCCATGCCCCCGTGGATGTGGACATATTAGCTTGCTTTTCCCTGTCCTTTCCCACTCAGTGGATGCAGGCACATTGGTTCGCCTTTCCCTGCCTTTCCCACTTATCTGAGCCTCCGGAGTGTTTTTATTTACCTCTTTTTGCCTCTGCTTTCCTCACAGCGTTAAAATAAAAAAATAAATAATTAATTAATTAAAGTCGCGTCGCGCTTTAGCGCAGCGATCTTGGAAAAGAGGTTTTTTTTCTTAAGATTCTTCTGCAGGACCGGAGCTGTGATATTCGGTCTAGTGAGGTAAGAGTGTTTTCTGACTCCTCCGGGGTGGGCCCGCGATCGGGACGTTTTTGGCGCGAATCGCCATTTTTTAATTTTACCGCCGTTTTCGGCGATGGCTGCGGAGACTGTAAAGCGCTGTTCTAAATGTGGCAAGCGCAAATCAGCAGTGGGGCTCTGTAATTCTTGCTGTACAGACGATAGAGCCAGCCCGAGCATGGCGAGCGGCGATCTGTTGCGCTCTGAGCTGGCAGCGGACGCCATTTTGGATTTTCCACATGGTGCGGCCTCCGTTGCGACGGAGAGCCCTGAATTCAGTGGGGGGGTCCTCTAAGTGAGGCTAATAATAGAGCTAATAGCCCTGGGCAGGATCCGGGCGGTCAGGGAGCGGTTTTCTCCCCTGATTTTGTTTTAATGCTGCATAGGGCGTATATACTTAAAAGAGCTCTTCCACAGGGATCTTCGGACCCTCTGCCTGCCCCCCCCCCGGTGGATCCTGGCCTTTTGGAGTTGGCTTTGCCTGTTTCTTATCCTCCTGATAAACGCAGAAGGGCTAATTCCCCTTCTGAGTGTGGCGCCCCCCCCCCCTTCCCCCCCCCCCCCCCCCCCCCCCCCCCCGTGGTCGGGTTATGAGGATTCTGAGGGGTCTGGCAGAACTTCTTGGGCTGAGGAGCCAGAGTCGGGTGCAGAATTGCCACAGGAGCTTGATGATCCGTCTGCGGTGAGGATTTTCTACCGCGAGGAGCTGCCAACGCTTATTACTGATGCCTTGCAGGTCCTCTCTATAGAAGACCCTGGGAGTACGGTAATCCGAGGATGGAAAGTACTTTTTGCAGGATGGTGTACACAAAGGCTTGGCCTATAATTCCCTGCGGGTGCAAGTGGCAGCATTGGCCTCCCTGCATGGCAAGGTTGAAGGCGTGTCCTTAGCTGCTCATCCAGATGTGGCACGGTTTCTTAGAGGGGGTGCTTCGGCTCCGTCCTCCCGTGCGGGCACCTTGTCCAGCTTGGAACCTGGGGTTAGTATTGAAGGCCCTTCAGGGGGCTCCCTTTGAACCGCTTCAGCGTGCTTCAGAGAAAGATTTGACACTGAAGGCCGTCTTTTTAGTGGCCATTACCTCGGCGAGACAGGTGTCAGAGCTCCAGGCGCTGTCCTGTAGAGACCCTTTTCTGCAATTCTCAGAGTCAGGGGTCACGGTTCGGACCGTGCCTTCCTTCATGCCTAAGGTGGTTTCGGCATTTCACCTAAACCAGCCTGTTTTTCTTCCCTCCTTTGTTGAGGAGGAGTTTCCAGATTCATTTGGGCAGTTGCACCTTTTGGATGTGCGCAGGACTCTGTTGCAGTATCTGCGAATTACAAATTCTTTTAGGACCTCTGATCATCTTTTTGTGCTGTTTGCAGGTCCTTGCAGAGGGTCTTCAGCGTCTAAAGCCACTATTGCCCGCTGGCTCAAAGAAGCTATCTTTTCAGCTTATCTGCTGTCTGGCCGGGCTCCGCCTGAAGCCTTTAAGGCACATTCCACAAGAGCGATTTCCTCTTCCTGGGCGGAAACTGGAGCACTATCTCTTCATGAGATTTGCAGTGCTGCATCATGGGCTTCTAAGCTCTCTTTCGCCCGACATTACAGGCTCGATGTGGCTGCCAGGAGGGATGTGCGTTTTGGAGCACAGGTGCTAGCGCATGGTGTGGCTTGTTCCCACCCTATTTAGGGATTGCTTTGTTACATCCCATACGTAATGGCTTCATCTGCTTGATGACAAGGAAGGGAAAATTAGGTTCTTACCATGATAATTTTCTTTCCTTTAGTCATAGCAGATGAAGCCATGAGCCCTCCCTGTATGATTGTCTGTATTGCAGTGATTCTGATTTTAGGTGCTGTTCTTGTTTCCTGAAGTTATAGTCCTTCCTTGGGGAGTCGGAAAACAGTCTTCAGGATTCTTGTTACAGTGATAGGAGGATGAGTTCATTCCCTCCAGTTCATGTTTTGGGAGGATGAGTTTATTCCCTCCAGGAGGATGCAAGTATTCCCTCCGTTTATACAAAGTGGAGGACGAGTTTATTCCCTCCAGGAGGATGAGTTCATTCCCTCCTTTTGTTGAGTTTATGCCCTTGTTAAGGGGCCATCGTTCGCTGTGAGGAAAGTTCATGTTATTCCCATTGCGGTTTGCCATACTGCTTTGGAAGCTTCAAATACTGAAGCGGCGGTGGAGCTAGCTGGCCATGAGGCACTGTGAAAAGTTGAGTGCTCTCTATCTCCCCCTGCTGGTTGATGGACACAACCCATACGTAATGGCTTCATCTGCTATGACTAAAGGAAACAAAATTATCGTGGTAAGAACCTAATTTTCCCTTTCTTAACCTTGGGATCCTGCCTAAATGCAGACTATGATTCTTATTTATTATTTACTTGTTTGAGACAAGGGTGCCTTCAAAGTTCCTGAGTTCTATTGACACTACATCAGGTTGTGTCTCAATGCTTTGCTCTGCTGATCAAGGACTGCAAGCAAGTTTCGCTTCTAGATTAGCAAAACCCTGAAACAACCTGTACCTCTAGGTCTAAGAATAACCAAATGTACCAGGTACCAGTTTTAGAAAGGGTTTTCAACAGGCACAAATGCAGACTAGGTCTTCATTAAAGTATATGCTGAAGTGTAATCACGTATGCCAGCATTAAAGACGGAAGAAAGTATTTGTACATTAGCAAAAGAGCTCGTAAGCATTCATGTAAAAATCCTCATGTGCAATCTCAAATGCCATCCCACAAAGCCACTTCTTCTTTCTTTACAGAAATTTCCTGTTCAGTTTCCTGCACTAGTTGTGCAAGACCAGTAGCAATGGAAGGAGTCTTGTCATAATAGGGTAATTTTATGATAGGACGCCTGATACATAGGTGCATAAGTTCTGCTTGTTTATGTCTCTTCATAAAATAGTCCACTGGAAAGCTGCTGGACAAAATTACATGTGCTCTAAGGCAGGAATACGTTTTTGCAGCTATTTCCTGGTAAAAACCAGCACTTAGATGTTGATTTTATTAGAGAAACACATTAACTCTGGGATTCTATATATGCCAAGATTTCCACATGGAAATCGAAGCATATTCCATAACAATACGCGTTGCTTAATTAGTTAACAAGCTAATCAGCGCTGATAATTGAATGTTAACCAATTAGCAATAATTGGCATTAATTAGAATTTATGCATACTACTTACTAAGTGTATTCTGTAACGTAGTGTGTGTAAATATAAGTCGCATAGTTGGAAAGTGTGCATGGTCATGGGTGTGGAATGGGTGGGTCGTGGGTGTTTCTAAAATCTATGTGCATTGTTATAGAATACACCTGCTCTGCGCCTAACTTAGGCATCGGGATTTACACAAGGTTTTACTTGGCGTACTTGACCGCGATTACATGTAGTTGCATGGACCGGTGCTCGGCGTATTCTATAAACTGTGTGGAAATGTAAGCTTATTCTATAAAGTATACCTATATTAAAGTGTACTTTCCTTGTCATCAAGCAGATGAAGCCATTACGTATGGGTTGTGTCCATCAACCAGCAGGGGGAGATAGAGAGCACTCAAATTTCACAGTGCCACATGGTCAGCTAGCGCCACTGCCTCTTCAGTATTCTCTATCTCCCCAAGCAGGGTGGTTGCAGCTTGATCAAGCTCCTTAAAAAATCTGCCTGGGGGTGGCTCCTGGCTTGCCAGTTGTTAGCCGGGGTGTTAGAGGCTATAGCAGCTTCACTTTAAAGGCACATAGGTTAGCCCTTTCCCTGCCTTACCCATCCCCCCAGTGGATGTGAGCACATTAGTTTCACTTTTCCCTGCTCTTTCCCACTCTATAATTGGTGGATGCAGGCACATTGGTTCGCCTTTCCCACTGTTCTGTACCTCCGGAGTTGATTTGATTGCCTCTTTTGCTGTTTTCTCTACTTTCCTCACAGCGTTAAAAAAAAAAAAAAGCAAGAGGTTTTCTTCAGTTTCTACAGCGTGACCGGAGCTTGTATACTCGGTCCAGTGAGGTAAGAGTGTTTTCTGACTCCTCCGGGGAGGGCCCGCGATTGGGACATTTTTGGCGCGAAGCCGCCATTTTGAATTTTCCACCGTTTTTCGGCGATGGCTGCAGAGAGTGTTAAGCGCTGTTCCAAGTGTGGCAAGTGCAGATCAGCAGCGGGGCTCTGTAAAACATGCTGTTCAGGCGTAAGAGCCGGCCCGAGCATGGCGAGCAATGATTCTTCCCGCTCGGTGGAGCTGGCAGCGGGCGCCATTTTGAAAGCACCACATGGCGAGCCCCGCTGAGGCGGAGGGTCTGGAGACCGGAGGGGGCCCTCGAATTGAGGCTGGCCAAAGAGCTACTGGAACCGGGTGCCCAGGGCGAGTTTTTCTCCCCTGACTTTGTATTATTGCTTCATAATGCATATATGCTTAAAAGAGCTCAGCCACAGGGGTTTTCTACGGCCCCCCCTTACTGCCCCTCCAGTGGATGCAGGCCTGGGATTGCCCTCTGAGGCGTTTTTCCCTGATAGCTGGCCGCAAGAGAAGCGCAGAAGGGTAAATTCCCCTTCAGAGAGTGGCGCACCCCTCCCCCCCCCCCCCCCCCCCCCCCCGTGGTCGGGATGTGGTGACTGAGGGGTCTGGCAGGCCCTCGTGGCCAGAGGAAACAGAGGAAGGTGCAGAAGGGCCACTGGATTCAGATGATCCGTCTGCGGTGAGGATTTTCCACCACGAGGAGCTGCCAGCGCTTATTTCAGATTGTCTTACAGGTCCTCTCTATTGAAGATCCTGGGAGTGGCGTGGCCTCCTCTGGAAATCCGAGGATGGCAAGTACCAAAAAGCCTGCTCGAGCCTTTCCTTTGCATGACTCCATCCAAGAGCTTATTTCAGCTCAATGGGCTGACCCCGAAGGACCTTTGAAAGTTTCCAGGGCTATGGGCAATTATTCCCTCTGAGTGAGGAGCATTTGGCTCGCTTTTGCAATGCCTAAGGTGGATGCCCTAGTCACAGCTGTGACAGAGAACTACCCTCCCGGTTGAAGGAGGTGTTGCCCTGAAGGACATGCAAGACCGTAGACTGGAATCAGCACTTAAACGGTCCTTTGAAATTGCTGGTCTTACTATTCGGGCGTCTGCATGCAGTTGTTATGCTGCTGGAGCCTGCCTGGCATGGTTGCAACAGGCAGTGGAACAGCTCGGTGATGGAGCAGAGCCTTTGTCTGAAGTGGCTCCGTGAATGGAGTCGGCCTTGTCCTTTTTGGCTGACGCCCTTTATGATATTGTCAGAGCTTCGGCTAAACAGATGGCTGTAGCAGTGGCGGCTCACCGTCTTCTGTGGCTACGGCATTGGGCGGCGGTCATGGCCTCTAAGCAAAGGTTGGTGAAGTTGCCCTTTCAAGGCCTTCTCCTGTTGGGTGAGGAGTTGAAGAAAATTGTGAAAGGCCTGGGAGATGCTAACCCTAGCGCTTACCGAGGATAGGCCGCGGCCTCCCTCCAAGGGTCAGGCGGTTCACTCCTCTTATAGACCTCGCTTCTGTGAAGCTAGAAGGTACAGCCCTGGGCATTCTGCTGGGTCCACTTCTCGTGGCCGGTTTTCAGCAGAGGAACTCCTTTCGCTCGGACAAACGTTCTGCAGCAGCAGGCTCAAGACCTGGAGTTCAAGGGCGACCCTCTCAATGAGGGTGCGCTGGCCCTCTCCTCGATTCCTGTTATAGGAGAACGTCTTTCCCTCTTTCTCGAGGAGTGGGCCAAGATTACCTCAGATCAGTGGGTCTTGGACCTGATCAGAGAAGGATACCGAATAGAATTCGATGCCCCGATAAGAGACATGTTTGTGGAGTCCCGATGTGGTTCTGCCGCCAAACGGGCGGCGGTAGAGGAGACCTTACAAGGCTTGATTCACATTGGGGTGGTTTCCCCCGGTGCCTCCCGCCGATTTCGGCTGCAGCCGCTACTCCATTTATTTTGTGGTGCCGCGAAAAGGTGGGTCTTTTCGCCCTATTCTGGACTTAAAAAATTAAACAAGTCCCTAAGAGTGCGGCATTTTCACATGGAAACCCTGCGCTCCGTCAGTGTGGCGGTACAGCCAGGAGAGTTTCTCACGTCTCTGGACCTGAAAGAAGCTTACTTGCACATTCCAATTTGGCCCCCGCACCAGACATTTCTGATGTTTGCGGTGATGGGGAAAACATTTCCAGTTTCGGGCCTTGCCTTTTGGCCTTGCCACAGCTCCCCGAACCTTTTCCAAAGTAATGGTGGTAGTAGCTGCTTTTCTCAGGCGAGAAGGTATCCGGGTTCACCCGTACCTAGACGACTGGCTCATCAGAGCGGACTCCGCAACAGAGAGCCATCAAGCTACAGCCAGAGTGGTCTCAGTACTGCAATCTCTGGGCTGGGTCGTCAATGTAGCCAAAAGTCACCTGACCCCCTCACAGTCTCTAGTATATTTGGGGGCACGGTTCGACACAGACTCGGGATATGTATTCCTACCCGAGCAAAGGCAGTGCAAGCTTCAGAATCAGGTCCGTCTGCTCCTGAGGATGCCCCGCCCGCGAGCTTGGGACATTGTCCAGCTGTTGGGATCGATGACGGCCACCTTGGATTTGGTGCCCTGGGCGAGAGCGCACCTGAGACCTCTGCAGTATTCCCTGCTTCAACGATGGTCTCCAGTATCTCAGGATTATCAATGCAGACTCTCTTGGCTCCCTGCGGCCTGACTCAACATGGAGTGGTGGCTTTCAGACAGCATGCTGCAGCGAGGAATGCCGCTGGCGCTCCCCGATTGGTGCCTAGTGGTGACAGATGCCAGCCTGAAGGGCTGGGGCGCACATTGCAAGGGGAAGCATGCCCAGGGTCTTTGGACACCATAAGTACATAAGTAATGCCATACTGGGAAAAGACCAAGGGTCCATCAAGCCCAGGATCCTGTCCACGACAGCGGCCAATCCAGGCCAAGGGCACCTGGCAAGCTTCTCAAACGTATAAACATTCTATACATGTTATTCCTGGAATTGTGGATTTTTCCCAAGTCCATTTAGTAGCGGTTTATGGACTTGTCCTTTAGGAAACCGTCCAACCCCTTTTTAAACTCTGCTAAGCTAACCGCCTTCACCACTTTCTCCGGCAACGAATTCCACAGTTTAATTATACGTTGGGTGCATGTGGATCAAGATGGCGGCTGTGTGAGAAGCACAGCTAGACGCGACCCACTCTTCTCCCTAAACATCAAGCAAGTTCGCTCCTTACCTGACCCTCTAGATGGGGAAAAGGAGAGGCAAGGTCAGGGGGATTCCCTCTCTCCCTGGCGGGTCAAGCCAACTTCGCCAGGCGAAAATGGAGGATTTTGGAATCGCGCCAGGTCCTGGACAAGCTTCTACTCCTGTAGCTGAGGCTAACGCTGTGACGTTGGCCGACAGTGTAGACGGGGCTTCCCTTAGCCCCGTCGAACGTGCGGCTCCTCCACAAACAGGAAGTGGTTGTCTACTGATGAGTCCTGACGTTCTGACCCGAAGTGGATTACAGACCGAGCAGGGAGGGAGCCGTCGGGAGACCGAGGGAGAACGGAGTGCGGGCAGCCTAAAAGTTCCAGAGGTGATTTCTGCTCCTATGCTGTCGTTGCAGACTGTGAGTATCCTGGAAAACGCTGCCAAAGCACCCCTTCCTGAGTTGAATTTGGAGAAAATGAAAAAACCAGCCGTAGTGACGCTAGAGTCACTATCCAGCTTATAATCGAACGAGAAAAACGCCCAAGTTCCGACCTAAATCGGGAGATGGACGTTTATCTCACAAAAACGAATAAAGCGGTATAATCGAAAGCCGATTTTTGGGCGTTTTCAACTGCACTCCGTCGCGGATGCGGACAAAGTTGATGGGGGCGTGTCAGAGGTGTGGCGAAGGCGGAACTGGGGCGTGGTTATCTGCCGAACAGAGATGGGCGCATTTCACAGATAATGGGACAAAAGTATGCGTTTTTAGCTAGAATTTAGGGCACTTTTCCTGGACCCTGTTTTTTCACGAATAAGGCCCCAAAAAGTGCCCTAAATGACCAGATGACCACTGGAGGGAATCGGGGATGACCTCCCCTGACTCCCCCAGTGGTCATAAACCCCCTCCCACCTCAAAAAATGATGTTTCACAACTTTTTATTTTGACCCTCAAATGTCATACCCACCTCCCTGGCAGCAGTATGCATGTCCCTGGAGCAGTTGTTAGGGGGTGCAGTGGACTTCAGGCAGGTGGACCCAGGCCCATCCCCCCCTACCTGTTACAATTGTGCTGCTTAATGCTTAGTCGTCCAACCCCCCCCCCCCCGAACCCACTGTACCCACATGTAGGTGCCCCCCTTCACTCCTTAGGGCTATGGTAATGGTGTAGACTTGTGGGCAGTGGGTTTTGAGGGGGATTTGGGGGGCTCTACACACAAGGGAAGGGTGCTATGCACCTGGGAGCTTTTTTACCTTTTGTTCTGTTTTTGTAAAAGTGCCCCCTAGGGTGCCTGGTTGGTGTCCTGGCATGTTAGGGGGACCAGTGCACTACGACTCCTGGCCCCTCCCACGAACAAATGCCTTGGATTTATTCGTTTTTGAGCTGGGCGATTTCATTGTCCATTATCGCTGAAAAGCAAAAACGCCCAGCTCATAACTTGGCGAATAAAACATGGACGTCTAATTTTTTCGAAAATACGCTTGGGTCCGCCCCTTCACGGACCCGTTCTCGGAGATAAACGCCCATGGAGATAGGCATTTCTGTTCGATTATGCCCCTCCATGGGACTTGACCTTTACTGCCCACACCTCTTTACAAGCTGCAATTACTAAGAATGCTGTAACCATCAAAACTTTGTCAGAAACTGCTTTATCCCAATTGCAACTGACTGAATTTCAAACTGCCGCAGTAAAATCTCTTACGGAAAGAACTCAAAAAATGGAACTTGTGGGACAAACTTTGATAAAGGATAAGAATTTTACTCAAAGGCGGTTGGAATATCTTGAAAATCAGTCTAAACGCTTAAATTTGAGGCTAATAAATTTTCCAAGTTCACCATTGGTTACTCCGGTACAAATGGTTAAGAAATATCTTGTTGAAATACTGGGTATGTCAGATAACTCACTACCACCAATAACTAGAGCTTATTATTTGCAAACTGAATCAAAGTTTCCTCAAGGTGGAGAAGTGATGAACCTGACAACCTTTTTGGAGTCCCCTTTGGAGGTTATTACCAAAAGAGCAACTTTATTAGTCTCTTTTGCATTAGAGATGGATAGGGATGCAGTTTTGAGATTTTCTTTGAGACATTTAGATTCCATGTTTTTGGGGTCAAAAATAAGGATTTACCCGGACTTATCAAAAGAGACTCAAAAGCGGCGCAAGGCCTTTTTGACCCTGCACCCAAGAACTGTGGCGATAGGAGCTAGCTTCCTATTGAAATTTCCCTGTGTTTGCAGAATTGTATTTCAATCTAAACAATTTCAGTTTTTTGACCCCCAAACAACTGGAGGAATTTCTGCTTAGTAGAGAAGGAGTTTAGGTGGTGGTATAGTCCCATATGTACACTGTTTAACAGCTTTTGAGTGAAGAATCCAGGGCATGTGTTTCATTGGTAAAGTTATTAATACACAATTATTTCCTTTAGATTATTTAAGTAATCTTACATCTTGATCTGATTTCTTAATATTGAGGTCGATAATTTGTTGAAACTTACTAGTTTATTATATGTTTGATTAAGTGTGATTTCCAATTTGTGTATTATCATTCATAAAGGTGAAATTATGTTTGTTAAAAAGCTTAATAAAAATAAAAATTAAAAAAAAATTATACGTTGGGTGAAGAAACATTTTCTTCATTTTGTTTTAAATTTACTACACTGTAGTTTAATCGCATGCCCCCTAGTCCTAGTATTTTTGGAAAGCGTGAACAGACGCTTCACATCCACCTGTTCCACTCCACTCACTATTTTATATACCTCTATCATGTCTCCCCTCAGCCGTCTCTTCTCCAAGCTGAATAGCCCTAGCCTCCTTAATCTTTCTTCATAGGGAAGTCGTCCCATCCCCGCTATCATTTTAGTCGCCCTTCGCTGCACCTTTTCCAATTCTACTATATCTTTCTTGAGATGCGGCGACCAGAATTGAACACAATACTCAAGGTGCGGTAGCACCATGGAGCAATACAATGGCATTATAACATCCTCACACCTGTTTTCCATACCTTTCCTAATAATACCCAACATTCTATTCGCTTTCCTAGTCGCAGCAGCACACTGAGCAGAAGGTTTCAGCGTATTATCGACGACGACACCCAGATTCCTTTCTTGGTCCGGAACTCCTAACGTGGAACCTTGCATGACGTAGCTATAATTCAGGTTCTTTTTTCCCACATGCATCACCTTGCACTTGCTCACATTAAACGTCATCTGCCATTTAGCCGCCCAGTCTCCCAGTCTCGTAAGGTCCTCTTGTAATTTTTCACAATCCTGTCGCGATTTAACAACTTTGAATAACTTTGTGTCATCAGCAAATTTAATTACCTCGCCAGTTACTCCCATCTCTAAATCATTTATAAATATATTAAAAAGCAGCGGTCCTAGCATAGACCCCTGAGGAACCCTACTAACTACCCTTCTCCCTTGTGAATACTGCCCATTTAACCCCACTCTCTGTTTCCTATCCTTCAACCAGTTTTTAATCCACAATAGGACATTTCCTCCTATCCCATGACCCTCCAATTTCCTCTGTAGCCTTTCATGAGGTACCTTGTCAAACGCCTTTTCAAAATCCAGATACACAATATCAACCGGTTCCCCTTTGTCCACATGTTTGTTTACTCCTTCAAAGAATTGAAGTAAATTGGTCAGGCAAGATTTCCCCACACAAAAGCCGTGCTGACTCGGTCTCAGTAATCCATGTCCTCGGATGTGCTCTGTAATTTTGTTTTTAATAATAGCCTCTACCATTTTCCCCGGCACTGATGTCAGACTCACCGGTCTATAATTTCCCGGATCTCCAATGGAGCCTTTTTTAAAAATGGGTGTTACATTGGCCACCCTCCAATCTTCCGGTACCACGCTCAATTTTAAGGATAAATTGCATATCACTAGCAGTAGCTCCACAAGCTCATTTTTCAGTTCTATCAGTACTCTAGGAAAAATACCATCCGGTCCAGGAGATTTGCTACTCTTCAGTTTGCTGAACTGCCCCATTACGTCCTCCAGGTTTACCGTGAAGTCAGTAAGACGAGTCGGAGTGGTCCATCAATCGCCTAGAGTTGAAAGCGGTGTTTCAGGCGCTTCTGGCCTTTCAAGTGAGCCTGGAAGGATTGGCTGTCAGAGTGATGTCGAACAACATGACAACAGTGGCCTACATAAACCGAAAAGGCGGCACTCATGCAGAGCACTGGCCGTGCAGGCCGAACAGATTTGCCACTGGGCCAAGCTGCATCTACAGTTTCTGTCAGCAGCTCATATTGCAGGTCAGAGCAACGTGCAAGCCGATTATCTAAGCAGGCATCAAATCGATCCAGCGGAATGGGAACTGGCAGACGAAGTATTCCTGCAGATATGTGCCAAATGGGGCAAGCCCGTAATGGATCTTATGGCAACAAGCTCAACTGCCAAAGTCCAGTGCTTTTCAGCAGATGGAGAGATCCTCGCTCAGCCGGGTTGGATGCCTTGGCTCAACCCTGGCCTCTGGGCCTCTGGTATGTGTTCCCTCCGTGGCCCTTGATAGGACGTGTGCTCCTGCAGATTCGGCTTCACCCAGGAGAAGTGGTTCTCATCACCCCGGATTGGCCCAGGGGGCCTTGGTATGCGGACCTCCGACAGATGCTAGTGGAGGCTCCCCTTCCTTTACCTCTGGTACCGAACCTGTTGTCGCAGGGACCGGTGGCCATGGAGGACGCCTGCCGTTTTGGTCTTACGGCATGGCAATTGAGAGGCAAAGGCTATTCCAATAATGTTATTTCCACTCTCCTGCAGGCCCGCAAGCGGTTCACTTCCATGGCTTATGCCAGGATCTGGCGCCAGTTTGAGGCTTGGTGTGTATCAAAAGCAATCACACCCATGCGGGCTCCTGTCTCGCTGATTCTGGACTTTTTGCAGGATGGTGTACAAAAAGGCTTGGCCTATAATTCCCTGCGGGTGCAAGTGGCAGCATTGGCCTTCCTTCATGGTAAGGTTGCAGGTGTGTCTTTAGCTGCTCATCCAGATGTGGCACGGTTTCTTAGAGGGGTGCTTCGGCTCCGTCCTCCCGTGCGGGCACCTTGTCTAGCTTGGAACCTGGGGCTAGTTTTGAAGGCTCTGCAGGGTTCTCCTTTTGAGCCGCTACAGCGAGCTTCAGAGAAAGATTTGACACTAAAGGCCGTTTTTCTGGTGGCCATTACTTCGGCGAGATGGGTGTCAGAACTCCAGGCGCTGTCCTGTCGAGACCCATTTCTGCAATTTTCAGAGTCCGGGGTCACGGTTCGTACCGTGCCTTCCTTCATGCCTAAGGTGGTTTCAGCGTTTCACCTAAACCAGCCTGTTTTTCTTCCCTCCTTTGTTGAGGAGGACTTTCCAGATTCATTTGGGCAGTTGCACCTTTTGGATGTGCGCAGGACTCTGTTGCAGTATCTGCGAATTACAAATTCTTTCAGGACCTCTGATCATCTTTTTGTGCTGTTTGCAGGTCCTCACAGAGGGTCTTCAGTGTCTAAAGCCACTATTGGCCGTTGGCTCAAAGAAGCTATCTTTTCAGCATATCTGCTGTCTGGCCGGGCTCCGCCTGAAGCCTTTAAGGCACATTCCACAAGAGCGATTTCCTCTTCCTGGGCAGAAACTGGAGCACTAACTCTTCATGAGATTTGCAGTGCTGCAACATGGGCTTCTAAGCTCTCTTTCGCCCGACATTACAGGCTGGATGTGGCTGCCAAGAGGGATGCGCGTTTTGGAGCACAGGTGCTAGCGCGTGGTGTGGCTTGTTCCCACCCTATTTAGGGATTGCTTTGTTACATCCCATACGTAATGGCTTCATCTGCTTGATGACAAGGAAGGGAAAATTAGGTTCATACCATGATAATTTTCTTTCCTTTAGTCATAGCAGATGAAGCCATGAGCCCTCCCTGTATGATTGTCTGTATGATGTGAATCTGTTTCATGTTCTGTTCTTGTTTCCTGAAGTTCTAATCCTTCCTTGGGAGAAAGTTGGAAAACAGCCTTCAGGATTCTTGTTCACTTATAGGAGGATGAGTTCATTCCCTCCAGTTCATGTGTAAGAGGTTGAGTTCATTCCCTCCAGGAGGACGAATTTATTCCCTCCAGGAGGATGTGTTCATTCCCTCCTTTTGAGTTTATGCCCTTGTTATGGGGCCATCGTTCGCTGTGAAGAAAGTTCATGTTATTCCCATTGCGGTTTGTTATACTGCTTTGGAAGCTTCAAATACTGAAGAGGCAGTGGAGCTAGCTGACCATGTGGCACTGTGAAATTTGAGTGCTCTCTATCTCCCCCTGCTGGTTGATGGGACACAACCCATACGTAATGGCTTCATCTGCTATGACTAAAGGAAAGAAAATTACCAAGGTAAGAACCTAATTTTTCCTTATAGAATACACCTAAGCAAATTTTATTTTGGCATGGATTTTTTAGGCGTGATATATAGACATGACACTTTGGGGCTGTGTAGGCGCATATACGCATCCTACGTGTCAATTTTGAACTACCGCCTGGCTACCGTGTGGCTCAGTCAGTAATTTCATTTTCTACATGCACCCACTGCGTGCCCTGGAAAATTTCTGGTGCGCGGTGCCAACGGGGAGGTAATCAGCATTATACGGGAGCTGACGATTACTGCCCAGTTAACGCGTGAGACTTTACTGCTAGATCAATGGGTGGCGGTAAGGTCTCAGGCTCAAAATGGACACACAACAATTTTTATTTTGCCACACATCCATTTTCGGCTAAAAAAGGCCTTTTTTGCAGGTGCGCTGAAAATGGACCTGCATGCATCCACTACACTCGTCTACACCAGCGCAGGTCACTTTTCAGCGCACCTTAGTAAAAGGACCCCTTTCTGAGGCACTTTTCATCTTGCTACAGATCTCAGACTGTGTGCTGTTTACTTGGGACATTTTACCATCAGATTTCCTGCAATAGAAGCTACTTTTCTAACATCAGCTCAGTGGTAGTGGCTTGGCCCCACCCTCTGATGTCAGCGGTGCCCACAGTGTTATTAGTGCAACACTTTCTGAGGCGTGCTGCCAAAGGGGCATTCCTAAGGGGGTGTATGTTATGCCCCTTTGTGGGCAACTTTGTGGGTAATTTTGTGAGTTTTGTATTTAATTTTGTTTTATTGATTTATGTGGTTTTTAATTATGCCCTGGCTTCTACTTTATTTAGTGGGAGCTACTTTTCCAACATCAGCTCAGTGGTAGTGGCTTAGCCCTGCCCTTTGACATCAGCAGTGTCCGCAGTGTTATTAGTGCAACACTTTTTGAGACGTACCACCTCAGGCGCGCTGCTGAAGGGGCACACCTAAGGGGTGCACGCTGTGCCCCTTAGTGTTCCCCTTTGTGGGTAATTTTGTGAGTTTTGTATTTAATTTTGTTTTATTGATTTATACCAGTGGTTCCCAAACCTGGTCCAGGAAGCACCCCAGCCAGTCAGGTTTTTAGGATACCCACAATGAATATTCATGAGAGAGATTTGCATGCAGTGGAGGCAGTGCATGCAAATCTCTCTCATGAATATTCATTTGGATATCCAGAAAACCTGACTGGCTGGGGTGCCTCCAGGACCAGGTTTGGGAACCACTGTTTTTACAGTTTTTAATTATGCATTAGTTTCTACTTTGTTTAGTTTGCCTATTGTGCTAGACAGCCTGTTATAGTCAAGTACCATCTTCATCTTGGGGTTGTCCTGATGTTAGGGTAATGTGCCCATCAGTATTTTAGAAATACACCACAGTATCTCCTTCCAACTTTTAAGTAATTATAGCAAATCGCCCATTTAGTAGACCTAAAAGGTCTCCTTATTTCTTTCAGTTTACTTTTTATTAAGCCTGAAGTGGAATGTTTGAAACCCGATTTCGTCGTGCCCGCAACGGCGAGATCCCGCCAATACTACAACACGGTATAGTACAACCAATGGAGCCCATACTAATGCTCCCCCGCCAGCGCCAACATAAAACACCTGCGCGCCCAGAGCCACGACAATTCAGCAAAGAAAAAAAAATTAACACTTAACCTCAGAAGAACACAGTCAAAGTAAGGCAAATACCAACCGCTGTTCCAGAGCTGAAAAGCCCTTTTTCCTTCTGTTCTGCTTTATTTTCTTCTCTCTCCGTTCCATTTTTTTTTTTAAAGGGCAGGAGTCGTACAGAGAACCATAAACTGAGTGCCCAGGAGAGCTACCAAGGCTGGCACCAGGACAGGGGTAGGGGAGGGACCTGGCACCACCAAGTATGCCCCTTACTGGCTCTACATGGCCACGAACCCCTAGCTCAACTAATCCTAAGGGAACAGGCTCGGAGCAAATCTCAACAGCTCAACTAATCCTGAGGGAACAGGCTAGGAGCAATCTCAATCCAGAGAGCTGCACAGGATAATTTTTGAGAGAAATATTGGTTTGATACTAATTTATCAACCCCTATGTCAACCCATGTTGGAGGACAAACACTGGATCTTACTCTCTCTGCCTCATCATTAGCAGATCAACCACATTCCATCTCTATCTACCCTTTGCCATAGACCGATCACGTTTTAATTTCTTTCAGACTCACTTTATCATTTATATGTGGAGGGGCATAATTGAATGGGGACGACCATCTCTAAGAGCGCCCCTCTATGGACGTCCCGACGAAGGGGCGGGGAAACCCATATTATCGAAACAAGATGGGCATCCATCTTTCATTTCGATAATACAGTCAGGGATGCCCAAATCTCAACATTTAGGTCGACCTTAGAGATGATCGTCCCCGGTTTTCGGCAATAATGGAAACCGAGGGTGCCCATCTCAAAAATGACCAAATCCAACTCATTTGGTCGTGGGAGGAGCCAGCATTCATAGTGCACTAGTCCCCCTGACATGCCAGGACACCAACCGGGCACCCTAGGGGGCACTGCAGTGGACTAACTGATGCACTAACTGAACGAAAAAAGCCCTTCCCTTACCGATCCCTTAGCGATTCAGAAAGGAACGGGCATGCATGAAGGAAATCGCATGCAAATGAGCTGCTCACTGTTAGCTCATTTGCACATGATTTCCTTCATACATGCAGACAAGCTGCGTTTATAATAGCTGTCTACGACCTTAAATAAATTGCCATCTACAACCTTAGAAAAATACAAGTCCAGGTGAAATCGTCCAAGTGCTCATCAGGGATGTCTTTTTTTTTTTTTTTAAGAATATGGCTGAAGGACGTCCTTCACTATATCTACATCTCTGCAATGGCAGTTGAGGACGTCCAAAATGTGGATGTTTCTATGAGAAGGATGTCCATGCCTGCTATGCCTCCAACACCCTCTTTATTTATTTGGATTTTGGATCACAAGTAGCAGCAGTGGGGTTTGAACCGGCCACCTCTGGATTGCAAGACCAGTGTTCTAACCACTAAGCCACTCCTCCACTCCACTCCCTTGAAATTTGGCCATCCCTGGGGGGGGGGGGGGGCAGTTCAGGACGTCCAAAATGTTTGAAGGAAGGACGTCCACGCTGACACACACATACCTCCCTTCCCAGGGACCTGCATACTGCTGCGATGGACCTGAGTATGATATTTCAGGCTGGCAAAAAAAGTTTTTAAAGTTGTTTTTTTGAGGGTGGCAGGGGGTTAGTGACCACTGGGGGAGTCAGGGGAGGTCATCCCCGATTCCCTCCAGTGGTCATCTGGTCAGTTCGGGCACCTTTTCGAGGCTTGGTCATGAAACAAAATGGACCAAGTAAAGTCGGCCAAATGCTCGTCAGGGACGCCCTTCTTTTTTCCATTATCGGCCAAGGACGCCCATCTCTTAATCACGCCCCAATCCCGCCTTCACTACGGTGCCAACATGCCCCCGTGAACTTTGGTCGTCCCCGTGACGGAAAGCAGTTGAGGGCGCCCAAAATCGGCTTTCAATTATGCCGATTTGGGCGACCCTGAGAGAAGGATGCCCATCTCCCGATTTGTGTTGGAAGATGGACACCCTTCTCTTTTGAAAATTCCCAATTTCCTCCCAGTCCCTTGCTGTTATTTTAATGCAAGATCTGTTTGTAATAAAACTTATCTTATTAGGGATCTGATAGGTGATAGTTAGGGCTTGCTTTTATAACTGAAACATGGATAGTTAATGATGATCCCTGTATCTTAACTGATTTATGCCCTCCTGGATATAATGTTCTCGGTCATTCAAGATCAGACAAGAAAGGAGGTGGTATTGCAATTATTTTTAAGTCTTTTTTTTCAAATTGTCAGTAACTTCTCCAAATTTAGAACTTTTTCGAAAATTCCCCTGATAGCGTTCCATTAACGGATATGCATAGATTGAGGGATTTTAGCCTACTCACTGCAGAAGCATTTCTTACACATACTAGTCTAGATCTAGACTCCTTTAGTACCTTAGCTATTGTTTTTATCTACCCCTCTCTAGACCCCCGCAGGACCCTTCCCCACGGAGGTGTACAGAGGGTTTGTTCTTCTAAGATCTTGTTCGCCGCCTCCCTGAATTCCAGTGACACCCCATTCCATGGGTAGTGGCGCTGGGGAGGTAACAGAAGGCGCAGTTCAAATCTAATTCCCATGACCACAGCTTTCTGTCTATTTGGATCTAAGTGAATCTTTGGCCATTTATGTTCCCACATGAAATCTATGAAATATATGAAATATATTTCAGTGAGAAATCTTACGTGTGTGTGTGTTATTCTGTGAAACAGGTGGAAGAGAGAGAGAGAGAGTAGATTGAAACAAAGACAGAAACAGTTTAGTTACAGAAATAGTCTTTTTATTCTCACCCAAATCAGGACTTCAGTTTGGTACATTCATAGGACAGATTCTGGATTCAACCGGCCAGAGCTTCGCTCCTTCAAGATGCGTTGGGGAAAAACGTTCCAACGATAGCTCTGATGCCCACTTCTTATATAGTATTTGGTCCCCATACAAGTCTATGGAGAGGGACTTTTTTTCTCTAATCTTGCTTCATCTCTGAATCACTCTTAACCGCAGATCAGGTGCCCACCTGCCCCTCCTCTCAAAGATTGCTTCATAGTGCCAATTGCAACACTTTTAAAACCTCTTTCCTAATCCTGAGAGAGAGATCTGTGTCTTTATATCTTGTGACACTGGAAGCCATTTTATAAAGACAATCTCCATTTTAAGAACCAAACTTTTTCCCTTTTTTGTCATTAATTTCTACATCGTAAGTATTACACTCAATTTAAAAGTTGTACCAGGTTGCATTGAGACTCACCAAGCAGTCCTGCTTTTGCAGGCTCTCTGCTATAAGGCCATCAGCTGGTTATCAGGCCTAGTTAGTGCTTTTCAGCTGTTTTGAGCTGTGTAGCTTGGCCCACCACCATTCCAGTGGATAGGTCTCAAGCTAGAACACATATTAACATTCCCCTCTTCACCCTATCTCATAGGGTGACACCAGGGTTAACGTACCATGGTACCATCCATTCGAGAAGGTATCCTATAAAACTATCGAATTGGAGAGTCTAATCAAAAACCAGTATGGTCAAAATTCAGGTCACAACATAGGCACTCCTTCGGTTGTTTCAATCCTTCTTGGGGCTTACCCATATCTGCGATTAAGTAACATACTATGATTACAACAATAATATTTTCCAACCTCTTAATATGCAGGTTTAATCTTACTCTTACATATGTATGTATATATATATATTGCTAACAATCATTAATTCTTTGGTTATATACTGATTATATCTTGAGTATACATTTGCATGGATTACATAGAGGGGCATAATTGAACGAAAACGCCTATCTCCATGGGCGTTTATCTCCAAGAACGGGTCCGTGAAGGGGCGGACCGAACCGTATTTTGGGAAAAAATAGACGCCCATGTTTTATTCAACAATGTGTGAGCTGGGCGTTTTTGTTTTTCAGCGATAATGGAAAATGAAAGCGCCCAGCTCAAAAACGAATAAATCCAAGGCATTTGTTCATGGGAGGGGCCAGGATTCGTAGTGCACTGGTCCCCCTCACATGCCAGGACATCAACCGGGCACCCTAGGGGGCACTTTTACAAAACCAAACAAAAAGGTAAAAGAGCTCCCAGGTGCATAGCACCCTTCCCTTGTGTGTTGAGCCCCCCAAATCCCCCTCAAAACCCACTGCCCACAAGTCTACACCATTACTATAGCCCTAAGGGGTGAAGGGGGGCACCTACATGTGGGTACAGTGGGTTTGGGGGGGTTGGACGACTAATAAGCATTAAGCAGCACAATTGTAACAGGTAGGGGGGATGGGCCTGGGTCCACCTGCCTGAAGTCCACTGCACCCCCTAACAACTCCTCCAGTGACCTGCATACTGCTGTCAGGGAGCTGGGTATGACATTTGAGGGTGAAAATAAAAAGTTGAGAAACTTCATTTTTTGTGCTGGGAGGGGGTTAGTGACCACTGGGGGAGTCAGGGGAGGTCATCCCCGATTCCCTCCAGTGGTCATCTGGTCATTTAGGGCACTTTTTGGGGCCTTATTCGTGAAAAAACAGGGTCCAGGAAAAGTGTCCTAAATTCTAGCTAAAAACGCATACTTTTTTTCCATTATCTGTGAAATGCGCCCATCTCTGTTCGGCAGATAACCACGCCCCAGTTCCGCCTTCGCCACACCTCTGACACGCCCCCATCAACTTTGTCCGCATCCGCGACGGATTGCAGTTGAAAACGTCCAAAAATCGGCTTTCGATTATACCGCTTTATTCGTTTTTGTGAGATAAACGTCCATCTCCCGATTTAGGTCGGAACTTGGGCGTTTTTCTCGTTCGATTATAAGCAGGATAGTCTTATTGATTATTGATCTCATCATTTTATAAAGCTTTTACGTTATTATATTGCATCCCTGTGTGCTATTACCTGATTACACAGTTGCAGACATTTCTACATTGTCTCTAGCATTTGCATAGCGATTGGTCCATCTCATAGGGAGATAGTCCAATGTGTTATCTCCTGTGGTGTTGGGAAGGAGATTTTCGTACAGGACATATTGCCCTGTGGTTGTTTTCTTGGTTATGGCAGTTTCAATTAAGCGTTCTACTAAGCCTCTAGCACAAGGGATTATGCAGCATCCTACTAATACAAAAATTGCAACCACTATGATTATGGTGGTGGCTGCAGAAATGATAAATGTCTTCCATTTACCAAAGGCTTTATCCATCCAACCAGTCCAAGAGGTATCAACACCAGAGTTCTCAGCCAATTCCTTCGACCGTGAGATAAGGCCTTGCAAAGCTCTGGTAATTGATCCATCTGGTGCAGTATTGTTGGGGATAAAGGTGCAACACTGTGTACCTATTTTGTGGCACACCCCGCCATCCGCCGCCAGAATCTGGTCAAGCACTAATCTATTTTCTAACGACATTCTGCTAGTGGCGTCTAGCTGCGCTGCAATTCCTTGAACCGCATCTCTAGTATAATTTACAAATCTCTGCTGGTTGTAATATATATAGTTGATCCAGTCTACATTTTTGTTAATCGTAGACCACCAAAAGAAGGCAGATTCGAACCCTGCAGCAATCTGGTTTCTGGCTTTGAATTCATCAGGGACCCCTCTTGGAACTCCAATTGCATCTATATAGACCCGATCATCAAAGGATCCAGGCATTGCATGTCTCTTCACTCGTGAGGAAGAGCTGCTATGAGGAGGAATCAAGGATGCTATGATGATTGGAATTACCAATTTGACTAGGGCACATCTGCCTGTCCAACTTCTGTGAAGTGTATGGTGGATGGTGTGGGTTCCACAATACCACCATACATCTGCTCTAGCCTGTGAAAAGTCTGTGAGGTTCAAACCTCGCAGAGCCCCTTTTTCTAGGGTAGTATTGCAATTGGTCAAATTTCCCAGAAACCGTGTATTTCTAACTCCATATCGTTCCAGACATGTATGATATCTGGTAGCAGGATCTGGAATCCTGAATGCAGGTGGTACCCTCAACCGAGGGGGTAAGTAGGGGTGATGTTTGTCAAGATGTTGACAAGACTGATTAATTTCTTCTTTTACCTGTAATAGCTCTAACATACACCAAAAACCATCTGGATCATTGTAAAGATCTAAAGGAAAGGGGACTACTGTTGGTTCTGCCCTTGCATGGGCACAAAAATAACAGTTAGAAACATTCAAACTCTTTGTAGTATAATGGGCCCATTCGAGCCACAGATTAGTATCCCCAAACCCTGTTTCTAGTGCCATTAAATCTTTGGAGTTATTAATTGGTACAATCTGATAGGGAATCGTTACTTCTGGGATCTTGATTGGCATCAAGGGGTTCTGTTCTGGTTGGGGAGGGGGAATAATCTGAAATTTGCCAATAGGATCCCTGCCTGTGGTATCAATTCCTAAGGAATAGGTTCTGTACGTAACAGCTGTTATTCCTCTGAAAGTGATAGCCACCTGATTACACTTGGTCATTGGACAACTGTTAAACACTCGTAGTTTCATAATAGAAATACTCTTTTTAAGATCTGGAATTTCATTGCCTGAATAGGGAACCCATGTACCTGTGTACCACCATACTTGTAACCAACTTCCGCATGTGGAAAAGGGACACAGGTATATCTCAGAAGCTGACAGATATTGCTGCACAGGATGTTCACCACACATAGTGTAGGCACACACATCAAGGGTTATTGTAATCGTCTCCTTCATAGTGGGTAAAGTTATTTTGTAGTTGGGTATTATTTTCTGCAGAAAACTTTCTAAACTCTGCGTTCCTTGCACAATGGGCATGGTGAACACACACAGCAAGAGGACTAGGCACATCATGTTGGTAGTTTTCATGATTAAACACTATATCAGGACTGTAAGAATGGCAGTTGACGGCTAATGATTAATGTAAGTAACAAAATTAGTCCAAGGGTTTTAGCAAGAGCTGCAATTACAACAATCACTATTCCAAAATATACCAAGACTTGATATATCATTAGGAGTTACTTGTGTAGGGGGGGAAAATTCTAGTAGCTCCTTTTTCGGTGGGGCTACTTATTTCAAAAAGGCTAAATACCTCCAAAGGTCCTAATCCTACCTCTCTAATGAATAAAAAAGGTATCCAATCGGTGTTAAGTACGGCGTACGTGATTAACCAAAAATCTACTACTTCACCAGTTTCTGGTCTCACCAGGGGCACTTCAGTCTGCTCTACTTGTAAACCTAGACTTCCTCCAAACAATGCCAGGGTATGAGTAACAATTCGACTGGGGCCAAATGTCCAACTCTCAAGTAAGGGCTCACACAGCGTATGATACCGAGTGAAAGGATCCCAACTGGGATCGTCTTCCGGAGCAGGGTCCCAATGGGGATATCTCAACCCTCGAGGATCAAAAAAGTGATTTGGGGGTTCAGGGATTACTGGATCTCCTAAATCGAAAGGTGACAGCTGTGGGGATTCAAGGGAAGGGACTGTTTGTGGCGGTGAATGCTGGTTATCAAGTCTTCTATGGGACATATATTGATATGTCACGGGTGTAAACGGACTGCGGCAAATGAACCTTTTCCGTCTGGTGAAATGCAATACTTCTCAAGGAGTCTGTTCCCGACTTTTCTAACGAAAAGCCAAGGCAACCAATCCGTACAATAAAACTTATAAGTGACAATCCAAAAGATAACTTCTTCACCTGTCTGAGGTCTAATAAATGGGAGAGTACCTCGAGCAACTTTTACAGTCACTGCGTTGTGAAGTATTGAGGCAAGATATTGTACAATTCTGGCGGGG
This sequence comes from Microcaecilia unicolor, assembly GCF_901765095.1. Classification (NCBI taxonomy): domain Eukaryota; kingdom Metazoa; phylum Chordata; class Amphibia; order Gymnophiona; family Siphonopidae; genus Microcaecilia; species Microcaecilia unicolor. The sequence continues at coordinate 196,981,266 of NC_044038.1, read as the reverse complement.
CCAGGACCTGAGGCGTGTAATAAGGGCTCACACAACAAATGATATCTGTAATTGGGATCCCAAAGAATACAATCGTCGGGCACTGGATCCCAATATCCAGGCAAACTATGGGGGGGGGTCAATCTGGCTCATATGGGGGCTTATAACAATTAATAGTGGTGTTGGACTAAGTGGGAAACCTTCTGAAAGTAAGGAACCGGCAATGCTATCTGGGAGGGCGTGTAGCTGGGACTTTGGTATCTGGAGTGGTTAAGGTAGTATTCGTGGGAGGAGGAACGTCACTATTAGGCACCCGAGGATAAGGAGGAGGGGTGGGTCGCAATTCAGGCAAGGTAATATTATCCTCAAAAGTAGTTATAGAAATGGGGATAATATTGTCCGAGCTACTGTAATTATTGGGAAAACTTGTAGGATGCAAAATAGGAGAATCAGTGAGGACAGGAATAGTCGCAGAATTCTCAATTGACACTGTAAGATTGCCAGCCGAAAAGTCTGTTGCGGCAGGTGTGTCTGCCAAGGGGGTGGTATTACTGGTGGCTATAGAACTGATCCTTTTGATTGTGTGAAGGGATGTGTTTCCAAATAGGCGTGTGAATGTGGTATTCTGTTGGGGCGTTGTGTAGGCTGCTGGGGTAGTTGCAAGTACAGGAGTAGTTGCAAGTACCGTGGCGTTTCCAACGGGCAAGGTAGAGTTGCCAGAGGGAAAGGCACTGAGTGTGAACCAATGCTCAGCAAGGTTTCTGTCAGCAGTACAGGTAAACAGTGCAGTGAAAAACAACACCAAACCTATGCAAAGTATGATAAAACACAAGAGTCCAACTGCAAACAATCGAACAGATGGAAAGCAGAAGAAGAGGGTGTACTGGTGTACCAACGCGACTTCTGCTGAAGCAACACTCGCAACGGTGCTTCCTTCGTCTGTGTCCTCGAGAGCAGTGTCGTCAAGGTCGGTGTCGTCAAAATCGTTGGACCACTGAGTGATGGTGTCGGAGAACTGCTCAGAGTTACACTTATCAACAGAGTAAAGTTCAATTTTACGTGGATCTGGTTCTTTGATGTCGTCTAGGGCAGCAAGGTTCTCTGCAGTTGGTTCCCTGCGGAGGGCAACACCAACGGGAGAGGCTGAGGGAGGTGGTAATGGAATTGAAACTTTCTGTAAAGGAATAGTCTGTAAGGGAATAGTCTCTTCAGGAGTGGACTGTGGCTGAATTTGCTGTGACATTTATCTGGCTTGATTGGGGAAATACAAATGTAGAATGTCGAGCAGGTTGGTGATGTTGCGGTACAAATTCTGCAGTGTAGAAAACTCTGCAGACTGTGGTTCACCCAAATCCAAATCTCCTGCCAAGTTGCGGATTCGGATGAGACGGATACGGAGATCAACGTAGGGAAGTGGGAATTCTGGAACACTGGAGGGTGGAGGAGAGGATGGCCACTCACAGGCAGGTTCGAGCAACGGTGGTAACGCAGGTGGTGACTCTGGTGACTCAGCGATCGTTTGGATGGTGATATCAGAGAGATCAATCAGCGCCAACTCAGGAGATGGGTGGTCTAGTTGATCAAAGTGATTAAGAAGCGTTGGGTGCGGTGTCGGTGGTCTTGGGCTCAGTGGCGGTGGAGATGGGGTCTGTGGTGGGGCAGGTTTCTCCAGGGGCTGCTGAGCTGGAAACATCAAGAAGGCCTGATTCGATATTCGGATAGGCTCGTATATCTTTCAGATGGACACAGGATGTGTGATCCTCGAGCTTAGCAGCTGTAGCTGACAGTCTACTTCCTCTTGGCTAACTTACCATCCACTACAAATACAGTTCTAACATACTCAGCAACACAATCTTTACTACCATTAAGCACTTTTCAGTATTCAATATCCCATCAGTTTCATACTTAGAGATATAATTTCAGGAATGAATTTAACTGCATCTCCTCACAATCCCGTCCCTTCCTACATTTTGAAACAATTTTATATTCAGTCCTTTTCTCTTACAAATGATCACTAAGACTTTCTCATCTGGGATTGCCCCAAGTGAATTGAAACTTGTAGCCATCAGAGATATTTCAAAATCATCAGAAAGCAACAATTATCGACCAGTTGCCAATTTACCATTTCTCATAAAAATTGAGAAAATTATTTACATCCAACTTCAAGTCTTTTTGCTTAAAACCAATGCTCTTCATCCCAATCAAACTGGGTTCCATGCACATCACAGCACTGCAACCACACTTTTGGGATTAACCACTTATATCCACCGTCACCTTGATATTAATAGCCCTGTAATTATGTTATCTTTAGATCTATCGTCAGCATTTGATCTGGCAGACCACACTATCCTGCTAGATAGGTTATCTCAATTAGGATTTCAAACACAGTACACGATTGGTTCCAATCATATTTTTCAGATCAACTTTGTTACTCTTTTCAAAAATGACACATCAACACCTTTTCTGCTGCCTTCAGGAGTACCACAGGGTTCTATATTATCCCCTATGTTGTTTATCATTTACATGGCACCATTCCTCACTTTGGCTCAATCCTTAGGCTTCACAACTTATCTATACACGGACGACATCCAATTACTACATCCACTAGATTATCATGACTTTAGGTATTAATTCTAAGCTGACACAGCTAACGATGTGGCTTCACAATAATAGACTTGTTCTCAATCCAGAGAAGTCCAATTGTATCCTTTTTTCAAGCTCCCCAAATACCATTCTACCACATCCTCTTATGCTTTCCTCAGTACGAATACCCCATCACGCTACAGTAAGAATTTTAGGAGTACTTTTAGATGAAAAACGTTTGTTTCGACCACAGCTCATTGCAGTAATTCGTACCTGTTTTTTTCATCTCTGACAGATTAGATCAATTAAATCTTTGGTTTACCTTAAGGCACTAAATATCCTGATTCATTTATAACTCGATTATTGCAATGTTCTCTATAATGGTCTCCATCAAAAAGACATTCATCATCTACAACTCGTACAAAATACCACCATTAACATAATTACTGGATCAAAAATATTTGATCAGGTCACTCCACTCCTAAAGGAAACTCCCTGGCTTCCTTTACTGCATAGAATTATGTATTAAATCAAATACTGGAACTTGCTTAAAACAATATAATCATATATAAGTCCACAGTTAGCAAGTTGATCTGTCAGGTAATAGTTACGAGGGTAGGCCCCTTTAAGAATCCGGTTCATTCTAATAGGTGGATAGTCAGGTGGTAAGCTTAAAAAACGCCATCGCCATTTTTTGCAGCTAGACACAAAGTTGAGCGGATACAGAAATCAGGTAACATGACTTTAAAATGATAGCTGTTCCAGGGGCTCTCTAATATAATACGTTAAAGTATAAGTTTGATTTCATTTCAAGATAAAGCAGAGTACGGGTGGGTTCAGCTCCTTAAGAAGCATCTGCAAAACAGGAGCTCGCTGTCGGGCGTTCCCAGCAATCCCATGGCTATACAGAAGCTAAGTACTAGTTACTCTACATTACAAACTTTATCCTCTAGGGTAAAAATTGAGTAAAATTGAGTAAAGAGGTTTTTCAGACTTGTGAGGATACTCGCCAGTAGGTTTACTAAAAGGATCAATATCAGTCCAGAGTAAACGCTGAGCACCTCGGTTTAAAAGCTTAACCATTTTGGCCTTGACCGGGTATCTGAAGTCTTTTCCTCAGCTCACATGAATAGTAGAAATTATCACCTGAGAGATCAACTTGCTAACTGTGGACTTATATAGAATTATTTATAAAATATTACTCTTAGTATATAAAACTTTATTAACTGGTGAGCTTCAATATGTATCCCATCTTTTGATCCCTTATATCCCTGCATGATCATTGATATCAGCAACTCAACATCGCCTAGTGGTTCCCTCGTTTAGAGAAATTTTTCATGAACATTCAAGGGCAGCTATTTTTTTGGTGAAGGGCCCAGAAACCTGGACTAAACTCCCACAAACATTTTGTGACAGCACAACACTTACAACAATTTAAGATTGATTTGTAAACATTCCTTTTTCAGGATGCATATAATTAAGGACAAGACCTTACATATACGACCATTCTCTTCTGAAGCTGAGTCTGGATAAGAGCTCATGCCCTCCTTTTGTTTTTTCCCTGCTATTCTATTAATATTGTAGTTCCACCTCCCTCCCAATTATGGCCTCAGTCTAATTTCTCCACCTTTCCCAGTCTATTTTCTTTCTTTATTTTCTTTTTAGAATGTAAACCACCTGGATATATATATGATGAACACAGGGTAGTAACCCCTTAAGTTCTGTTGATAAACAACTGCAATAATTTTACTCAATCAATGAATTTTACTTCTTTACTACTAATAGGAGATATTAATCTTCATCTAGAGCTTATAGCAGATTCAGAGGTTTCAAGTTTTATCTCTGTCTTAGATTCAGTTGGCCTATTTTTAACATAGTGTCAACCTACGCATGAAAGAGTTTAGATTTTAAAGCTGTTACTCAGGACAATTTAGTAAATTTGACTGTTACAGACGTTAAATGGGAACCTATCCCTTGGTCAGATCAAATTTTATATTGTCTTTTAAACATCATAGAGGAAACTCACTTTATTATAAAACAACTAGGAAACACATAGACACTAATGTTTTCTGGAGTTCAGTTATTCCTCAGTTAGATTTCGATATCTCTAATCCCTCGCATTCGTATGACAATTGAACAAATCACTTTCTAAAGTTAGGGATGAGCTGGATCCTTTAATTAAAAAAACTATTCCGCTTTCTCATAAAGTCAAATGGTTTAATCATGATCTTGCTAAATTAAAAACTGACTGCTGTCGACTTGAACATAAATGGCATTGCTCTCATGGTAATTTATCAAAAATTGAATGGAAAAAAGTGATGAAAATTTAGAAAAGTGTAGTTTATAAAGCTAAAAAATCTTATTATGCTTCAGTGATAGATGACTCTTCCTCAACTTCTAGAGCACTTTTTGCAATTTTAAGTGGTACCCAATTCTTTTACTAATGTAGATGTTGATTTGTATCCCTCAGCTTCAGTTTTAGCAGCATTCGACACAGTAGCCCATGATAGCTAGCTGTTTAATTAAATTCAATAAGCATTTCTGGTACAGGTCTTAATTAATGTAAAGTGGAGTGGAGGAGTGGCCTAATGGTTAGTGCAGCAGACTTTGACACTGGCAATCTGGGTTCGATTCCCACTGCAGCTCCTTGTGACATTCAGCAAGTCACTATGGGATCCTTTTACTAAGCCACAGTAAAAGTGGCCTACGGTAGAATAGGCGCGTGTATTGGGTGTGTGCTGGGCCAGTTTTTACCGCGTTTGCAAAAAAGGACTTTTTTTTTTAATGGGATGGGAAAAGGGCATGCGGTAAAACTGAAACTGGTGCGTATCCAACTGGCCTGAGCCCTTAACGCCACACATTAATCTAGCGGTAAGCGCTCATACACTACACACACAGTGACCTGTCAGCGCATGCCAACTGCCGATTACTGCCAGAAACAAAACGTGTGGGAGGAAATAAATAAATGATCCTGGCATTAAGGGCGTGCCAAATCTAAAATTACCGCCAGTGGGGAGCAGTAGCCTGGCGGTAGTCACGTTTAGGTGTGCACTGCACACGCGTAGTGCTTATCCCGCCTTTCTAAAAGGGCCCTTTTAATCCTGCATTGTTGCAGGTACCAAAAACATAGACTGTGAGCCCTCTAAGGACAGAGAAAGTACCTGTATATAATATGTACAGTGCTGTGTACTTCTAGTAGTGCTATAGAAATGATTACATTTTTGACTAATAGACTGTATTCAGTTCAGATTAAAGATGGATTTTCTGCCACCTGGGAACCATCGTGTATCACCAATTTTATTTAATGTATACGTGACTAACATGGATTATGGTTTCTCCTCATTGGGCGTTCTTTTTTTACTCTTATGCAGATAATATGTTTCTCTTGGTGCCAGCAGTTGAGAATTGGTCTGTTACGACATCTAAGGTAGTTACGTGTATAAATGTGATTCAATATTATACTCAATTCATGGTTTCAAGTTGAATACTGATATAACAAAATTATTGTGGATAGCTCAAAAGGGCAATCCAGATATTCCTGATTCTATTTGTGTCTAAAAATCTGTTTATTCTTCCTCAAGAAGCTTAGGGATTATTTTGGACTCTTCCCTTTCATTAGAACCTCAAATAAATCATCTAACTCACACAGTTCTTCTTAAACTAGCCCAGTTACGTCATATCAGACATATTTTGATAGATCTAATTTTGCCACGTTGATACGATCACGTGTTTTACTGTAAGTCATCTAGTTTATTGTAATTCTTTGTACGTTCCCATTTCTGTTAAGCTGCATTCTAAACTCCAGTTATTGCAGAATACAGTGGCTAAACTTATTTTAGGTCTTAAGAGGCATGATAGTGCTACTTTTGCACTTGCATCTTTACATTGGCTCCTGTCCATCTCAGGGCACTTTTCAAAAGTAGCATGCTTGGTTTACAAGATATTTGATTGTTCCTCTCTAGTAAGCTTGGACAGTGTGTCATTGTATGCATGGTGGATGAAATAATAGCAAGAATTGTGAATATCGGTGGGTTATAAGTCATTGTTTACTGCCAATTTTTGGCACAATTACATGCATAAGTGCTAGTATTCTATAAACTAGGCACATTTGGCACCCAAATTTAGGCACCTTTTATGGAGAAAATTCTATAATTTGGGTGCCAACATTTATGTGTCAATTATGTTTGTAAATGTTTAAAATAATGGCATAAATGTTTTGAGTATATATGACATTCAGGGATTTTTTGAAGATGCAATTCAAGTGTTATATTCTAATCCACAAGCTATTATTTTTGCAAATGGAATATGCTCTACTCCTTTTCATATCTGCAGAGATATGAGACAAGGTTGCCCCCATCCCCTCTTTTATTTGTCCTCACCTTGGATGCTTTGATCAGAGATATTAAAGCCCACTCAGAAATCCAGGGTATTCTAATAAGTGCTTTCTACTTTCAAGGTTTCAGCCTTTGCCTATGATTTACTGGTCCATGTACCCATTTTATTAGAAACTTTTGCAGAATATGGAGATTACTCAGGGTTTATGTTAAATTTTACTAAATCATTGGCTTTGGCGTCGCAAGACAGTATCAGAACAACATGATAGGGTGATTTTCCTCTCCAACAGACGAATCAATCTTTCCACTATCTTGGAATACATTTAACATCTGCCACATTGTTAGGCTGGCAACATCTACCTCCTAGTCTACATGGTAGGATTCAGATATTTAAGATGACGGAGTTCCCATGCTAAACTAAAATTGGACCAAACTACAAGGATACACATAAACTCTTCCAACTCGTGAATCAACTACTAGATACTACACCAGTCACAACCAACAGTAAAGATACACCAGGTGCAGACAATCTCACGAATTACTTCAATGAGAAAATCATAAAACTGCGACTTAAAATACCTGTCAGCACCATTGACTACACCGATCTCCTTGACTAGACAGATCCAGACCCTGGTGTATACCCAGCAGACAGAACCTGGACCAACTTCGAGATACTATCGGAGGATCTCATCTCCCTCATGCTCAAAAGATTTGCCAAATCTCATTTCAAATTAGACATATGCCCAAACAGCCTTATGACATTTGCCCCTCAACAATTTATAACAGACCTAACGAACCATTTGAACTATATGTTACAAAATGGACTCTTCCCGAAGGAGAAAGGAAATATTCTACTCACCCCCATACCCAAAGACGCAAAGAAAAGTGCGAGTGAACTAACCAACTACAGACCAGTAGCATCCATTCCCCTAATAACCAAACTAATGGAAGGAATGGTGACCAAACAACTCACAAATTACTTAAACAAATTCTCAATACTACACGACTCCCAGTCAGGATTCCGGTCCAACCACAGTACTGAAACAGTACTAGTCACTCTCATGACCAAATTCAAACAATTGATTGCAACTGGCAAGAACGTATTACTACTACAATTTGACATGTCCAGCGCCTTCGACATGATTGATCATGAAATACTATTACATATCCTAGAGTACTTCGGAATTGGAGGCAACGTTCTCAATTGGTTCAAAGGGTTCTTAACCACAAGATCATACCAAGTGACATCTAACTTGACTACATCAGCCACATGGATACCTGATTGTGGGGTTCCACAGGGATCCCCCCTCTCACCGACCTTATTCAACTTAATGATGATACCCTTGGCCAAACTACTATCAAACCAAAACCTCAACTCATACATATACGCAGACGACGTAACGATCTACATCCCATTCAAACAGGATTTAAAGGAAATTTCCAGTGACATCAACCAGAGCCTACATTTCATGCATACATGGGCGGATGCATTTCAGCTGAAACTCAATGCAGAAAAAACCCAATGCCTAATACTCACCTCTCAACATAACAAGAACAAATTCACCACCATTAACACACCAAAACTGAATCTTCCAATTTCGGACACCCTAAAAATTCTTGGAGTTACCATCGATTGTCACCTAACACTTGAGAATCACGCAAAAAACACAGCCAAGATGTTCCATTCAATGTGGAAATTAAAAAGAGTAAGACTTTTCTTCCCAAGGACCGTCTTCCGCAACCTGGTAAAGTCAATGGTACTCAGCCATCTAGACTATTGCAACGCACTCTATGCTGGCTGCGAAGAGCAAATAATCAAGAAACTTCAGACAGCCCAGAACACTGCAGCTAGACTCACATTCGGCAAAACAAAATGTGAAAGTGCCAAACCCCTACGAGAAAAACTACACTGGCTCCCACTCAAAGAATGCATTACGTTCAAAGTATGTACCCTAGTTCACAAAATCATTCATGGAGATGCCCTGGCCTACATGTCAGACCTGATAGACTTACAACCCAGGAACTCTAAAAAAACATCCCGCACATTCCTTAATCTTCACTTCCCCAACTGCAAAGGTCTAAAATACAAACTACATGCATCGACCTTTTCCTACTTGAGCACACAATTCTGGAACGTGCTGCCGCGCAACTTAAAAACAATCTAAGAACTAACAAACTTCCGCAAACTACTGAAGACCCATCTCTTTGACAAAGCATACCACAAAGATCAACAAATGTGAACTCCTACACATATACCCAGAACTGCCTTACGATTTATGCTTATTATATTACTATCATGCTTTATCATTATCATGGGGCTTATTTTCAAAGCACTTAGCCTTCCAAAGTTCCATAGAAACCTATGGAACTTTGGAAGGCTAAGTGCTTTGAAAATATGTCTGCATGTTACCCAAGACCTTTTTGTAATACTAAATGTCTATCTTCTTATACACTTCCACTATTCATGATGTATTGTAAGCCACATTGAGCCTGCAAAGAGTTGGGAAAATGTGGGATACAAATGCAATAAATAAATAAATGCTGGCTGTATGTAATGCAAATGTTACCATTGAAATTTATTAAAGGATATTCAGAGTCTTTATAAGTTATTAATTAAATTTTGCTGCTGGATAGGGGGGAATGTCAAAACCCAAGATACCTTTGAAATGGCTTTTGGGCTCTTGGCAGCTGGGCGGTATGGGCTTGCCAGATATTATGAATTATAATAGGGCATGTCTGCTTCATCATCTGGGTGATTAGATATTTGACTCATGGTGTTTTACATCTCTGTCTTTGGAGAAACATTATTTTCATCCCTGGCATTTATGTTATGTACTTAATGTGCCACTTTGTACTTTCCCGCCAAATGTGAGGAATAGTATTTTACTGCACCCCTTAAGAGATATTTGGTGAGAATGTACTGGTTATTGGGCAATATCGGTTGATACTTCTGATATATTGCCTATTTTGAGAAATGCTATATTTTCGCCAGACATGTACAATGAGACCTTTCATTTTGGGCGGCAACGGGATATTATATTTTTGTCTCATGTCTTGAGGGCTGATGGGAGGTTAAGGCCTCTTAATCAGCTGGGAGATGGTTCCCTGTCTCAGTTGAGAGACATTTTTGCATATCAGCTATCCCATTATATTTCATCTTTGGACTGTGTAGCGCTGCAAGCCAAACACACAGCTACATTTCAGAAGTTTTTTGCCATGGCAGGAGAAGATCTGTTTTCAGTTTCTACTTTGCTTAAATCGTTGATTCAGATATGTCCAAGCTGGGATTTATTTGATTTGATGCGGAGATGGTGCACTGATTTACAGAGGTCTGTTGATTCTCTTGATCTTTTGGCATTAGTAAGAAGGATCCCTAGACTTACTGTTAATGCTGACCTAAGGGAATGTCAGTTTTGTGTATTACACCGTGCTTGTTTTACACAGGTGCAATTATTTCAAATAGGAAGGGTACATTTCCTTTATGTCACAAATGCCGTATAGATAACACCTTTTTTCATGCTTTTTGGGCATATTCTAAAATACAATATTTTTGGAAATCCATTCTGGATTACTTAGGGAACATCTTGTAATCTCCTATTCCCTTTTCACCAGTGGGGATTCTTTTGAATCGTTTTGAGGTTTTTGTGCTGCAGGGCAGGTGAGGCCATCGGCTACTTAAGAAGGCTGGTTTTATTGGTAAAAAAAAATGATCCTGGGTGTTTGGATGGTTCCTGATTCGCCCTCTTTTTTGAGCCTGGCATAACAAATTTCAGGCCCTGTTTATTAAGCCGTGTTATAGGCGCATTTGCGTCTTTAACGCATGTTAACTGTGTACACACCTACAATATCCCTATAGACGCCTACACGGTTAGCATGAACGCTAATTGTAGTTGCGTTAAAAACGCTACCATGCTTTAGTAAACAGGGCTTTTCATGCTTTAATGTTGTTTGAAAGGAACCAGGCCAGGACCTCACCTAAACATATGGGAAGTCTATATACCAACTTTGTCACATACAGGCTTATTTTCGAAAGAGAAGGACGCCCATCTTCCAACACTAATCGGGAGATGGGCATCCTTCTCTCAAGGTCACCCAAATTGGCATAATCAAAAGCCGATTTTGGGCGTCCTCAACTGCTTCATGTCGCAGGGATGACCAAAGTTCACGGGGGTGTCAGCACCGTAGCAAAGGTGGGACTGCGGCGTGATTAAGAGATGGGCGTCCTCAGCCAATAATGGAAAAAAGAAGGGCGTCCCTGACGAGCACTTGGCCGACTTTACTTGGTCCATTTTTTCTTGCGACCAAGCCGTGAAAAGGTGCCCAAACTGACCAGGTGACCACTGGAGGGTATCGGGGATGACCTCCCCATACTCCCCCAGTGGTCACCAATCCCCTCCCACCCTAAAAAAAAAAACTTAAAATTTTTTTTTGCCAGCCTCAAATGTCATACCCAGCTCCATGACAGCAGTATGCAGGTCCCTGGAGCAGTTTTAGTGGGTGCCGTGCACTTCAGGCAGGCAGACTCAGGCCCACCACCCCCCTACCTTTTACACGTGTGGTGGTAAATGTGAGCCCTCCAAAACCCACCCGAAACCCACTGTACCCACATGTAGGTGCCCCCCCTTCACCCCTTAGGGCTATGGTAGTGGTGTACAGTTATAGATAGTGGGTTTTTGGGGGCTCAGCACCCAAGGTAAGGGAACTATGCACCTGGGAGTAATTTGTGAAGTCCACTGCAGTGCCCCTTAGGGTGCACGGTTGGTGTCCTGGCATGTGAGGGGGACCAGTGCACTACGAATTCTGGCTCCTCCCATGACCAAAGGGCTTGGATTTGGTCGTTTTTGAGATGGGCGTCCTCGGTTTCCATTATGGCTGAAAACTGGGGACAACCATCTCTAAGGTCGGGCATCTCTAAGATCGACCTAAATGTTGAGATTTGGGCGTCCCCGACCATATTATCGACGCCCATCTTGTTTCAATAATATGGGTTTCTCCGCCCCTTCGCGGGGCCGTCCTGCGAGGATGCCCTCATAAAAACTTGGGCGCCCTGTTCAGTTATGCCCCTCATAGAGTCTGTAGCAGGATTCTTAATTCTCATTGACACCAGGGGACCCTGATGTGGTTTAACCTCCCCCCTTCCTTTTCTTTCCTGGATTTTCAGAAGGTCATAAGAACACGGTCCTTCTGAATTGGTTTATTTACTTCTTTGTTATGGAAAGTGTACTAGAGGAGGGAGTGGGTGTCAGGGGGAGAGTTCATAGTTATCAGAAAAAAATAGATGACTTCTCTACAATGTTTTTCTATAATTTTTTTGAGTGCATGTCATCAATAAACAAGATTTAAACTTAAAAATAATGGTATAGAGTCTCGTGTATGTTTACATATGTGCATAAATACCACAGTTTTGACTAACTGCTACAACATAGGCAGGTGGATCCTCTGTGTAGAAGGTACACACTAGCATTAATAATGAACACACCAGGACTATACCTTGTGGGTGATTTAATTTTTTATGTTTATGTGTTGATGTGAAGTGTTTTCAGGAAGAAGTCATTATATAAGTACAAGAATAGAAACATTTCCTCAGTGATGTGGAGTCTGCTGCAAAAGTTCCTTAACCTAAAAAAGAGAGAGAGGTAAAAAAAAATGTGAGCAGAAAGGAAGTTCTAGACTGAGAGGTCCTAAATTTGAACCTCTACATGGCTGGATTCAGAAGTAACATCAGAAGATCTTCATTGAGGGGATGGTTAATGCATGGAACAGTGTTCCAAGGAAGATGATAGAAGCAAAAACAATAATGAACTTCAAGATAGCCTGAGATAAGCACTTGGGATTTCTAGTTGCCAAAAAGCAAAGGAAGAGTGTGAGCTCAGTGAAACCTTTGGTGTGCATCAATAATAGAACTGGGCAGAGCACACAGTGGCCTTACTATCCTTCATTCCTAAATACTGGACAACGAAACTCTACCAGATCCTAAATACCGGACAATGAAACTCTTCCAGAACCAGACAAAACCGAACTCTCTATACCTGACTGCCTCAGTCATTCTGCCACTAATGAACGTTAATGCACTATCATCTTATTTCTCACGCCGGAAATTAACTGACTATCTAACTTACTCTATAATTTACTCTATTATGAACTTTAATGCAATACCACTTTGTATTTCTCATTCTGGAAATGGCGATCGCCATTCTGTCATAATGTAAGCCACATTGAGCCTGCAAAAAGGTGGGAAAATGTGGGATACAAATGCAACAAATAATAATAATAATTCCTGGGAGACCTATTAAATCAGTGCTTGATTTTTCCACATAATTGGGGTACTGTTGATTAATTTTATCCTTTTTTTTCTTTTTTTTACATAGATGTATATAAGCAGTTCCTAGAACAAAGTAGCAATGGCTGTAAGAGGAACTAATATGCATAAAGAAAAGTTTGTTACAAGAAATCGGAACAACCCGGCCCAGGGGGAGATGAGGAAGATGGCTCCCCAGCAGCGGGCAAGACATATGGGGCATGAGGAACTTAATAAGGAGGTCATGCAGTCTGTGCTTTCACCAAAGAATCGACCGATCAAGCAAGATAAACTGCGACAACAGCAAGAAATAGAGCAGATTAAACAGGCCAAGGTGGTGGGGCAGCTGAAAGCGGCTGAAGCCCGGAACCGAATCCGTGTGAAGAGGCTTCGTTTTCAGTGTATGAGAGTAAGTTGCACTCTTTTTTGACACACAATAACATAGTAAATGATGGCAGATAAAGACCAGCATGCTCAATGCAATCTCTCACCAGTGTAACATCCTTCTTCACATTTTCTACATTGACCTGTCTCACCAGTGTAAGATCTTTCTTTATATTTTCTACCTTGTTCTGTCTCACCACTGTAACGTATTTCTTCACATTTTCTACATTGACCTGTCTCACCAGTGTAATATCCTTCTTCACAATGTCTACATTGACCTGTCTTACCAGTGTAACATCCTTCACATTTTCTACATTCACCTGTCTCACCACTGTAACATCCTTCTTCCTTAGCATATGCAGCAGATGAATCCAAGAACTGGTGGGTTGTGTCCATCTACCAGCAGGTAGAGATAGAGATTACATAGTTGAAGGCAGTGATACCAGACGGCCAGCTCCTCCTTCACCTCAGTACATCTCTATCTCCAGCAGGTGGTGGACGGCGCTTCAACTGCTCCTGAACATAAGCACCGCCCTACTGGGAAAAATCAATGGTCCATCAAGCCCAGAATCCTGTCTCCAACAGCAGCCAATCCAGGCTTGAAGAACCCGGCAAACCCCCCCCCCCCCCCCCCCCCCCCCAAAAAAAATAATTTTTAATAATGTTCAATGGACTTTTCCCTCAGAAATCCGTCCAAACCCCCTTTAAACTCCGTAAGGCCAGCTGCTGTCACTACATTTTCCGGCAACGAGTTCCAGAGTCCAACTACACGCTGAGTAAAGAAAAACTTTCTCCTGTTTGTTTTAAATCTTACATATTCCAGCTTCATCTTGTGTCCCCTGGTTCTATTGTTGTTTGAAAGTGTAAACAAACGCTTCACATCTGTCCGCTCTACTCCGCTCATTATCTTGTAGACTTCTATCATATCACCCCTCAGCCGCCTATTCTCCAAGCTGAAGAGCCCTAACCTTCTCAGCCTTTCCTCATAGGGAAGTCGTTCAATCCCTTTTATCATTTTCGTCGCCCTTCTCTGCACCTTCTCCAATTCTTTTATATCTTTTTTGAGATGCGGCGACCAGAATTGGACACAATATTCGAGGTGCAGTCACACCATGGAGCGGTTGGGAGGCAGGGCTGGTGGTTGGGAGGTGAGGATAGTGCTGGGCAGACTTATACGGTCTGTGCCAGAGCCGGTGGTTGGGAGGAGGGGCTGGTGGTTGGGAGGCGGGGATAGTGCTGGGCAGACTTATACGGTCTGTGCCCTGAAGAGCACAGGTACAAATCAAAGTAGGGTATACACAAAAAGCAGCAAATATGAGTTATCTTGTTGGGCAGACTGGATGGACCATGCAGGTCTTTTTCTGCCGTCATCTACTATGTTACTATGAGGCATATTTTCAAAGCACTTTGGGAGGCTAAGTTCCATAGGTTTCTATGGAACTTTGGGAGGCTAAGTGCTTTGAAAATGAGCCTCTATGTATATGTTATTATGTTATTATAACATCCTCGTGTTTGTTTTCCATCCCTTTCCTAATAATACTCAACATTCTGTGCACTTTCTTAGCCGCCGCAGCACACTGAGGAGAAGTTTTCAATGTCTTATCAACGATGACTCCCAGATCCCTTTCTAGGTCTGTGGCTCCTAACGTGGAAACTTGCATGACATAGCTGTAATTTGGGTTCCTCTTACCCACATGCATCACTTTGCACTTGTCAACATTGAACTTCATCTGCCATTTGGATGCCCAATCCCCCCAGTCTCGCGAGGTCCTGCTGTAATCTTTCACACTCCTCCTGCAACTTGACAACCCTGAATAATTTTGTGTCATCTGCGAATTTAATTACCTCACTAGTTACTCCCATCTCTAGGTCATTTATAAATATGTTAAAAAGCAGTGGTCCCAGCACAGACCCCTGCAGAACCCCACTAACTACCCTTCTCCATTGAGAATCCTACTCTCTGCTTCCTATCTTTCAACCAGTTCTTAATCCATAGTAATACCCTACCTCCGATCCCATGACTCTCCAGTTTCCTCTGGAGTGTTTCATGAGGCACTTTGTCAAACGCCTTTTGAAAATCCAGATACACAATATCCACCAGCTCCCCATTGTCCACATTGTAAATGGGCCCGCTGCTCCAGTATGGGGGGAGGAAGCTGCCTCCCCAGAAATAGCCAGAACTTCACAAAACTGCCACCAGGAAATACTTCAAAACATTCCTTTATTTTCCAGATTCATAAACAAAACTTCACACCAGAGTAGAGACTTGCTTCTCAGGCAGGGCTGTTCTGCCTTGCTTAGTACATCAGCCAATTACACAAAGACTTTGCCCCCTTCCCGGAGGGAATGCAATAGTCCTTTGGAAATCCCTGCTTTTTTGGTCCCAGTCAGTAGCAAACAAATAGTACTTGTCCCACAAGCAGGATTTCCCCTCAAGACAGTGTTAATCACCAAGCAGCCTTTACTTTCAGGAGGTTCAATACTTTTGGGACTTCCTTCCACCCAAGGTATTTCAGTCTGCTTCAGTTCTTTAGGGACCTGTCTTGCCCAAGGATTTTCAGCCTGCACTGCTCCTCTCCTCCTGAACTGAACCCCTCTTCCCACCAGGCAGCCCTCCTTCATAAACAAGCCTTCCAACTTCAGAGGTTCTCACAATAATCAGGTTTCAAAACAGGGTAGTAATTCCCCCACCACTCAGGGTTTCCCCAAAAGAAAACCAGGCTTCTCTACTTAAGCAGGGTTTAAACCAAAATAAATTCCCCAAACCATGTAGGTTCCAAACCTTCAGGGGCTGCCTTCCTCAGCTCTCAAGCTCCCATTCCGTTCTGCTTTCTTCCCCTGCTCAGGCTGATTAATTCCCTCTTCCATCCAATCCTCCTCCTGCTTCTCAGCCCACCCCTCCCTATTACAGGTGGGCAGCATGATATACAGATTGTTGGTCCCGGGAACTGGCTCCTTCATTCACCCTCCCTCTTGTGGTCAGAGACGGTATATGGCCAGCTTGCCTATCCCCTGGGATCTCACTGCTAGGACTGGAAATGCATTCTGGGATATGTAGTTCATGGTTCTGCTGCTTCACTCTATACATCGGGGATGTAGCCTTGTCACAACATGTTTGTTCACCCCCTCAAAAAAATGCAGTAGATTGATGAGGAAAGACTTCCCTTCACTAAATCCATGTTGACTTGGTCTCATCAACCCATGTTTTTGTATGTGTTCTGTAATTTTATTCTTAATAATAGCCTCTACCATTTTGCCCGGTACCAATGTCAGCCTCACCGGTCTATAATTTCCCGGATCTCCTCTGGAACCTTTTTTAAAAATCGGCGTAACATTGGCTACCCTCCAGTCTTCCGGTACCACACCTGATTTTAGGGATAGATTGCATATTTCTAACAGTAGCTCCGCAAGTTCATTTTTCATTTCTAGTAATACTCTGGGATGAATACCATCCGGTCCAAGTGATTTACTACTCTTCAGTTTGTAGAACTGACCCATTACATCCTCCAAGTTTACAGAGAATTCATTTAGTTTCTCTGACTCACCCGCTTCAAATACCCTTTCCGGCACCGGTGTCCCACCCAAATCCTCCTCGGTGAAGACCGAAGCAAAGAATTCATTTAATTTCTCCGCTATGGCTTTGTCTTCCCTGATTGCCCCTTTAACACCATTTTCGTCCAACGACCCAACTGATTCTTTAGCTGGCTTCCTGCTTTTAATGTATCTAAAAAAAATTTTACTATGTATTTTTGCTTCTAACGCTAACTATTTTCAAAGTCCTTTTTTGCCCTCCTTATCTCCGCTTTACATTTGGCTTGGCATTCCTTATGTTTTATCTTATTATTTTCAGTTGGTTCTTTTCCCCACTTTCTGAATGATTGTTTTTTGGCTCTAATGGCTTCTTTACCTTACTGTTTAGCCACGCCGGCTGACGTTTGGTCTTTTTTCCTCTTTTTCTAATCCGCAGAATATATTTCTCCTGTACCTCCAGGATGGTATTTTTGAACAGCATCCAAGCCTGATGCAAGTTTTTTTACCCTTGAGCTGCTCCTTTCAGTCTTTTTTTCACTGTTTTTTTCACTTTATCATAAACACCTTTTCTAAAGTTAAACGCTAGTGTATTTGCTTTCCTAAGTTCACTTACTTCAATGCCAATATCAAAACTGATCATATTATGATCACTGTTATCAAGTGGCCCTCGCACCGTTACCCCCCCCCCCCCCCCCCCCCCCCGCACTAGACCATGAGTTCCGCTAAGGACTTAGTCTAGTATTTTTCCTTCTCTTGTCGGCTCCTGAACCAGCTGTTCCATGAAGCTTACATTGCCCATTTTATTTGCTTCCCTAATTTCCTTTGACATTGCTGCGTCCATCTGCTCGTCCTGGTAGTACACTCCTATCACAATTTTTTTCCCTTTTCACATGGAATTTTGACCCACAAAGATTCTAATAGTGGTTTTGTATTCTGCAATATTTGCAGCCTATCAGAGTCAAGGTTCTCATTAATATACAGTGCTACCCCTCCTCCAATCCTATCTACCCTATCACTATGATATAATTTGTAGCCCGATATCACTGTGTCCCACTGGTTATCTTCCTTCCACCAGGTCTCAGAGATGCCTATAATATCCAATTTTTCATTGTGTGCAATGTATTCCAGCTCTCCCATTTTATGTCTCAGGCTCCTTGCATTTGTGTATAGACATTTCAATGCACGCTTGTTGCTTAGTTTTATATCACGTTTAATACATGGCATTATTAATATGTTATCTTCTGACTGGTTGTTATTATTTTTACTTAAGGCCATCTGATCCACTACGGTCTCTTTGACATCCTTACCTATAAGGAATTTTTCCTTCCCTGTTTGGGTGATATCCTCAAAAGATACCTTATCCTGAACCATGCGCTTTTGAGCGACTGTCAGTCTTCTCCCCCGTTTCTAGTTTAAAAGCTGTTCTAGTTCTTAAATGTTGACGCCAGCAGCCCGGTCCCACCCTGGTTCAGGTGAAGCCCATCAGATCGGAATAGGCTCTCCCTTCCCCAGAATGCTGCCCAGTTCCTGACAAATCCAAAACCCTCATCCTCGCACCATCATCTCATCCACGCATTGAGACTCCAGATCTCTGCCTGTAGCTTGGGCCCTGCGCGTGAAACAGGTAGTATTTCAGAAAATGCTACCCTAGAGGATCTGGATTTGAGCTTCCTTCCTAAAAGCCTAAATTTGGCTTCCAGAACCTCTCTCCCACATTTTCCTACGTCGTTGGTACCCACGTGTGTACCAAGGCAGCTGGCTCCTCCCCAGTACTATCTAAAATCTTGTCTAGTTGCCGCTTGAGGTCCGCCTCCTTCACACCAGGCAGGCAAGTCACCATGCGATCCCCACGTCCACCAGCCATCCAGCTATCTACATGCCTAATGATTGAGTCTCCAACTGCAACAGTGGTTCTATCTTTTTCCCTGTGGGCTCTAATCAGAAACATATCCTCGGTGCGAGAGGATAATACATCCTCTGCTACTACTACTACTATTTAGCATTTCTATAGCGCTACAAGGCATACGCAGCGCTGCACAAACATAGAAGAAAGACAGTCCCTGCTCAAAGAGCTTACAATCTAATAGACAAAAAATAAATAAAGTAGCAAATCAAATCAATTAATGTGAACGGGAAGGAAGAGAGGAGGGTAGGTGGAGGCGAGTGGTTACGAGTCAAAAGCAATGTTAAAGAGGTGGGCTTTCAGTCTAGATTTAAAAGTGGCCAAGGATGGGGCAAGACGTAGGGGCTCAGGAAGTTTATTCCAGGCGTAGGGTGCAGCAAGACAGAAGGCGCGAAGTCTGGAGTTGGCAGTAGTGGAGAAGGGAACAGATAAGAAGGATTTATCCATGGAGCGGAGTGCACGGGAAGGGGTGTAGGGAAGGACGAGTGTGGAGAGATACTGGGGAGCAGCAGAGTGAGTACATCTATAGGTTAGTAGAAGAAGTTTGAACAGGATGCGAAAACGGATAGGGAGCCAGTGAAGGGTCTTGAGGAGAGGGGTAGTATGAGTAAAGCGACCCTGGCGGAAGATGAGACGGGCAGCAGAGTTTTGAACCGATTGGAGAGGGGAGAGGTGACTAAGTGGGAGGCCAGCAAGAAGCAGATTGCAGTAGTCTAAACGAGAGGTGACAAGGGTGTGGATGAGGGTTTTGGTAGAGTGCTCGAAAAGAAAGGGGTGGATTTTACGGATGTTGTAAAAAAAGAAACGACAGGTCTTGGCAATCTGCTGGATATGAGCAGAGAAGGAGAGAGAAGAGTCAAAGATGACCCCAAGGTTTCGAGCTGAGGAGACAGGGAGAATGAGAGAGCCATCAACAGAAATAGAAAACGGGGGGAGCGGGGAGGTGGGTTTGGGGGGGAAAATGAGAAGCTCGGTTTTGGTCATATTTAATTTCAGGTGGCGTTGAGACATCCAGATAGCAATGTCAGACAAGCACGCTGAAACTTTGGTTTGGATGCAAGGTGAGATATCAGGGGTAGAAAGGTAGATTTGGGAGTCATCAGCATAGAGATGGTAGGAAAAGCCATGGGATGAGATTAATGAACCAAGGGAGGAAGTGTAGATAGAAAAGAGGAGGGGACCAAGAACAGAACCCTGAGGTACGCCGACAGGCAGAGGGATAGAAGTAGAAGAGGATCCACCAGAGTGAACACTAAAGGTGCGGAGGGAGAGGTAGGAAGAGAACCAGGAAAGGACAGAGCCCTGGAATCCAAGTGAGGACAGGGTATCGAGGAGTATGCTGTGATCGACAGTGTCAAAAGCAGCGGAAAGATCAAGAAGAATGAGGATGGAATATTGACCTCTGGATTTAGCCAGTAATAGATCATTGGAGACTTTAGTAAGCGCAGTTTCGGTTGAGTGGAGAGGGTGAAAACCAGATTATAGTGGGTCAAGAATAGCATGTGAGGAGAGAAAATCAAGGCAGCGGCAGTGAACAGCATGCTCAAGTAATTTGGAGAGAAAAGGAAGGAGGGAGATGGGTCGGTAATTAGAGGGACAAGTAGGGTCGAGTGAAGGCTTCTTAAGGAGAGGTGTGACCACAGCATGTTTAAAGGCAGCAGGGACAGTCGCAGTGGAAAGTGAGAGGTTGAGAATGTGACAGATAAAAGGAATAAGAGTAGGAGAGATGGCGTTAAGAAGGTGGGTGGGAATGGGATCAGAGGAACAGGTGGTACATTTTGAGGAAGAAAGGAGAAGTGTAGTTTCCTCAATAGTAACTTCAGGAAAGGAGGAAAGGGAATGAGGGGAAGGAGAGAGAGGGGAACGGACTAGTGGAGGGAGAGGTGGTGAGGTAGAGAAAGCAAGGTTTATCTTTTCAACCTTGCTGTGAAAGAATTCAGCAAGGGTCTGAGGAGATAATGAAGTTGGGGGAGGGGGCACCTTGAGGAGAGAGTTCAATGTGGTGAAGAGAAGTTGAGGATTAGAGCCAAGAGAGTTGGTCAGTTGGATATAATAATCCTGTTTGGCACGTGAAAGAGCAGATTGGAAGGAGGTCAGCATGAACTTAAAGTGTAAGAAATCAGCAAGGGCCCGAGATTTCCGCCAGAGGCGTTCGGCGGAGCGGGTACAGGAACGTAGGTAGCGGATATTAGAAGTCAGCCAAGGTTGGGGTTTTGTACGCCTTACAGGGCGGGTCGTCAAAGGTGCAAGAGTGTCTAAGGCAGAGGATAGAGTATTGTTGTAAGAAGAAACAGCCTCGTTGACAGATGTGGATGGTGCCACAGTAGAGAGGAGGTTTGAAACATGGGAGGATAGAGATGAAGGGTCAATATCGTGAAGATTCCTAGATAAATTAGATAAGATAGGACGGGACTGGGAGGGAGGAGATTTAAGTGTGAAAGTTATAAGATGGTGATCAGAGGAGGGAAGATCAGAGACAAGGAAACTAGAGGGTGAACAGTTGGAGGAGAAGATGAGATCAAGACAGTGACCATTTTGATGAGTGGGGGAGGTGGAGCATAGTTGGAGATTAAAGGAGGATGTTAAAGCGAGTAACTTGGAAATATAAGAGTTGGAAGGATCATTAGCAGGAATATTAAAGTCACCAAGGATGAGAGAGGGGGAGGAAGGATCATGGAAGAAGGCAAGCCAGGCATCAAAGTCACTGAGAAAGGATGAAATGGACTTATCAGGGGGACGATAAATGACCGCTATTCGAAGAGGCAGAGGAGAGAAAAGGCGGATAGAGTGGACTTCAAAGGAGGAAAAACAGTGAGATTGAGGTGGAAGAAGGGGTTGAAATCTGGAGGAGGGAGAGAGAAGTAGTCCAACAGGGCGAGGAGTATGTGAAAATAGATAACCGCCATGGCAGAGGGCTGCGACTGAAGCAGAGTCATCAGGGCAGAGCCAGGTTTCTGTTATGGCGAGCAGATGGAGGTGACGCGAGATAAAGAGGTCATGGATATAGGCGAGTTTGTTACAGATAGAGGGTTAGGGGTTAGGCCGAAGCCAGCATTCCTCCCCCTGAGGGTCGCCTGATCCTAGCCAAAAAGCACCTGGAAACTCTGTGCACTTGGAGCGAAGGCCCTGGGAAGATCGGGGTGGAACTGGAGTCACCCCGGATACAGCTGTGAGGAAATGCAGAAGGGCTGCAAGTCCTCCACAGCACCAGGTGGGAGCGCTGGGCACCTAGAGCGGAGGCTCTGAGTGGATCGGAGTGGACCTGGGTGTCACCCCGGAGAAGGCTGTAAGGATATGCAGATGAGCTGCAAGTCCTCCACAGCACCTGAAAGGCAGCCGGTGGTAGAGCTGGGCACTTCTCAGCTGAGGAAAGGCTTACCAGGGGTTAGGCCGAAGCCAACATTCCTCCCCCTGAGGGTCGCCTGGTGGGCAGTTCCTGGGTACAGGAGTACTTCCTACTTGAACAGGGCAATGCTCTCTTTCCAGGAGACCTCTCTCCTCCGAAGTAGCATAGGGGCTACCCGGCTGGAGGTGGGACCTCTGTATAACATCTCCCTCATCTCTACCAAGTCTTGTACTCTAGCCTCGAGAGAACGGACCTTCTCTCTGAGAGCCAGGAGTTCTTTGCACCGGGCACACACATATGACTTCACTCCAACGGGGAGATAATCATACATGTGACACTCAGTGCAAAAGACTGGGTAGCACCCCTCTTGCTGCTGGACTACTGACTCCATCTCATTAATATATTTCAATATATTAAAACAAGCTACAAAAATTAAGGATGTTGGATAGTCAAAGTGTCTTGCAGATGCTTTGTGGATTTTTTGGAACGGTTGCATACCGCCAGTGGCATTCCAGGCTTGTTTCACGAGTTTGCTATCTACTTCTTGGGTGGAATGGGTGTGCTTTCACACTGCAGATGCTGCCTTTGCAGCAGCGGTTCTGTCTCGGCGGCGACTTCCTACCCTACTTAGGGATTGCTTTGGTACATCCCACCAGTTCTTGGATTCATCTGCTGCATACACTAAGGAAGGTAAAATTATGCCTTACCTGCTGATAATTTTCTTTCCTTTAGTAGCAGCAGATGAATCCAGGATCCCACCCTTTGTCAGCTGCGCTTGTTTTGCCTATCTATTCTTGTCCTAGTCTTTAGTTTCCAAAAAAAAAAATGAAGAGGAAAGAGAACAGAAACCACTGAAGAGGACTCCATCGCAGTCGTGGTTTCTCTTAAGTCTGACTGACAAGTTTCTGTTTTACATGGTTTTTGAGGAAGGCTTCCTGGTTTCTTGTCTGATTCTGCTTGGTGATGACACATGTACTGAGGTGAAGGAGGATCTGGCCGTCTGGTATCACTGCCTTCAGCTTTGTAATCGCTATCTACACCTGCTGGTAGATGGACACAACCCACCAATTCTTGGATTCATCTGCTGCTACTAAAGGAAAGAAAATTTTCAGCAGGTAAGGCATAATTTTACCTACACATTTTCTATGCTAACCCTTCTCATTAATTCTTCACATTTGCTACACTGAATAATATATACTGCATTTGAGGAAGAGCATGATTAGGGTCCCCTTGTACTGAATGCCTTGCCCATGTGGGTAATTGTGGGGTCCTTTGAAATGTGCTGGCACACAATATTGTTGTATGGTACTGATGAACCAAGTGAAATGTTCTTATAAAATTTCTCCCCCTCCCTCACTGTGAAAAGTGGATGCATACTTTTATGTGACTTAGGTGTTGGAGTGTTGAGGGTGAGCTTTGAGTTAGTCATGATTTATGCACATACCAGCTGATATTCAGTCTGCAGCAGTCAGCGTTTGTTTTAAACACTGCCTGCTGCGGGCAAAATTAGCCCCATATGTTCAATGTCAGGCCATGTTGGGGCTCCTATACGACTGGTAGCGCTATAGAAATGATTTGTAGTAGTAGTAGCTAATACCAGTTGTTCTAGCTGCCAGAGCTTATGAAGCTCATAGCTGATATTCAGCCAAACCCACATAAGGAATGCACTTGCCCTCTGCTCCCCTCCCTCCCACCCCTGGCGGCAAGACTTATTTATTTATTTGTGACATTTATATCACACATTATCCCAAACAAGTGTGAGTTCAATGTGGTTTACAATAAACAGTATAGGATACATAACAAAGTATAATGCATAAGAAAGTAATTTGTTGTAAGAATCCAATTTTACAATACAGTATCATAAACATACTAGGATAGTCAGATGGCAGACTTACCCCACACTGTGCATCCCAATATGCCCTGCATGGGGGTCAGGCGGCTTTTTTTTGCATTAGTTGACCGTTTACTTGCTCATAAACCACTCGTTAACTGCACACTTTCACCCGTGGTAGCTCTGTACATCAACCCCATGTCAGAATTTCACTAAGAAATGCTGGTCCCTGGGCAAATATGTACTGAAGGTGCATTTGTAGTCTAAGCAGTTATTGACATTGTAAGCCCTGCAATCTAATTACAGCATGGTTAAGTAGATTTCTATTTTAAAAGATTAGTGATTTGTTGATAAATTCAGTGCATGCAAGGAAGAAGATCAATAAGAATGAAGGTGAACTTAAATTAGGCTCTATGATAGAGATCATCCTTAGTAATTTCATTCTTTTTCTATAATCTCTTTCTCCCACTTTACAGATCTTTAGATTTTTCAGTCTGGTTTACTACAGGCTGCCTTGCTGAAAGGTAGCAAACAATGTGTTTTCATCTGTTGGAATCCCCTTCATTCTCAACGGTAATAAGCAACAAGCCTTTCTGACAGTTTAGCAGGAGCTTTTTCTCACAAAAACAGAACATGTCAGCAGATAAAGATCATAAGACCTATCCACTGTTGTGTGATAGAGGTGAATAGACCTCATTTAGGTTTTAAATTGACATATACATTGGGTATCCCAAAGGTAGGTGAATTCAGTGGGGAGAGAGGGCACCTTTTTATCCTCTCATCACAGACCTGATGAGATCTGAGTGCTTAAAAAGACATCATTGATAGTAATGATGAAGAACCTGTTGGATACACTCCCTGTTGTTCTTCAGAGCACCCAAAATGGGTTACAGTCTCAACATAAAACAATACACCAATGCTAACATAATAATTTTAGTGATAACATAATAATGGTTTGTAAATTTTTTCTCCAGGAAAGCAGTTTAAGATAGCTGGGTTTAAAAAGAGTTAGACAAGTTCCTGCTGAATAATTTTCAGTCATCTGCAAATTTGATTGTGTCCTTTTCCAGATCATTTATAGATATACTTAAAAAGATCTAGTCCCAGTACATATCCTGAGGCACACCATTGTTTGCCTTTCTCCACTGAGAGAGCTGATCATTCTCTCACTTTCTGTTTCCTGTCTTTTAACCAGTACTTAATCTGTAACAGGTTCTCTGTCACACAACTTTTTAATTTCCTCAGAAGTCTCTCATGAAGGATTTTATCAAATACCTTCTGAAGATCCAGAAACACTATGGGGCTCATTTTCAAAGCACTTAGACTTACAAAGTTCCATAGTTTTCTATGGGACTCATTTTCAAAATAGAAAAATATCTAAAAAGTGTCAAAAAGCAGCATTTGAATGTTTTTCTTCTCAAACCGTTCAAATTGGTATTTTCAAAACCTGTTTTGCAGATATTTATCTATGCAATTCATCTGCAGTGCATCCAAATCACAAGGGTGTGTGTTGGGGGCGTTTCGGAGGTGGGATGAGGGTGGGCTTAGGACGTGCCTAACACTTGGACATTTTTACAGCCATAACGGAACAAAATGAAAACATCCAGGGTGAAAATCTAAACGCTTTGGTCTAGACCAGTTTTTTGAATGAATAAGGCAAAAAAAGGTGCCCTAAATGACCAGATGACCCCACCTTATTCCCCCAGTGATCACTGACCCCCCAAAATATGAATAAAAATATTACTTACCAGCCTTTGACAGGCTCAGATGTTATAGCCAGGTCTATTAGAGCAGCTTGCATGTCCCTGGAGTAGTCTAGTGGTCAGTGCAGTGCACTGTAGACAGATGGACCCAGGCCCATACCTCCCCCTGCCTGTTACACTTGTGGTGGAAACTGTGAGCCCTCCAAAATTCACCAGAAACCCACTGTACCCACATATAGGTGTCCCTTCACTCAAAGAGCTATTGTAGTGATGTAATGGGTTTTGGAGGGCTCAGCAGACATGATAAGGGAGCAACGGTGAGATGTGTACCTGGGATCATTTATATGAAGTCCACAGCAGTGCCCCCTAGGGTGCCTCATTGCTCTCCTGGGATGTCTGGGGGACCAGTCCATTAAAATTTCTTGCCCCTCCTACATCCCAGTGGCTTGATTTTCTATGTGTTTCACTTGTATGTTTTTGTTTTGTTTTTTAAAATGGCCTGGAAAGATAAATGCACTGAGCAGAAATATTTGTTACAAATAGTATTAAAAAAAAAAGATAGACATTTTGCCTTTTTGAAAATGATCATGTTTTCTATTCAGATTTGGGACATTTAGGGAAAGGAAAATGGGATGCGATATACTGCCTTTCTGAGGTTTATTGCAACTACATTCAAAGCGGTTTACATATATTCAGGTGCTTATTTTGTACCAGAGGCAATGGAGGGTTAAGTGACTTGCCCAGGGTCACAAGGAGCTGCAGTGGGAATTGAACTCAGTTCCCCAGGATCAAAGTCCACTGCACTAACCACTAGGCTACTCCTCCACATTTAGCACAAAATGTCCAAAGTTCAACTTGGATATCATATCGAAAATGCCCCTCTATGTAACTTTGTAAGTCTAAGGGCCATGTTTACAAAGGCACACTAGCATTTTTAGCGCACTCTAACTGTATAGACGCCCATAAGAATATTATGGGCATCTACACGTTTAGCATGTGCAAATTTTTAGCGTGCAGTAAAAACGCTAGCATGCCTTTGTAAACAGGGCCCTAAGTGCTTTGACAATACCCCTCCACGTAAACTAGTTCACCCTTATCCACATGTTTATTAACCCATTCAAAAAAGCAAACAGATTGGTAAAGCAAGGTTTCCTTCTGCTAAATTTTATTGTACTGTAAGTCACCTAGTGGCACCATGTGTATTTCGGTGGTATATCAGATTTGCATAAATAAATGAATAGAAAACCGTGTTGGCCATATGTTTCATAATTTGTTATTTTAGAATGCTTTTTACCATTTTGCCTGGAATTGATCCCTTCTGGAGTCCTTTTTAAACATAGATAAGGGGCCCTTTTACTAAGCCGCGTAGGCATCTACGCGCACCCAACGCGTGTCAATTTTGAGTTACCGCATGGCCCTTGCGATAATTTCATTTTTTGATGTGCATCCACTAAGCACGCCGGAAAATCATGCAGCAGAAACCGGACAGTAATCATCATTCTACACGCATAGACGATTACCGCATGGTTAACGCGTGAGACCTTACTACTAAGTCAATGGCCGGCAGAAAGGTCTCAGACCTAAAATGGACGTGCGCCAATTTTTATTTTGCCGCGCATCCATTTTTGGCAAAACTTTTTAAAAAGCCTTTTTTACAGGCGCACTGAAAAATGGATTTGTGCACACCCAAAACATACGCCTACACTAGTGCAGCCCATTTTTCAGCGCACCTTAATAAAAGGGCCCTATAGCCCCAATATGCAGCCCATGGTGGTTAACGTTTCTTTTAAATGCTAGCCCCCGTGGGGTTTTTTATACCCGTACATATTTTGTGCCAGTGTCCAGGTATAACTTGGTCAACACTAATTATTCAGTGTCTTCCAAAAGAGACTTTTATTTAACTGTGTACCCAATATGTGGGGAAACTTATGCATAAATTTCCCCACATATTGGGTACACATTTAAATATGTTACCCAGACTGTGCAGAGGCACTTCCAGGGTTGAGATTGGGGAGGAGCTTGCACTTATGCTCACACTTTTGAAAATCCATGTATATGTGCAAATTTTTGTCCAGGAGATCTATGTGTGCTAAAGAGCAGGTGTAAATGTAAGTACTTAAATTTATGTGTACTTTGATTTTGAAAATTCTCCAAAGGCTGCACAGGAAAAATGTGCATGTACAGTTTGTACGTGTGCTCAGTTATGAAATTTCCCCCCATGTGTTTACTTTGCAGACACGAGGCAGCACTTTCCTACTGTAGGCCCAAGTTGTCTCTGTGATGCTGTGTTTACGTAACCAGCTGAATGCCAGTATGTGAGCTCATTTAAGGCATTATTTTAAATCAATATGGCTGCATGCCTGGGGACAGGGGAATTGTATCAATCAAACTGTATTGTTGGACGAAGGCTCTGGGTCCTTTTCACCTATTGTTTTTGATCCAGATTTCATAGCAAAAGTGCACATATACCCATGGACGTTGACACTGTCCTAAAATACATGATTTGAAAATTGCCCCTTTGTAATCTGAATCCAACCCTGACAAGCAATGTTGGCATAGAGTAGACACCACATTAGGCCAAGTGAATGGTTAATACCAACCACTTCAGTATGTGCTATGTAAAGTTTTTATCTAATATACATGACATGAAATAGCAACAACTTGTTTTTAATCAGAAATATAATATATAACAGCAATCTTTATTCTTTTTATATTTCTGTGGTTCCATCTGGAGCTAAAAATAGCAGATCCAATTTGGAATAGTTTCCTGCTGTTCCTGGCTGCCTTGTTCTGGGGATTTAAAAGCCTTTCCTTGGCTCTGTTAGAAATAGCCACCCACCCATCTTTTCTTCTGACTGATGAGATGCAGGCTGTAGTCATGGTAGAGGCAAGCTGGGCTTATTTTAGTTTTTTAGACCATCAGGAAAGGGCCTATTTATATACCAATGTAATTTGCAGGATCAGATCCCACGCAGTCAGTATCGCTCTGGAATTTGGATGGTTCAGATAGATGTGAAGTGGTTACAGGACTCCTGAGAGATGAACTTGGGTCCTAGTTCTCCACTCATGCTGTGTGGCCTTGGAATATCATTTAGCTGATTAAGCAAACACAGCATGAAAGAGACAGCTTGGACCTACAGTAAGAAAGTGCTGCCTCGTGTCTGCAAAGTAAACAAATGGGGGGGAAATGCATAATTGAGCACACATACAAACTGTACATGCACACTTTTCCTCTGTGGACTTTGGAGAATTTTCAAAATCAAAGTACACATAAATTTATGTACTTACATTTACACCTGCTTTTTATCTCAGAGAACCTAGGAGAATTTGCCAGCGTATACCGGACTGCAAATGCCTCCCCACCCCCTTGCTAGCACAGAAAAAACCCCAAAAATAACCAGATAAAAGAAAGTGATACACAAACGCATGACTAAACATTAAAATAAAAACAAACTAAAATGGCTAGTATAAGAGAATACCAATCTGAGTGGCTTCTTCTCAATGTATAATTTCTGGAACCTCTAAGGTTTCTCTCTAGTATAAGAGAATGGCTTTCCTACTGGATTACAGGACTTCAAGTTGCAGCACTCAGTGAATGGAACAGTATCCCAGTCCACATCTCTGAAAGACAACGCTCCTACAATCACTTAGATGGACTGTACTATAAAACTCACAATAAGCCAGAAAACAACATGCAAACCAAGCACATAACAAAAAAGCTGAAACAACAATCAAACTGAATACAATTACAAAAGAGGCAAACTGCACAGACAATTACAAATTGACAAATTACAAAACTGACAAATACGTCCCG
Source organism: Microcaecilia unicolor (assembly GCF_901765095.1). Lineage (NCBI taxonomy): Eukaryota > Metazoa > Chordata > Amphibia > Gymnophiona > Siphonopidae > Microcaecilia > Microcaecilia unicolor. Next base: position 196,951,560 of record NC_044038.1, on the reverse strand, counting down.
ATTCCCATAGGCTATATACAGTGGTGGAAATAAGTATTTGATCCCTTGCTGATTTTGTAAGTTTGCCCACTGACAAAGACATGAGCAGCCCATAATTGAAGGGTAGGTTATTGGTAACAGTGAGAGATAGCACATCACAAATTAAATCCGGAAAATCACATTGTGGAAAGTATATGAATTTATTTGCATTCTGCAGAGGGAAATAAGTATTTAATCCCTCTGGCAAACAAGACCTAATACTTGGTGGCAAAACCCTTGTTGGCAAGCACAGCGGTCAGACGTCTTCTGTAGTTGATGATGAGGTTTGCACACATGTCAGGAGGAATTTTGGTCCACTCCTCTTTGCAGATCATCTCTAAATCATTAAGAGTTCTGGGCTGTCGCTTGGCAACTCGCAGCTTCAGCTCCCTCCATAAGTTTTCAATGGGATTAAGGTCTGGTGACTGGCTAGGCCACTCCATGACCCTAATGTGCTTCTTCCTGAGCCACTCCTTTGTTGCCTTGGCTGTATGTTTTGGGTCATTGTCGTGCTGGAAGACCCAGCCACGACCCATTTTTAAGGCCCTGGCGGAGGGAAGGAGGTTGTCACTCAGAATTGTACGGTACATGGCCCCATCCATTCTCCCATTGATGCGGTGAAGTAGTCCTGTGCCCTTAGCAGAGAAACACCCCCAAAACATAACATTTCCACCTCCATGCTTGACAGTGGGGACGGTGTTCTTTGGGTCATAGGCAGCATTTCTCTTCCTCCAAACACGGCGAGTTGAGTTCATGCCAAAGAGCTCAATTTTTGTCTCATCTGACCACAGCACCTTCTCCCAATCACTCTCGGCATCATCCAGGTGTTCACTGGCAAACTTCAGACGGGCCGTCACATGTGCCTTCCGGAGCAGGGGGACCTTGCGGGCACTGCAGGATTGCAATCCGTTATGTCGTAATGTGTTACCAATGGTTTTCGTGGTGACAGTGGTCCCAGCTGCCTTGAGATCATTGACAAGTTCCCCCCTTGTAGTTGTAGGCTGATTTCTAACCTTCCTCATGATCAAGGATACCCCACGAGGTGAGATTTTGCGTGGAGCCCCAGATCTTTGTCGATTGACAGTCATTTTGTACTTCTTCCATTTTCTTACTATGGCACCAACAGTTGTCTCCTTCTCGCCCAGCGTCTTACTGATGGTTTTGTAGCCCATTCCAGCCTTGTGCAGGTGTATGATCTTGTCCCTGACATCCTTAGACAGCTCCTTGCTCTTGGCCATTTTGTAGAGGTTAGAGTCTGACTGATTCACTGAGTCTGTGGACAGGTGTCTTTCATACAGGTGACCATTGCCGACAGCTGTCTGTCATGCAGGTAACGAGTTGATTTGGAGCATCTACCTGGTCTGTAGGGGCCAGATCTCTTACTGGTTGGTGGGGGATCAAATACTTATTTCCCTCTGCAGAATGCAAATAAATTCATATACTTTCCACAATGTGATTTTCCGGATTTAATTTGTGATGTGCTATCTCTCACTGTTACCAATAACCTACCCTTCAATTATGGGCTGCTCATGTCTTTGTCAGTGGGCAAACTTACAAAATCAGCAAGGGATCAAATACTTATTTCCACCACTGTAAATGCAAGATCAGCAGTAAACAAATCAGCTATAATCAGAGATTGGGTCGAAAACAAACAATTAGGCCTATTATTTATAACAGAAACATGGCTGCACCTCAAAGATGACCCAGCAATACACGATTGATTGATTGATTGATGCCCACCAGGCTATAAAATAATACACATCAACAGAACCAAAAAGAGAGGAGGAGGGGTTGCCTTAATATACAAATCCTCCTTTAAAGTAGAACATGTTGATAAACATAAATCCTCTGCAATTGAAATTCTGGCATGCAAAATCACTGACCCAACACTAAAAGATCTATTATGCTGCATACTTTTCTGTCGCCTCCAGGAAGCTGGTCGAATGTTCAAGAGGACTTTATGGATTTTATATCAAACATCTGCACTAACTTCTCTGATGTCCTTCTGCTAGGAGACATCAACTTACACCTAGAAAAACTTCAAGGCTATAATACAAGAAACCTAATGACCTTCTTTGAAAAGTGGAACCTCAAAGCACCACAGAGTACCTCATCACAAACAAAAGGCCATCAACTAGACATACTAGCTTATAAGTTCACAACAAATGACCCCTATATATTAGAAAATCACAAATGGGAAGAAGTGCCATGGTCAGACCTTAGCAAACTCACTTTCACACTACAATGAAAAGGAAACAGCAAGAACAGGGAATCAAGGACAGAACAATACTTTATGACAAGAGGAATGGTAGACAATCATGCATTCTGGCAAACAGCGTTGAACGAACAAACAGACGTAGAACCCAGCAATATTCACTTCATGAGAAACTGAGACAAACTAAGCAAAATCACACTGGCCAAAATAGTACCACTCAAAATGAAAAAAAAGAAGTAAAAAAGAAACAGCGTCCTGGTTTAACAATGAACTATTAGAAATGAAGAAACTATGCAGGAAACTGCAAAGACAATGGTCTAAAGACAAATCAAACAAGAACAAAACCACATGAAGGATAGCTCTAAGATCATACAAACACAAATTAAAAAAAAAAAAAGCCAAAGCAGACTACTACAGAATCAATGTGAGCCTAGAACAAATTAACTCGAAAAAAAGTATATGAACTTATGAATAGCTTATTAAACACCAAAGAACAACTAGCATCAAAAGAAACACCATAAACAGCAGATGAGCTTGCACAATACTTTGAGCAAAAGATAACAGAAATACGATCAAATCTCGCTACAACACAAACTTGCATCACAGATTACTTAATTGAAAGCGAGAATGAACCCAACAATGATCATATCAAGGCTGACGGGATCTGATTCTCCTTCAAAACACCTACAAGCAGCTCAGTCAAAAAACTGCAAACAAAATACGCACATGCCAATTGCCTACTAGACAACTGCCCCAACTACATGATGAAAAACCCACCAGACTAGTTCATTGAACAATACAAAGAACACATAGGATACATGTTCTCAAATGGACAATTCTCCTCTGATAAGGACAATATTATGCTCACCCGATCCCCAAAATTGCCACCCATAAGATTAGTGAAATCACAAACTACAGACTAGTAGCATCAATACCATTCCTGACCAAAATGATGGAGGGCTTGGTAGCTCAATAATGGGAATATCTGACACACGTCTCAATTCGTCATAAATCTCAGTTGGGCTTCAGACCACTATACAGCACTGAGACAGTCATAACTACATGGATAACCAAATTTAGAAGACTGATATGCAAAGGGCAGAAAATTCTACTACTGCAATTTGATATGTCAAGTGTTTTCGATGTAGTAGACCACACAATACTGATGACCATACTAGACAACATGGAAATTAACAGTGCAGTGGAAAACTGGTTCAATGGTTTTTTAAGGTCCAGATCATACCTAGTAAAAATGTCCAACCAACTATCGGCCCCTTGGATCCCTGAATGTGGGGTGCCACAAGGCTCACCAATACTATTCAGCATTATGAAGGTCTCACTCGGCAAGACATTGGAAAATATGGGTTTCAGTCCATTTATATATGCTGATGATGTCACTATCTACCTTTCAACAACAGTATTATGGAGATATCGGACAAGGTCAAACAAGGACTGGACCTCATGGAAGATTGCGACACCGTTTTCAAACTCAAACTAAACAGAAACAAAACCAAATTCCTAGTTTTATCTAGCCTTCACAATCTCATCTTTGACCAACATTTCACAATCAGCCAAAACACATACTCAGTCGAATCTCAAATGAAAATATTAGGAATTATGCTCGACAAACATCTATCATTTGTTCAATTCTGGTCACTGCATCTCAAGAAAGATATAATGGAATTGGAAAAGGTGCAGCGAAGGGCGACTAAAATGATAGCGGGGATGGGATGACTTCCCTATGAAGAAAGACTAAGGAGGCTAGGGCTTTTCAGCTTGGAGAAGAGACGGCTGAGGGGAGACATGATAGAGGTATATAAAACAATGAGTGGAGTGGAACAGGTGGATGTGAAACGTCTGTTCACGCTTTCCAAAAATACTAGGACTAGGGGGCATGCGATGAAACTACAGTGTAGTAAATTTAAAACAAATTGGAGAAAATCTTTCTTCACCCAACGCGTAATTAAATTCTGGAATTCATTGCCAGAGAACGTGGTGAAGGCGGTTAGCTTGGCAGAGTTTAAAAAGGGGTTAGATGGTTTCCTAAAGGACAAGTCCATAAACCGCTACTAAATGGACTTGGGAAGAATCCACAATTCCGGGAATAACATGTATAGAATGTTTGTACGTTTGGGAAGCTTGCCAGGTGCCCTTGGCCTGGATTGGCCGCTGTCATGGACAGGATGCTGGGCTCGATGGACCCTTGGTCTTTTCCCAGTGTGGCATTACTTATGTACTCATGACAAAGTGTTTCAGAACACTCTGGAAACTGAGAAGGATCAGAGACTATTTTCCCAAACAATCATTCCGACTAATAACACAATCAATGATAATGTCACAAATAGACTATTGCAATGCAGCATATATAGGATGCAAAAAAAGTATACTAAAATTGTTGCAAACCATGCAGAACATGGCAGCAAGACTAATTTTCAAAAAGTCAAAATACAAAACAGCAACCCCACTGCTTGTTATGTTACACTGGCTCCCAATCAAGGCCAGGCTGTTATTTAAATCTAGCACCCTTATTTTCAAAATCTTGTTTGGCATGTTATCTGACTACATGTTAGACTTGATCGAGTTATCAACTAGAAATGCAAGTCCAGAATACTTGCATAGGTTGCTGAGTAGCTTCACAGAGCCTGTTTAAAAAAGGCCTCTTAGATTCAAAACTATGTAAAGAGGAAAGGTCCCACTGAACTTTCTTTCTGAGAAGTTCCGAGAGAAGAGGACATTTCTCTGGTAAGTGAACACTATTTTGCTTTGTGTTTTGGGGTTTAAAGGAGGAATTGTAAGTTAGTGATAGGCAAAATAAAAATATAAAAAGCAAATTTTATCAACTAATCTCAGTAGTCTTTTCCACTTAGTTTTAAAAACTTTGTACCACAGCATTAACAGATAGAATCTAGCAGGCACTGCAGGATCTAGTTTAGTCTTCCCACCTGCCCACCCCTAGGACAACTCTTCATTTATAGTCAGTTATTGTAATTAGAGTAACAAGCAAGGAGTGCTCTTCCAAAGTTTTAAATACATTTCATTACCATCTAAGAAGGAAACACTAAATAAATCATACAATATACTATCCAGCTTATAATCGAAAGAGAAAAACACCTATATTGTGACCCAAATCGGGAGATGGGCGTCTTTCTCCCGTGGGCGCCCAAATCGGTATAATCGAAAGCTGATTTGGGGCGTTTCCAACTTCAATCCGTCGCAGAAATGGGTAAAGTTGACGGGGGCGTGTTGGAGGTGTGGTGAAGGTGGAACTGGGGCGTGGTTATCGACCGAGGAGAGATGGGCGTCTTTAGCTGATAATCGAAAAAAAAGGCGTTTTTACTGCGATTTTGGGTCACTTTTTTTGGACCCTTTTTTTCACGAACAGGCCCCAAAAAAATGCCCCAACTGACCAGATGACCGCTGGAGGGAATCGGGGATGACCTCCCCGGACTCCCCCAGTGGTCACTAACCCCCTCCCACCAAAACAACCCCACTTTAAAAACTTTTTTTCCAGCCTTTATGCCAGCCTCAAATGCCGTACCCACCTCCATGACAGCAGAATGTGTTCTATCCTGTGACAGCCTTTCCATGGTTCTGATGTGGCTCTCGGGTGAGTGTGACACCTTTTCTGTTAAGGGCACTGCAGAGTCACATCAGCAATGCATTGTGGTGGGTTTAGGGTATTGGGCTCCGTGATTCTACTAGCTTGTGGCAAATGCTCACGATGTTGGTAGTTGGTAGGCTCTACTCTCATGGTGCTTTTCCCCCTGCTTACTGGGTGGAGTGTGCCCTGTTTTGTTTCCAGTAGTCCATGAGGTAGTGGCCATTTTTGTAAGCCAGTTTTAGATCCCTTTCACGTGTTAGCCACGTTTCAGAACTTAGTTCATACCTTGAATGTGGCTGAAAGAGGGCATTGTACAGCATTCTGCCAGCTCTGACCTACTGCTCATCTCAGAACCAGGGAGACTCGTTGCCAGTGGGGCACAACCTCTGATCTGCAGTTAACTGTGAGTAAGCGTGGTTATTCCAATAAAGGATGTTTTCGGAGAGATTAGTCTTCAGGTGTCAACTGGTGTGCCAATGTTATATAGCAGCAACAAGTCCTAGAGGCCTGTGTGTATGCAGGTCCCTGGAGCACTTTTAGTGGGTACTGCATTGCACCTCAGCCAGGCGGACCCAGGCCCATCACCCCCCTACCTGTAACACTTGTGCCGGTAAATGGGAGGTCTGCAAAACCCACTGTACCCACATGTAGGTGCCCCCTTCACCCCTAAGAGCTATGCATGTGGGAGCGTTGTCTGAAGTCCACCGCACTGACCTCTAGGGTGCCCAGTTGGTGTCCTGGCATGTCAGGGGGGCGAGTGTACTACGAATCCTGGCCCCTCCCACAACCAAATGGCTCAGATTAGGACATTTTTGAGCTGGGTGTTTTTAGTTTCCATTATCGCTAAAAAAACAAACGCCCAGCTGAAAAACATCCATTTTTTCAAAAATACAGTCTGTCCTGCCTCTTCACGTACCCGTTTTCGGACATAGACGCCTATGGAGATAGGCGTTCGCATTTGATTATGCCCCTCCACATAAATTAAAAGACACTTTTATATTAGGCTAATATCCTTAATACTGTAGCAAGTTTTGAATTATTGAAAAATTCAAAAACACTAAGATGGAGTCAGCAGTCCAGCAGTGAGAGGGGTGCTAGCCAGTCTTTTGCATTGAGTGTCACATGTATGATTATCTCCCAGTTGGTGAGATGTCATTTGTGTGTGCCCGATGCAAAGAGCTCCTAGCACTCAGAGAACGTGTCCATTCTCTTGTGGCTAGAGTAGCAGACTTGGTGGAGCTGAGGGAGACAGAGAGGTACATAGAGGAGACCTACAGGGATGTTGTAGAGAAGTCCCACCTCCAGTCTGGTAGCCCCTGTGCTACCTTGGAGGAGGGAGGTCTAGAAGGAGAGCATCACCCTGGTGAAGTAGGAAGTACTCCTGTGTTCAGGACCTGCCCACCAGGGGATGTACTATCCTCTTGCATCGAGGATATGTCTCCAAGTGCTGCCCGGGAGGGAAAGGTTAGTACAACTGTTGTAGTTGGTGATTTGATCATTAGACATATAGATAGCTGGGTGGCTGGTGGATGTGAGGATCGCCTGGTGACTTGCCTGCTTGGTGCAAAGGTGGCGGACTTCACACGTCACCTAGATAGGATTTTAGATAGTGCTGGGGAGGAGCCGGCTGTCTAGGTACATGTGGATACCAATGACATAGGAAAATGTGTGGGAGAGGTTCTGGAAGCCAAATTTAGGCTCTTAGGTAGAAAGCTCAAATCCAGATCCTCTAGGGTAGCATTTTCTGAAATGCTACCCATTCCACGCGCAGGGCCCAAGAGACAGGCAGAGTTCCGCAGTCTCAATGCGTGGATGAGACGACGGTGCAGGGAGGAGAGTTTTAGATTTGTTAGGAACGGGGCAACATTCTGGGGAAGGGAGAGCCTATTCCGAAAGGATGGGCTCCACCTTAACCAGGGTGGCACCAGGCTGCTGGCATCGGCATTAGAAAAGGAGATAGAGCAGCTTTTAAACTAGAAATGGGGGGAAGGCCGACTGTCTCTCAAGAGCGCATGGTTCGGGATATGGTATCTTTCAAAGATATCACCAAAACAGGGAAGATAGGGTATCCTGATAGTGAGGTTGCAAAAGAGACTGTAGTAGATCAGGTGTCCTTAAATAAAAATAAAAATCAGACAAAACATTGCATATTAATACTGTCAAGTACTGAGCATGATGTAAATAGGAACAACAAACATAGTTTGAAATGTCTATATGCGAATGCCAGGAGCCTAAGAAATAAGATGGGAGAGTTAGAATATATTGCACTAAATGAAAAATTAGATATAATAGGCATCTCTGAGACCTAGTGGAAGGAGGATAGCCAGTGGGACACTGTCATACCGGGGTACAAATTATATCGTAGTGATTGGGTGGATCGAATTGGTGGAGGGGTAGCATTGTATATTAACAAGAGCTTTGAATCAAATAGATTGAAAGTTCTGCAGGAAACAAAACACTTCTTGGAATCACTGTGGATTGAAATTCCATATGTAAAGGGGAAAAGGATAGTGATAGGAGTGTACAGGCCAGGATGAACAGACGGATGCAGAAATGTTAAAGGAAATTAGGGACGCAAACAAACTGGGCAACAATAATAATGGGTGATTTCAATTACCCCGATATTGACTGGGTAAATGTAACATTGGGGCACGCTAGGAAGGTGAAATTCCTTTTTTTCGAAGTCCCTCTTAGCCTTCCTTATCAGCGCTTTGCATTTTACTTGACATTCCTTATGCTGTTAATTATTATTTTCAGTTGGCTGAAGGGAGACATGATAGAGGTCTATAAAATAATGAGTGGAGTTGAACGGGTAGATGTGAAGCGTCTGTTCATGCTTTCCAAAAATACTAGGACTAGGGGGCATACGATGAAGCTACAATGTAGTAAATTTAAAACGAATCAGAGAAATGTTTTCTTCACTCAACGTGTAATTAAATTCTGGAATTCGTTGCCAGAGAATGTGGTAAAGGCGGTTAGCTTAGCTGAGTTTAAACAAGGTTTGGACGACTTCCTAAAGGAAATGTCCATAGACCGTTATTAAATGGACTTATGGAAAATCCACTATTTCTAGGATAAGCAGTATGAAATGTTTTGTACATTTTTGGGATCTTGCCAGGTATTTGTGACCTGGATTGGCCACTTTTGGAAACAGGATGCTGGGCTCGATGGACCTTTGGTCTTTCCCAGTATGGCAATACTTATGGTACTTTGTACACTCCACCTTAGTACATTTTCAAAGAGGGGTGTAACTCTCAAAATTAGGCATATAAATCCTTTGAATATTGAACTCTTTGTTTTTAAATGATTCTTGATTGATGCAGATACAGAATGACCACCATAGTTCTCAGCAACTTGGTTAAAACTTGAAACCAGAAGCCCTGACAATAATCTTATAGATACATTTGAATTTAGTGTATACCTCCACATGCATTAAATAGTGTTATTTGGGCCCGATGTGCATCTTCACTGGTGTGCATGAAGGCAGCCATATTGAGTCTTAACCATGCTCCTCCCTTGTTGCCCTTTTCTTTGCTTATTGGCTGGGCAGTGCATTTTTCACTATTTTCACTCATAGGATACATCTGCACTATCTCATAGTGCGTTTTCTTTTGATTCAGGCCCAAGAAATAAAGCATCTCATTTCCTGCCAGCCGAGGGCCATGGCTGCAGTGAGGCTGGAGGTCTTTCTTCCACCACAACAAGAGATACAGTTTCCCCGAGATCCTATCGGTAAACTTGAGGTAAGAGCATAGGGAAAAAAGTGGAAAAAAATTTATCACCCTTCTTTACATACATACATTATGGGGCCCCTTTACTAAACCATGTTAACACATGATGAACCACGTGGTAACTGCTAGCACCAACTGTGTTAAGGGGTTTTGCAGTATTTTTGCAGGTAACACGTGATGTTAAGCCCTTTTTATGTTGGGGGGCATGTTATGCATGGAGAATGGACATGGACCTGACCTAGTAGCGCTATAGAAATGCTAAGTAGTAGTAGTAGTAGTAACATGTATACCCTGGAGGAAAGGAGAAACAAGGTGATATGATACAGACATTCAAATTTTTGAAAGGTATTAATTGACAAACAAACCTTTTCCAGAGACGGGAAAGTGGTAGAACTAGAGGACATATGTTGAGGTTGCAGGGGAGCTGACTCAGGAATAATGTCAGGAAGTACTTTTTTCATGGAGAGGGTGGTAGATACCTGAAATGCCCTCCTGCAGGAGGTGATGGCGATATAAATGTTAACGGAATTCAAGAATGTGTGGGATAAACACAAAGGAATCCTGTACAGAAGGCATGGAACCAAACAAGCTTAGCAGTGATTAGATGGCAACACCACTAACTGAGAAGCAAAGCCAGTGCTGGGTGGACTGCAGTCTGTTCCTTGATCGTGGCTGGACAGATTCATCTTCAGTAGCTGGAGAACAAGGCCAGTGCTGGGCAGATTTCTACAGTCTGTGCCCTAATCGTGGCTGGACAGGTTTGGATGGACTGGAGTGGGGCTTCTATAACAACTTCAGAAGTTAGAGAACAAGGCCACTGCCAGGCAGACTTGTACAATCTGTGCCCTGAAAATGGCAAGGACAAATCAACATAATAATAAGATCAAGTATATATATGTAGTATCATACCTTATGCAAAGACTAGATGGACTGTACAGGTTCTTTATCTGCTGTCATCGACTATGTTGCTATGTTTGTGGTTAGTGTGCTGCTAATAATGCACACTAATGAGCACTTTGCAGTTAGAGTGGGACCACTTACTGCCTCCTAAATAGGAGGTGAAAAGTACTTCCATGGTATCTGCAGAGTATACATGGCACCTATAACAGCAAATGCTGGGAACATCCTCAATGGTTGCCATGTTAAATTTGTAACTACTTCATGATATAAAGTCCTGTGTTAAGCCATGGTAACTGCAAATTGTACTGCAGCTTAGTAAAAGGTCCCCTATATGTCTTTATCAATGATCATAATATAAAGGTCCTTTGATGCCTATGGGTTTTTTTCTTCCTTTGTTTTTTTGTGAGATTCTCTTATAGGGCAGAATGACCCCCCTGGTGCATCCCAGGGTGTACCCCGTGGGCAGGGCACTGCCATTATTCAAGATGGCGGCACTAGCGAGTAGACACAGTTCCTGTCTCTTAAGGCAGGGCTTGACAAACCCCAGGTGCCAGGTCACCGTGGCAGCTAAAAATTTGGACCTGGCGCTTAAGCGTCTCCCCTGCTTCTTCCCTCTGCTTCCCCCTCCCCCCCCAAACTGCACTTCCCTACCTGTCTTCTATGCCAGCTGCAGCAGCCATAAACACACACTGCAGCCGGGCCGGGAACAGTTCAGGAGTGGAGGAGTAGCCTAGTGGTTAGTGCAGCAGACTGATCCTGGGGAGCTGGCTGGATTCCCACTGCATCTCCTTATGACTCTGGGAAAGTCATTTAACCCTCCATTGCCCCAGGTACAAATAAGTACCTGTATATATTATGTAAACTGCTTTGAATGTAGTTGCAAAAACCACAGAAAGGCATTATATCAAGTACCCCCTTTCCTCTTCTGCGTCCCACCCCTGTTAAAGTTGCATCAACAGGGGAGAGCAGAACACGGCAGAGAAATGGTTCCCGGGCTAGCTGCAGTCAGCATGTGTTTATGGCTGCTGCAGCCGGTGATGAACACAGATTTGGAAATGCCGGGGGAGGGGGGAAGAAGCAGGAGAGATATTTGGAAGCGCTGCTGTAACCGGTGAAGAACACAGGTTTGGAAGCGCCAGGGGAGAGGGGGCAGGGGGAAGAAGCGGGAGAGATGTTTTGACCTGCAGGGGGGGGGGGGGGAGTGCAGGGAGCAGGAAAGGTGCTGGACCCAGAGGAGGGAGAAGGAGAGAGAGAGGGAGGGGTGGTAGTGTGCATTTGGGAAACAGACAGATGAGAGGACTGGAAGTGATAGTGTGCATTGGGTGATGGGGCAGAGAGAAGGAGAGGCCTGTCATGTGCATTGGAGGGGGACAGGGAGGGACGAGCTTGCTATACGTGTGTGGTGGGGGGACAGAGATGGATATTCTGGCTGTAGGTGTGTGAAATGTATGGGGCAGAAGGAGGTAGCAATGTGTATTGGGAGGGGGACAAGACAGAAGGACAGTCTGACCATGTGAATTCAGAGGAGGAGGATGAGAGAGATGGTCTGGCTGTGTGTGAGAGGAGGGAGCAGAAAGAGGTTACAGATAGATGGACAAGCTGGCTTTGGGTGGGGGTGGAGAGAAAGGCTGAACAAGTGCACTTGGGGGACAAAGGAACAGTTTTGTTTTACTGCTTTATGTAGTAAATCCTGCCATAGTCCTTATACTTTTCTCCTGTACCTATAGTACACTTTAGTTTAAAGTGTGTTTTCTGGCACTTCACAGTTATTTGGCCAGTGGCCATTGACTAGCAAATATGACAACTTTATGAAATTTGGTTTGGTGTACACAAAGATCAGGCGAGGTGGAAAGTTTGCCCCAAAATAAAAAATGATTGAGAGCCATTGATTTAGGGCATTGCCTTTTTGTAGGCAGGGTCTTTTTTTTTTTAGAAGTTGGTGCTGGCATAGTAGATTTGATCTAGGTCCTGAATGACTTTTTTGTAGAGTTGTATTACTTCACAGTATGCCTGGGAATGAGAGACTTTTTGTTGATGTTAGCGAAATTACACAAAAATCAGAAATGTTTCTCTATAGTAAGTTTTATGGGGAAATTTTCTAGCTCTGCATTCATTGTTGGGGAAGGGCCAAGGTGGTTCTGTGGATGCAGAACTTGTGTGGCTTTATGGTGTGCTGCTGGGGGATTGTGTCTCTTTGCTTCACTCATTAAGTGGTTCTGTCACACAGCTGATAGCATTCTTTGACTTATTTGCTAAAGTTTCTTTGCTCACAGACACAGAATAAGAAAAGAGCCTTAGCTACTGCTGATCTGGGAGGGGATTCTCACCCCTCCTTGCCTTCTTCCCTCCCTCCCCAAAAAGTTCTCTGTGAACAGCATTGGAAGAGTAGGGAAGGAGAACCTAGAGAGGTCTTGAGTTGACTGCTGGCTCCTAAGTTTTTGGGCTGGCTCCTAGATTTAATATTAATTTGTCAAGGCCAGTCTTAAGGTATGATGGAGAGGGGTCGGGGGTACCTGGGGGAGGGGTTGAGTAGGTGGAGGGGGTGCCATCAAACATGAGGGTTTACATTTTTTTAGTTGGGGGAAGAGAAGGGGAGGTGCAGCTACACGAGGGAGGGAAGGGAGGTACTTGTGGGAGAGAGAGGGGGTGGGGGTTGCAACTAGACACTGAGGATTAGTTTTGTTGAGTGGGTGGGGAGGGAAGGCAGGTGCTGTGAGAAACCAGGAGGGAGTGGGGGGGGGGGTTGAGTTGGAGAGGGAAGAAGGAACATCAAGTCAGATGTGGGGATTTACACAGTAACATAGTAAATGACGGCAGATAAAGATCTGAATGGTCCATCCAGTCTGCCCAGCAGTCACACTCGTTATCAATTCATGAGTAAACCAACAATGAATGTTATATAAAATATTTGATCATAGTCTTTGGTATTTCTGGGACATAGACCATAGAAGTGCACCCAGCACTGTCCTTGCTTTCCAACTCCTGGAGTTGCCATCGAAGCCCACTCCAGCCTATCCATATCAGTCTTGTCATTTGCAGGACACAGACCGTAAAAGTCTGCCCGGCACTGTCCTCACGTTCCAGCTACTAAAGTTGCTGTTGAAGCTCTCACCAGCCCGTCCTAAACCGAATTGCCATATAAGGGACACAGACCATATGCCTGGCACCAGCCTTAGCTCTTCGCAGCCAGAGTCGCCATCTGTGTACTACTTGACACATTCACACACATGCAGTCATTTAAGTTTTTTTTTGGGGGGGGGGTTTACCATCCATTTCCTAATTAGAGATCCTCTGTATTCATCCCACACATTGCAAATTTCATCACTGTATATGTGAACTGCCAAACAGAGCATTCTTCTAACTTTTGAAGATCCTTTTTCACGTTTTCCACTCCCTCCAGGGTATCCACTCTGTTACAAATCTTGGTATCATCTGCAAAAAGGCAAACCTAACCTTTTAACCCTTCGATTATGTCATTCACAAATATATTGAACAAAATCTGCCCCAGCACAAATCCTTGAGGCACTCTACTACTCACCTCTGCACCACAGTCTTACAAAATGGCAGCACTGTGCAGTGTCTCCTCCCAGACTACCAAGTAAGGGGAAAATTCCCTTATTTGGCACATTGACCCATGTAGTCAATCCCAGGTGCCACTATTTTGGAAGATGGCATCACAAAGACAGGAGCAAGTAGGCATTGCTCCTGCCTCTTGTTCAAGATATGCAGGAGGGGATCTGGGGAGCCTGAGGGAGTTGCAGGGGATGGGGGGGTGGTGGTCATCAGACAATCAAAAATATTTTTGGAGTGTTCGGGGGATCAGAATGTGGGGGTTCCACTAGACTACCATAGATATTTTGATTGGTGTTGGGGGGAACAGGAGGCATTTCTGGCAGTTGGGGTATTGGAGTATGGGGGAGCCTTTCTGGGGAGGGGGATCAGGGGTTTATTTTGGGGGGGATGGCATTGACCCCTCATATGGCAGCAGACTTATATATATATATATATATATATATATATATATATATATATATATTCTGACAGAAAGGGAGACATTTTATTTTGCTCTTCAGCAGCCAATAGCTGCAGACTACTGTCATAATATGTCCTGTTTTATTTCTGAGAGCACACACTTTTTAACATGGTGGTAGTTTGCATATCTATAGTTTACTGTATCAGAGAGCAAAACCTTTGCATTATTTTTGCATTAGAAGCTGGACACTCAATCATTGCATCGGCCCCAGAATCTTGAAATGTTGTCTGTTGTGCTGTTTTCTAGAGAGCACGAGTGGAAGACATCCTGGGGGATAATGAGGAATTAACAATTAAGAGAACAAGCTGATGGTATCCTGCAGAGAAGCTGAAGAGAGGAGAGAGTCCGCTGCTCCAAGAACCTCCAAGAACTTCCAGCCGCAGATAAAGATACATTCTCTGCATAACTGGCTCTCTCTTCTTGTGTCTGTGCAAACCTGAGCCAGATCCTTTCTCTGGGTCTGCCTAGCCTAAACGGTAGGGATCACGAAGAAAGCATTTCCCTGAAGTTTTCCATTTGCTGGTCCTGTAGTCTAAATAAAGACAGATAACCAGGCAAGGGAGAAACCACTTCTGTTCTGGATGAGACAAGTAATTGCATAACAAGTGGCCTGTGGTCTTAGTGCATTGCATGTCTTTTGTTTTCTTTTATTCAGTAGTCAGCTGTTCCTACTGTGTGAGATTTATGTGTGCAGTTTGTAAAGAGTTACACAATGGAAGCCGTGTTCCATGTGAACAAAATGGGGAATAATCAGAGGATGGATGAACTGTAGCTGCTGAGTGATCCAGACATGTGGCAAGAGGCTCTCCATGAGTAACATGTTTCCTGCTCGCACATACAGTCAGGTCTTGTCCTCCCATTCTACCCATGAGAGGTGGGGTTTTTTTCTATAATCAGCTTGTGCTCTCTCTCTCTCTCTCTCTCTCTTTCAAACAGTGTTGCCAGGTGGGCGGTTTTCCGCGACCCGCCGCGGGAAATTTTTGCCCGCGGCGGGTCGCGGTTTTTTGGGCTTCTTTTTTTTTCTTTTCCGCGGTTTTTCGGGCGGTTTTTTTGGCCGCGGGGGGCGGGGTTAGTGACGTTTTGGGCGGGGTTAGTGAAGTTCTGGGCGGGGCCGATGACGGGGGAGGCGGGGCTGATGACGGGGGAGGCGGGGTTGATGACGGCGGGGCGGGGTTGATGATGGCGGGGGCGGGGGTGATGACACGGGGGTGGGGGTGTCAGGGGCGGGGTTTGAGTTTGGGCGGGTTTTGGGCTGTTTTTAGGCTGGATTGGGTGGGAAAAAATTTTCCACCTGGCAACCCTGCTTTCAAAGTGCACTCTGCTATCAGTCTCACTCTATTAGAAAGGATCATTTTCACACTCGAGGACTTTCCCTGCAGAGGACAGAGTCCACCTATTGTAATATTACTAGTTTTCAGTTTGTTTTATGCAGCAGAAAGAACAATCCTGAAATAACAGCAAATTGAACCAGAGATTCAAAACTGCTGCTTCCTTACTGTGTACACTCTGAAAATTTGCGCCACTGTTTGATTATCACTGAACTAGATTTACTCAAATTGACTGTACAGTAATGTGTCATATAAGTTGTAGAAAATAAAATCATAGAACTTGCCCCTGGACAGTGTGTGTTAGTATATTGTCTTGTGTTATGGAGCATTGTTTATTATGGCCCACCATTATTCTGTCTGTGTTCAGGCATTCTAGGATATGCCATTGTACTGAATTGTGTAATGTACTGGGGTGTTATATCCAAGAGGGATGCAAGTTGGGGATTTTTTAAGTGGAATTTAATATCTTTGTTAACCCTTAATTAGCCTCTCAGATCTTGAAAAATTCCAGGTGCACTGATCACTTTCTCTATGAGGTTTTTTGTTCACATTTTAAATAGAGAGGTGTGGTAGCCGTGTTAGTCCACTCTTAAAGGTTATCAATAGAAATCAAACAAAATAAAACATGGAAAAGAAAATAAGATGATACCTTTTTTATTGGACATAACAATACATTTCTTGATTAGCTTTCGAAGGTTGCCCTTCTTCATGTCAGACTGTCAAAGTAATGCTTTGATGTTTCTCTTATATATACTATCTGCTACCACATTTGCTTATTTCCTATCCTTGGAAGCTTTTCTAGACTAGATACACTAAAAATGCCTATGGAGCTTGCATCTCCCAGGATGAAAGAGCATGCATACTTTTAAAAATGGCCAAGTGTACGCTGTTTGCCTCTTCCAGGTTAAACACGTCCTTGACAATGCCTTTTTGAACCTGGCTAGAAATTCATATGCTCTGAAAGCCAGAAGTGCTATGCGTCGCATAGAGGAGGGGTAGTTTACCTGGGCCTTCAGAATTGCCTAGTATGAGAGAAGTGCTGACTGGGAATATTCAGTGGGAGATAACCAGCTATCTCCCACTGAATATTCACACATAGTTGGTGAAGTGTTGTTTAACTGGCCAGGACCTATTCAATATCGGGTGGAATACAATGACATCACTGCTATTACACTGTGGTTGTTGTGCAATTACACGGTTGTGTAGTTTTTATAATAATTTAAGATTCACTTTGTGGTAGTGGCATAGCTAGGGCTGAACAGGCCCCGGGCAAAAAAAACTGAGGTGGGCCCCCTATAACACCATAAGTCTGTAAATGATGGGGATGGAGGGTGGAAGATGCACATTTCCCAAAGCTGGCATATTACAGTTAATACATGTAGAAAAAAAATACTTTTTTCGACCTTTGTTGTCTGAGCAACACTTTGGTCCTAGTGTCTCTCTTCAGCTTTTTTCTGTTTTTTTTTTTCCTTAACTCTCTCCAGGGTCTCTCGCTATGCCCACCATCCATCTTTCCTGTGTATCCCTATCCATCCTGTCTAGCATCTCCTTTCTGTGTCCCTATCCTCTCCCCATATTCAGCATCTCTCCTCTGTCTTTATCCCTATGCTTCCTCCATGGCCAGCATCTCCTCTGTGTCCCAGCTTCTTTCCTCTCTCTTCCCTTCCTCTGCACCCCTCACCCCTCACCCCTCCATGGTGTGGCATCCGTTTCTACCTCCCTTTGTTGGTCCAGCGTCTTTACCCCTTTCTTCCCTGTCTAGTCTCTCTTTCTCCCTCCCCACCCCCCCAGTCCAGCATATGCCCCCTCTCTTCTCCCTCCACTTGATCAATCTCTCTCTCTCTCTCTCTTCTCTACCTCACCCCCCCCCCCCCAGTTCAGCATCCACCTCCTCTGTCCCCTTTGGTCCAGGTCTCTCTTACTCTTTCATATGTCCCCCCACTCCCGAGGTCCAGCATTACTCACCCTCTCTTCCCAATCCCGTATGCGGTCTTTCTCTCTCCCCCCCCCCCCATACCCCAGCATCTCTCCTGCCCTCCATCCCCCTCTCCCGCCCACGCATCTCTCTGGCTTCTCCCCGGTGCTGTGGCGAGTAGCCAGCAGTAGCAGAGGCAGCCCTGAAAATTGGCTGTCTCCGGCCAGTAAGGCCTTTCTTCTGCCATGACCTGCCTCTCGGATGCAACTTCCTGTGGGCAGGATGCAGCAGAGGAAAGGCCCTACCAGCCAGAGACAGCCAGTTTTCATGGTTGCCTCTGCCACTGCAAGCCACCCTCTGCAGCTCCAGGAGGTAGCCAAAGAGACAAGGGTGGGATGGAGCAATGCCGGGCCAGTGGGGGGGGGGGGGGGGGGGAGGAGGAGAGGGAGAGAGGAAGATAAGGATCCAGGACCTGCGGGCAGGTGCAGCTTCGGGTGACCCCTACCACTGGGCAGCCCTAGGTATTTTGTTGGGCTTCCTCAATGGTAGCTACATCCCTGCTTTGTAGGATATTCAACACATTATTGATTCATTTTGGGTACAGATTGGGGCTGACCAATGATGGCATGCCAGAGCTGTGATTGAAAAATCGCAGTCACCTGTGACAATTCATTTGATTGCTGGCTCTGAATCAGTCAGGAAGATTTAATACAGTGAGTGATTATTCTGTAGTCTATCCCACACACATTATGGGGCCATTTTACTAACCTGTGGTAAGCACTAATGTGTGCTTATAGCAAGTTGAAATGCACTACCACAGGGCACACTCATGTATCCTGCAGTGGTTTTGGAATTGGCATGTGCTACTCACGCGCTTAAAAATAAAATTTATAGTGCTGGGTACATGTTTGGGAGTGAAGAGTGGGCGTGGCTATGCTAATTGGATAGCATGTAGGCATTACCACGTGCTAACTGATTTGCTCATGATTAGCATGTGACCCCTTACCACCTACAAAATAGGTGTAGCTAAGGGTTCACATGCTAACGGCCACACGCTAATGAGGAAATTAGCACATGGCCATTATCGGAAAAATAGACAAAGCTACCTTTTACCGGCAGCACTAAAAGTGGCCTCAGCATGTGGAAAAGACCCGCATTGGGGCTACTGCAGGCCACTTTCCAGCGCTGCTTGGTAAAAGGCTAATAATAAATATATAAATATTTAATTGAAACACAGTTGAGGTTTCAGCATTCCAGGCTGCTCATGAGATTTGTTAGGGTGAGTTCTTCGTTTTTTTGCTGGATGAGATATACTCCCCCTTATTTCCGATAAGGTTATTTTTGTTGAAGTCTCCTTAGATACACTTCATAGCTCAGAATCATGCAACAACATGCAAGGTAATAAAACATCACAACTTCTTTGGTATTACTGCTCCCTGCGGGAGGGAGGAAGGGAAGGAGAGGGGAGAGGAAGCGGAATGGGGGAGGCTGAGATGACTCTTTTATGGATTTATACAGCAGCTTCTGCTCTTGGTGGTGTTCAGTGACACCTACTGGGCTCTGGTGGAAATTACATTTCAGCACATAACCTTCCAAGAAGGAGAATTAGATTATTATAGCTTTAATATTATTAGAAGAAAAAAAAAAAGAAAGCTTGCTTGCTTATAGTATTTTGCTCCTGAGGATCAGAAGCCATGTGTACTATATTAATTACAGCAACTTAACAATAAAGCATGAGGTGCAAAGACTCGAACTGAAAACTCCTCTCCTGCACCTCCTTTGTATTGTGCAAAATGTACCTTAACTCTTCCAACCTGTATTTTGTCCCTTTCATGCTCCCTATTCACTTGTGTGCTGGCTGCTTATCTTGCAGCCTCACCCACTGCCCTTGTCTTGCTGAATTTTCTTCTGCATCTGCATCTGCACAGGCAACCAACCACTCTGTCCTGCTGGTCTCTAGATCCTTAAAATGGAACTTACACCAGAAACTACAATCTGATTGTCCCTTTTCTCTTCTCAGCGATCCATCATAGGCCTGCCCCTCCTCATGATCTCTCTTATTTCTAGCACAATTCACTTCTTCTAAATGTGTTTTTGCTCATACTTGAGTACAAACCGGAGAATGACACGGGGGCCTACAGTAACCGTGGGGATGGGGACGGGGCGAGGATGGGGACGGGGCGAGGACAGATCCCACAGGGACGGGGCGGGGATAGAGCCCACGGGGACAGGGACAAACTTTGTTCCCGTGTCATTTTCTACTTTGAAGCCTGTTAATGAACTGCACTGTTATTTATGTTTGAGTGACGCAGACAATGATATTTTGATTTTTTAGAAAAACAAGCAAGCATGCTGGCCACAACTAGCAAAATTTGCATGCCCTGTACATCCTGCTGAAAGGACTGTGGAAGACGGGAGAGCTAGACTGAATTCTGAGATTGTTGATGACTTCTTATTCATCCACAGATTAAAAAATCATACCAGTGCTTCATAGGGCATACTTCTCCTCTCTAGGGCATACAGAACAGGTTGTATTTTGTACCCCTGAACATTTTAATAGAGTGGATTAGGATTCCTTGGGGTAGTAGAAATCAGCTATTGATGGGGTTGGAATGGTAGAGGGTGGTGGTGAGGAGGGTTATAGGTGCTTGCTGTTATTATGGTTTTCTATTTGAAATTAATGCACAATAGTTGCACAGCATATTGTTCCTTTTTATACTTTAATAAAAAGATTTAAATATAAAATCATAATTGTTTGAGGCTTCTGAAGATGAGTACAGAGCCCATGGGTATGGGGTGGGGACGGGACAGGGACGGAGATGGGGCCTGCAGGGACAGGGTGGGGACAGAGACAGAACCTGTGGGGACGGGGCGGGGACAGAGACAGAACCTGTGGGGATGGAGACAGAACCCACGGGGACAAATTTTGTTCCTGTTTCATTCTCTAGCTACAAACTCACAAAGCCCATCTGCTCAAGAGAAAATATCACCTAATTTCACCACTTTGCTGGAGATGTCCACATTTATTTTAAATCCTCTTTACTCTCTTCCCCTGTTTCTTTGGATCTGGTTGCTTTTCCAAACCTGAGCTCAAGGCAAGTTAAAGCTCGGGTACAGAAGGTAAGTCCCTGCCCCAAAAGGTTTAAAGTTTACAATTCAAGTGCAAGAGGTAGGTTCCTGCCTCAGAGGGCTTGATGTTACAGCTCATGTATATGAGGTAGGTCCCTGCCCCAGTTACAGCTCAGATTCAGGAGGTAGGTACGCTGCTATAATTCACATGCATAAGTCTTAGCCCTATGCCTATGCTCCACCTATGTTATATTTGGTTATTTTTTTTCCCATTTTGCTCACACCTTTTTCAGTAGTAGCTCAAGGTGAGTTACATTCAGGTACACTGGATATTTTTCTGTCCCAGGAGGGCTCACAATCTAAGTTTGTACCTGAGACAATGGAGGGTTAAGTGACTTGCCCAAGATCGCAAGGAGCAGTAGTGGGATTTGAACCGGACACTTCTGGATTGCAAAACTGGTGCTCTAGCCACAAGGCCACCCCTCCACTCTTTTACTGTTTTATGCTAACAAATTATGCATTTTATGTTAAGCTGTACCTGCAGTACACCACCTTAGATGAATCTTTCCATAAAGGTGGTTAATAAATCCCAAGAAAGAAAAATGTACACCCCCTTACAAAAATATGCTACGTAAGTTAAGCGAGTATTTGCAGAGTATCACTTAGGCAGAATTTTGGCACACATACACACATAAATGCCATTATTCTAAACTTTTACACACAGAAGTTAGTGCCCATGTTACAGAATGGCCCATTATGCAAAGCACACTATTTTTGTGTCTACTAAACATAGGTCCCTAAGAGGGTATCTCTTTAACTGTATATCTCCATTTAGGCATCCCGTGCCTGCACAGTAGGAGCCCAGTCTAGAGTGGAACCAAGGTGCCCAGGCTCTGTTACAGAATACCAGTGCAGACCAGTTTCGGTGTCTAGCAGCTAGGTCTTGCTTTTATACATGTAACATGCAGATTTCTGTATGTTATGCATTTAAGTGAGAGCCCTATATTTACAGAATAGCATTTTGGTGAATTATTGGCAAATATGTGCATTAGGAGTGGCCTAGTTGTTAGGGTGGTGGACTTTGGTCTTGGGGAACTGAGGAACTGAGTTTGATTCCCAGCACAGGCAGCTCCTTGTGACTCTGGGCAAGTCACTTAACCCTCCATTGCCCCATGTAAACTGCATTGAGCCTGCCATGAGTGGGAAAGCGCGGGGTACAAATGTAACAAAAATAAATAAATAATAAATTATATCCCCCTGATAAAAGTTGCCAAGAACTGCTTGTGCAAATTTAGACATCCCCCCCAATTTGTACGTGCAATTTAATAGAAAAATGAGCCAATTAGTGCCAATAATTGGCTTTTTAACAAGCAATTATTGGCACTAATTAGATTGAATTGGGACTTGCACATATATATTTAGGTGTGGCCTGAAAAAGGGGACATGTAAATGGGAGGGTCATGGGCATTTGGGGGTGGATCGGGGTGTGGTTTTGAGTTACTCACATAATTGTAGAATAACGGTGCTCTGCACATAAATTTAGGCGTGGTCATTTACACCACATTTTCATTGGTGCAGATGGCGCTGCCTAAATCTATATACAACCTCTCCACTTAAGTGTTATTCAATAAACTAGCGCAGCTTATAGAATACCGTTTAAGTGGGGTTTTAATGTACCAATTTTTTAGGCAGTATTTATAGAATTCGTCCTTATGTGTGCACATATACATGTTTATATGCTAGTATTCTAAACATCTACACATAGGGCTAGATTTTGTATATGGCACCTAAAAAATCATTGCTGAAAAAATCTGCTTAAGTGTTATTCTATAAGCTGTGTAAAGTTCAGCACGGTTTATAGACTAATGCTTAAGCATTATTGTTGTGCATAAATTAAAGCTCCACCATTTGAACCAATGAAAACATAGTGCAAATGCCCACGCCTAAATTCACTTGCGGAACACCCTTATTCTGTAATTACGTGTGTAACTCAAAACCATGCTCCTGTTCCACCCTGCAATGCCCATGACCATCCCCTTTCCACATCCTGTTTTTTTGGACTACTCGTAAATTTTAGGCGCAGACCATGCGCCTAACTTTACACACATAACACCCAATTAAATCTAATTAGTGCCAATAATTGCTTGCTATAAAGCCAATTATTGGCACTAATTGGCTCATCTTATTAAATTGCATGCGCAAGTCGGCCCATGACTAAATTTGCGCACACAATTTTCAGCATCCTTTACAGAATCAGGAAGATAATGCACATGTAAATGTTAGTGCCTAGTTTACAGAATTCCCCTTTAAATATACCTCATTTGTTTTCTCTGTATATATCATTTTGAATGGGCTACATTGCATTTGCTGCATGGGAATCTCTAGTGCGGTGTAGTAAAAGAGGCCCTAAGGAAATTAAACATCATCCACAGATCTGGGCAGAGGCTGCTGAAAGCAATGTGCAGCCTAAGCCGAGAGATAAGATGGCACTCCTCCCCCCCCCCCACCCCCACCCCAGTACCAGGAACAGGAGGGGTGTGGCTCCTCCTCAGAACTACAATCAGAACGTAAGGGGGTTGGGAGACATAGAAAACAGCAAACTGACAGGAATCAAACAACTAAGTTTATTACAAAATTATGAAATTAGAAACATAAGAGGTCAATATTCAGAAGGATATGGCCACTAAAATGGCACTTATACAGCTATCCTGCGATATTCAGTGGCAGATAGCCAGCTATCCGGCGCTGAATATCGCCAGTTAGCAGCTTAAAGATAGCCAGTTATATCACGCGATATAACCGGCTATCTGCCAATTTTAAAAGTCAAACCGGCCATATTTGACCACCACAATAGGTGGAATAACTTTTACCAATCTGACTTTAACTGACCAGTGCTGAATATCAGCTTGCCAGTTAAAGTCAGACCAGCCAAAGTTAAACTGGATATTCAAAGCCGGTCACTGGAAACGGCGTGGCATTGTATATTTGGGTTCAGCGCAAACTTCTGGAGACAGCCCGGCTATCTCCTGTTGTCTGAAAATCAGGCACATAAGGACCACATGGCCCATCCAGTCTGCCCATCCGTACCATATATCAGTGATGGCGAACCTATGGCACGCGTGCCAGAGAGGGCACGTGTGCCATCTCCAGGGCCGCCAAGAGGGGGGTGCAGGGGGGACAAAATTCCACAGGCCGGCACCGCAGTCCCCTCCACCCAGTGGTGTGCTGGAGCCGGCTCACACCAGCTCGCAAGAGCCGGTTGTTCTTGAGGGCGAGCCGGCTCTCCTCCCTCTCTCCCCCAAGCTACAGGGTCCCTCCGAGTACCTGAAGAAGGCATTCTTCGGGGCAGGCAGGAAAGATCCCTAGTCTTGCCTGCCCGCTGCCAGCGCTGACCCTCCCCCACTGCCGGATCGCTCTTTAAAAATGGCCACTGAGACTTCCAGCGGCGGCCTCGCGAGACTTCTGCTGAAGTCTTGGAGGCTGCCCTTGTAAGTTTTGGCGGCCATTTTGAAGAGCGATGCAGTAGCGCCGCAGGAGAGTCAGCGCCGGCAGCAGGCAGGCAAGACTGGGGATCTTTCCTGCCTGCCCCGAAGAATCCACTGGACAACCTGGGTGGCTGGAGGCGGCAGGGGAGTGAGGAGAATCGCTAGATATGGGTGGCTGGAGAGGGGGACAGGGGACAGGAGAATCGCTGGGAATGGGTGGCTGGAGGGGGGGCAGGGGAGAGAGGAGAATCGCTGGGTATGGGTGGCTAGAGAGGGGGCAGGGGAGCGAGGAGAATTGCTGCATATGGGTGGCTGGAGGGGGGCAGGGGAGCAAGGAGAATCGTTGGGTATGGGTGGCTAGAGAAGGGGGGCAGGGGACAGGAGAATTGCTGGGTATGGGTGGCTGAAGGGGAGGGCAAAGGGAGAGGAGGGTTGCTGGACATGGGTGGATGGAGGGGAGGGGAGGGCAGGGGGGAGAGGACGGTTGCTGGACATGGGTGGATGGAGGGGAGGGAAGGGAGAGAGAAGAAATGCTGGACATGGATGGAGGGGAGGGAAGAGTGAGGAAGGAAATGAGATGAGGGAAAAGGAAGAGAGGAGAAAAACTGCACATGGATGAAGAAAATAGGCAGAAGCTAGATCCATTGGACAGTCAAATCTGCGGA
The DNA here is from genome assembly GCF_901765095.1 of Microcaecilia unicolor. Classification (NCBI taxonomy): domain Eukaryota; kingdom Metazoa; phylum Chordata; class Amphibia; order Gymnophiona; family Siphonopidae; genus Microcaecilia; species Microcaecilia unicolor. The sequence continues at coordinate 196,926,600 of NC_044038.1, read as the reverse complement.
GGACCCAGCTTTTACTTACGGATGTAGGGCAAGAAATGAAGAAGAAAGGCGGAAAGTAAAGAAATAAATGGAAAGGAAGCCCTGGAAACGGAGTTAATAGGACAGATAGCAGCAGAATCGGATACTGGGCCAGCATGATCAGAAAAACAAAATCACCAGACAACAAAGGTAGAAAAAATCATTTTATTTTCATTATAGTGTTTGGAATATGTCCACTTTGAGAATCAGGTGCTCAACATTAAACGTTTATATTTATCTACTTATTTATGGCATTTTATCCCACATTAAACATGAATTGCACAGATATGATACCTTTGATTGGGAACTTGGATTTTGGCCCAGGGCTCATACAAGGGAAAGTGACAGAATGGGCGCAGAGAGGGGTAGTGTATGTGGCGGACATGTTACAGGAATCGGGAGAGATTAGATCGAGAGAGAATATGGCAGCCATAGTGGGGAGCGAACATCTAGATTGGTATGGATATTTTCAAATATATACAGTGGTGGAAATAAGTATTTGATCCCTTGCTGATTTTGTAAGTTTGCCCACTGACAAAGACATGAGCAGCCCATAATTGAAGGGTAGGTTATTGATAACAGTGAGAGATAGCACATCACAAATTAAATCCGGAAAATCACATTGTGGAAAGTATATGAATTTATTTGCATTCTGCAGAGGGAAATAAGTATTTAATCCCTCTGGCAAACAAGACCTAATACTTGGTGGCAAAACCCTTGTTGGCAAGCACAGCGGTCAGACGTCTTCTGTAGTTGATGATGAGGTTTGCACACATGTCAGGAGGAATTTTGGTCCACTCCTCTTTGCAGATCATCTCTAAATCATTAAGAGTTCTGGGCTGTCGCTTGGCAACTCGCAGCTTCAGCTCCCTCCATAAGTTTTCAATGGGATTAAGGTCTGGTGACTGGCTAGGCCATTCCATGACCCTAATGTGCTTCTTCCTGAGCCACTCCTTTGTTGCCTTGGCTGTATGTTTTGGGTCATTGTCGTGCTGGAAGACCCAGCCACGACCCATTTTTAAGGCCCTGGCGGAGGGAAGGAGGTTGTCACTCAGAATTGTACGGTACATGGCCCCATCCATTCTCCCATTGATGCGGTGAAGTAGTCCTGTGCCCTTAGCAGAGAAACACCCCCAAAACATAACATTTCCACCTCCATGCTTGACAGTGGGGACGGTGTTCTTTGGGTCATAGGCAGCATTTCTCTTCCTCCAAACACGGCGAGTTGAGTTCATGCCAAAGAGCTCAATTTTTGTCTCATCTGACCACAGCACCTTCTCCCAATCACTCTCGGCATCATCCAGGTGTTCACTGGCAAACTTCAGACGGGCCGTCACATGTGCCTTCCGGAGCAGGGGGACCTTGCGGGCACTGCAGGATTGCAATCCGTTATGTCGTAATGTGTTACCAATGGTTTTCGTGGTGACAGTGGTCCCAGCTGCCTTGAGATCATTGACAAGTTCCCCCCTTGTAGTTGTAGGCTGATTTCTAACCTTCCTCATGATCAAGGATACCCCACGAGGTGAGATTTTGCGTGGAGCCCCAGATCTTTGTCGATTGACAGTCATTTTGTACTTCTTCCATTTTCTTACTATGGCACCAACAGTTGTCTCCTTCTCGCCCAGCGTCTTACTGATGGTTTTGTAGCCCATTCCAGCCTTGTGCAGGTGTATGATCTTGTCCCTGACATCCTTAGACAGCTCCTTGCTCTTGGCCATTTTGTAGAGGTTAGAGTCTGACTGATTCACTGAGTCTGTGGACAGGTGTCTTTCATACAGGTGACCATTGCCGACAGCTGTCTGTCATGCAGGTAACGAGTTGATTTGGAGCATCTACCTGGTCTGTAGGGGCCAGATCTCTTACTGGTTGGTGGGGGATCAAATACTTATTTCCCTCTGCAGAATGCAAATAAATTCATATACTTTCCACAATGTGATTTTCCGGATTTAATTTGTGATGTGCTATCTCTCACTGTTACCAATAACCTACCCTTCAATTATGGGCTGCTCATGTCTTTGTCAGTGGGCAAACTTACAAAATCAGCAAGGGATCAAATACTTATTTCCACCACTGTAATTATGTAACACAAACAAAATGGGCTAACTGCTCTAGAGGGATATATAAGTTATTGGAGTCATTTTTCCTACCGTCAGAGAATGCCCAAATTATAGTCTCAACAATGTATAGAGCGCTGACTGTAGTGACTAAGTCTAAGACATATGTAGACATAGGGCGGAAATGGACAAAAGAGATGGGTGTTGCAATTCGGGAGGGGGATATATTACAATGTTTAAGAGGGATATGCACCCAGGTGTATAGTGCAAGACATAGAGAAATTCAATTCAGAGTGATCACTAGAGCATATTTTTCACCCAAACAGGCATTTTATGCCAAATGCATACAAGAGCCTAAATGCAGTAAGTGTGGTAATATGGACGTCTCGCTATTTCATATGCTGTGGAGATGCCCATACATAAAAGAGTTTTGGAATAGGATCATGAGATATTGTGGGGATATATTGGGTAAAGAACTGATTTTATCGCCAAAGGAGGTGGTGCTGGGCCTGATGGAAAGCAGGAACCTACTTAGACGAACAGAATACCTGCTTATACATAAAGCGGCGATTATAGGGAAGCAGTGCATTTTGCAATATTGGACACAGGACGTAGGCCCATCCTTTTGGCATTGGAGGAATGCCTTTCATGAACTCTTGGTGTGGGAAGCCCGGGGTGCAATGCCGCACTATGAACAGAAAGAAAAACTTTTGGGCAATTTGGGAACCATACATCCAGTCATTATCGACACGCACACGCAGTCTCATCTTGAACTCCATGTCATTTAAAAATTAACTCTGATGAAAGGGAGGAGGGTATACCGGAGGAGGGGGGTATATATATATAAAGAGATAGATGAATACTATATAATAAGAAACAATCAATAGTCAGCAGGTTCACTTAGCCAGTTGTGTTAATATTGGTATATCAATGGCAGAGATGATAAGAATGAGTGAAGAGCTATCAGGAGTAAGGCCCTGGAGGTGATTTGATAGATGTGCACTCTGTGGTAACATTATAATACTGTTAATGATGTGGAGGACTACTGTGGTGAATAGAATCTTAATAAACAGAATGGGATCTAAGAGGTAAAAGGTATGGGGGGGTGGGGGGTCTGGGGGTAATGGGGGGGGGGAATTCACTGACGAATGTGGGAAAGTTGGATAGCCTGTCACAGCTGTATTATGTGATTTTGAAGTTATATGTTTGTTATACTGAATTTTCGTCAATAAAAAAAGATTTAAATTAAAAAAAAAAAACCCATGAATTAGATTGGAACTTGGGATCATTTAATTTGCAACAGCAAAAATCACATTAATTATTTGAAAGCATGCCAAATGCTTTTAAAGTTCTGTTATTCAGGTTAAATTGCCCTGTTGGCACTTTGCGATAAATAATTAGATTTTGGGTTGCTGTTTGGGCACTCGGTCTCTGAAAGGTTCACCATCACTGCCATATACTATCCCTTCTTCTCCCTCAGAGATCCAACATGCCTATCCCATGCAGAGGCATAGCCAGGCCTCAAATTTTGGACGGGCCACTAGGCAAACTGGGTGGGCACGTACAGTTTCTACATCCCACCCTCCTTTGGCACCAGCATAAAACATTAAATAACTCAGCTTAGGGATCCCCAAGCTCCATAAGCTGCAGAGGTCCTCCAGAAGCAAGAACATGCTGCCACCACCCTGCCCCCTCATGCAGATTGTTTTTTGTGCAAACTGTTTGTGAAAACTGAGCATGTGCGGCAGGGGGAGGCCAGTGTGATGGCAGTGCATACACAGTGCCATCAGCTGGAGCAAGTAGGAAAGAGAGCTGTTCCTGCTGCTGGAGGACCTCTGCAGCAGGCGGGGCTTGGAGATCTCCACCCAGCCATAACAAGAGCGCTAGAATTTTGGGTAGGCCTAGGTCCAAAGTGGGTGGGCCCAGGCCCACCTGTGGCTACACCACTTTCCCACACCTTCTTGAATTTAAATACAGACTTTGTCTTCACCACCTCCACCAGGAGGTTGTTCCAAGCTTCCAGCACCCTTTCCATAAAGAAGTATTTCCTTCCATCATATGTCCCCTCATGCCTCCCCTCTGGCACCTTTCTTCCAAAGTATACATATTGAGATATTTAAGTCTTTCCCTATATGCTTATGACAAAGACCATTAATCATTTTAGTATTCACCCTCTGTTTATATCATTTTGAAAGTGCATTCTCCAGAATTGTATACAGTAACCTAAATGGTGTATTAAAGACATACAATATCAATCACAAAAATGTTAAAGAACCAGATCAAGATTACTAGAGATTGATACTTGATCTAGTTCTTTAACATTTTTGTTAGTGATACTGCAGGAGGGCTGTCTGGCAAGGTTTGCCTCTTTGTAGATGATAGCAAATTCTGTAATAGGGTCGACACCCTTGATGGTGTGGATAGCATGAGGAAGGATCTAGCTAAGGAGTTCTTTTAGAAAGCAGCAGTAAGCCCACTGCAGGCTTACCACATGGCAATCCAGAACTACCACCAGCCCAATGCGAGCGCTGGAGGTAGTTCCACCCCCAGCGCGGGAGCCCTTACTGCCACCTCAATAGGTGGTGGTAAGTGCTCCCCCCTCCCCCCCATGGCCATTTCTTTTTTTGGCCTTTTTACCTGCTGCAGTAAAAAGGGCCTCAGCGCTTAGCGTGCCGCAAAAATAGCTGTCGCTGCTAGCACAGGGCCCCTTTTAATGCAACTCAGTAAAAGGACCCCTGAGTTTGGTCTGAAATGCATAAACCATATATATATATATATATATATATATATATATATTGTAAAGAGTATGTAGGACAGGCCCCAAAGGAACCCTGGGATAGGCCAGAATACCCCCGTTATAGGCAGGCATTCCCCAGGAAAAAACTAGAAATAAAGAACTACAACTCCCAGCATGCCCCAAGGGAGACCGGGGATAAGAGAAACTATGTGCATTCCCAGGAGTCTCCAGAGGAGGGCCGCAGGGGAAGGAATAAGGCTGATTCTCCAACCTGGTGGAAGAGGTGGTGGAACAGGTGGGTGGAGAAAGAAGAGCCACCAAAGAGCTTTAATGAAAGAAAGGGGGAGCAGCTGGGAGAAGGGCGGGGCGAGGAGAATATGGATTGGGCTCCTGAGGAGAGAGAGGCAGAGAGTGAGCCTTGCCCTATGGAGTTGACTGAACCGGAGAACACCCTGGAAGAGCCGATGGACTTTTCAGCTCTGGCTCAGCGAAAGCCAAGGAAGTAGCGGGGCCAAGCCGGGTCAAGCGGGAGGAGGTCAGGTAGGAGTATGACTGACCAAGAGGGCGGGACCCTAGGCTTTGAGCCCGCGCAAAGCCATTACTATGTGTTTTGGAAAGCTTGGCTAGAACTGAACTGTATTTTGAAAGCTTGGCTAAATTGAGCTGTGTTTTGGAAAGCTTGGCTGGAACTGAACTGTATTTTGAAAGCTTGGCTAAATTGAGCTGTGTTTTGGAAAGCTTGGCTGGAACTGAACTGTATTTTGAAAGCTTGGCTAAATTGAGCTGTGTTTTGGAAAGCTTGGCTGGAACTGAACTGTATTTTGAAAGCTTGGCTAGACCTGAACTGTGTTTTGGAAAGCCTGGCTAAACTGAGCTGTGTTTTGCAAGCTTGGCTAGAACTGAACAGTGTTTTGAAAGCCTGGCTAAACTGAGCTGTGTTTTGAAAGCTTGGCCTAAAATTGAACTGTGTTTTTTTGAAAGCCTAGCTGGACTGAGCTATGTTTTTGAAGCTTGGCTAGAACTGAACTGTGTTTTTGAAAGCCTAGCTGGACTGAGCTATGTTTTTGAAGCTTGGCTAGAACTGAACTGTGTTTTTGAAAGCCTAGCTGGACTGAGCTGTGTTTTGTAAAGCTTGACTAAAAGTGAACTGGGTTTTGGAAAAACCCGCTACACTGAACAGGGTATTTGTTTTCTCTTTTTTTTTTTTTTTAATGTGCTGCTACTCTCCCCCAGGAGGGAGGGAGAGGCAGCAGCTGTGGAAGCCGGGACTGGGAAACTAACCGGCTTGAGAAAGGTGAACGATAACGGTGCTTTGTTTTGTGTTTTGGTGCCACAACTGAGGGAAGGAGGGAAACCCCTTCTAGGCAATAAAAAGCTTCACTGTTCTGAGGAAAGAAGGGAGCAGTACTGGAAGGTGTTCTTCAGGTTGTGGAGAGCTGCAACCGCTGAGAAAAGAGGATCCACTTTACAATATATATATATATATAAAGAGAGAGAGAGATTATACACACATAAAAACAAAGTTGAACAGCCTGATAGAATCAGTCCTCACTCAAAAAGAAAAATGCCCAGTCCATTCCACCATTTTGAGCCCTTTGGTACTGATAGCCACCAGGACCTAGCTCAACACCTGCAAGGCCTAGGATGAGGTGCACAAGTTGTTCTGCTCCCCGCCCCCAGCAGCCTTACACTAGTTTTATACTGTAGCCCTCACTTCAAAGGATTTTTACTACTGCAGTCACTCACTGCAAAGATATATGAGCAATGCATTATGTGTAGTCTCAAATGTAACGCAGTCACCCCTGCTTGCTTGTATAAAGCTTGCTGTTAATGGTCTATTCTCCTCAGTGTTGCCAGGTGGAAAATTTTTTTCCCACCCAATCCAGCATAAAAACCGCCCAAAACCCGCCCAAACTCAAACCCCGCCCCTGACACCCCCACCCCCGCGTCATCACCCCCGCCCCCGCCGTCACCGGCCCCGCCTCCCACGTCATCGGCCCCGCCTCCCACGTCACTAACCCCGCCCCCCGCGGCCGAAAAAGCCGCCCAAAAAACCGCCCTGAAGCCCAAAAAGCAGCCCAAAAAACCGCAACCCGCCGCGGGCAAAAATTTCCCGCGGCGGGTTGCGGAAAACCGCCCAATTGGGCGGGAAAACCACCCATCTGGCAACCCTGATTCTCCTACAAGACCTCCTCCTTTTACTACTTAACATTTCTAGAGCACTACTAGGGTTACGCAGCGCTGTACAATTTAACAAAGAGAGACAGTCCCTGCTCAAAGAGCTTACAATCTAATAGACAAGTGAACGGTCGGTCCGATAGGGGCAGTCAAATTGGGGCATTCTGGATTCACTGAACGGTAAGGGTTAGGGTCAGCCAAGCTTGGCTCCTTTGTCTACCTACTGTAATTTCCTGATTATTCTTACTATCTCTGTCCTGATGGGCCAGGTAGGGTATGACCTTTCTCTCCAATCGAGGACTGCCCTCTGTGACCACCTCTGCTACCTGATCTCAGGCTCTGTCCTTATTGGTCCTTCTTTCTCTCTCCCCTGGGCATGTGGGTGTCCTTCTCGACCCCTCTGGCCAATGAGGTCAGACTTTCTCCATCTTGCTTCAGACAGCACATGTCGTGCTACCCCCCCCCCCCCCCCACATACACACACACACAGTGAACTTGTCTTTTTACCTCATCCATTTTTTCTCTCACGATATTGCACAAACCCAGCATCTCATCTCTGAACCAGCTTCTGTTGCCAAAGCCAGCAATGAACTCCTCTGAGGAGGAGGGAGATCATGGAGAAGCAGCTAGCTGGTAGTGGTAACACCAGGGGTCCAACAGTATCTGCAGCAGCCAAAAGTGAAGCTGCAGTCCAGTAGGAGAAAAACTCTATCTGATAACTGCAGTGGCCTTAAAAGCAAGCTGAGGGGGGAACACTCAGACAGGCCAGCTCTAACACCAGCTCCCACCCAGATTTACAGTTGGGCAATTTTATGTAAATTATACATTTGCATGGGACATTCCAAGATCGACTAATAAAACTCTCCCACCAAAAGGTACAGAGTAGAAGCAGAATGTTTTACTTTACAGTTCAACATACAAATTCTGTCAAATGAGTGATAACAACACAAACTCCAGACACTAACAAAACTTTATAAACAGACAGGCCTACCATACTATACCAACACTCATGGATGTCGGAATGGTGGTAGGCACTGGTACTGTGGCACCCCCAAAAATCCAGTGGGGGCAGTCTGTGCACCGGGCTGTCCCCACTCCCACCCAACACCCTGCTGCCACCACTGCTGCTGTTGTTTCAGCAGTAGGAGCAAACACAAAGAAAAAGTAATTGCGGGGCCGTTCTCTTCCTCCTCGGCTGCCGGTCCTGTCCCTTCTGAAATCATTTCTTGTTCTTGGGCAGAGCCGGCAGCCCCGAGGAGGGCCCCATATTACTTTTTCTTTGTTTTTACTGCCACTGCTGAGTGGTAGTGGTGGCAACAGGGTGTCAGGTGGGAGTGGGTACATACTGGATGTTGGGGGAGTTGAGAAAGAGGGCAGACACTGGATGTAGGGGAAGAGGGAGTATAGAAGCCAGATGGAAGGGGGGGAGAGAGGTGTCAGATGCAGGATGTAGGGGGGAGAGGGGCAGATGCGGGATATAAAGGGGGAAGAGAGGGAGTAGACACTGGGTGACATGGGGGAGTAAGGGGGTAGATACTGATGTTGTGGAGTGGAGAAAGGGGGCAGATACTGGATAAGGGGGGCAGAGGGGACATATGCCAGATGGAAAGGGGAAGAGAGGAGAAAATGCTGGATAGAAAGGGGGAAGAGAGAGAGAAGATGCTGGATGAAATGGGGGGAGATAGGGAGTAGATATTGGATGTTGGGGGCAGATAAAGGGGACAGACACTGGATAAGGCAGACAGAGGGACAGATGCTGGATGGAAGGGGAGAGAGAGGTGGCAGACACTGGATATAGGGGGGAGAAGGGGCAGATACTGGATAGAAAGGGGGAATAGAGGGAGCAGATGCTGGATGACATGTGAGGAGAGAGAAGTCAGATGCTGGATTGAAGGACCAGTGATAGAGGGCAGATGCTGGATGGAACAGGAGAGAGAGAGAGAGAGAGAGAGAGAAAGAGAGGCGAGACTCTGGATGGAAGTGAGGGGAGAGAGGGGCCATATGCTGGATGGAGGGGGGAGAAAAAGAGGACAGACTCTGAGTGGAACTGGGGAGAGAGAGGTGCCATATTCTGGATAGAAGTGGGGAGAGAGAAGGGTCAGATGCTGGATGGAGGAGGGAGAGAAAGATGACAGACTCAGATGGAGGAGGGAGAAAAAGAGGATAGACTGGATGGAACTGGAGAGAGAGAAGAGCCAGATGTTGGATGGAAGGGATCAGAGAAAGAGGGCAGATGCTGAATAGAAATGAGGAGAGATAGAGGCCAGATTCTGGGTGGAACTGGGCAGAGAGAGGGGCCAAACTCTGGATGGAAGTGAGAAGAGAGAAGGTCAGATACTGGATGGAGAGTGAAAGTGTACAGACTCTGAATGGAAGTGGGGAGACAGAAGGGTCAGATGTTGGATGGAGGGGAGAGCAAAAGAGGACTGACCCTGGATAGAAGAAGGAGAGAGAGGGGTAGATGCTAGATGGAAAAGGGGAGAGAGAGGGGCAGATGCTGGATGGAAGTAGATAGAGAAAGAGGGCATATGCTGAATGGAGAGGGATGCAGAGAAAAAGGGCAGATGTTGGATGAAAGAGAGGAGAGAGAGGGCAGGTGCTGGTTGGGGAGAATAAAGGGCACATGCTAGATGGAAAGGGGGAGAAAAGAGGGCACATGCTGGAAGAAAGAGGGCACATGCTGCTTTCTTTATAGTATATGTTTTGAATAATTTTAGGTAAGGTATACACATATGAATTTATCTTGTGGGCAGACTGGATGGACCATGCAGGTCTTTTTCTGCTGTCATCTACTATGTTACTATATATGTTACTATGTATGGTGAGTTGTATGGGGACTGTTCTGTGTGTTACAAAACTGGAGGTTCAGGGTTTATACTGAGATTCTCAGAGCTGCCAAATTACCCAGTTCCAACAGAGAGATTTTAGACCATTTATGGCTTCTGACAACCCTGTACTAATGCATTATGGGACATGCAGCATGGATTTCAATGGATAGAATCAGGGACTATAAATCTCACACTGATTTGAGGTGTATGTGGCTAAAATATCTCCTTCCTGGAACCAGGTAACTTGGCATGTCTGGTTTCTGGTCTATTTTGTATGGAATCCAGCTTCTGAAACAGTAAGTATATGGCTTTATGTATTTTTCCCTTCTTTTCCTTTTCAGTGTCTGTATCTAGTTGGTAGCTGGCAGCCTTCTTTTCTGTCAGCCCATAAGAGTGATTGGTTGTTGTTGGTGGTGGTAGGGGCAGGGCTCGCACGATGGGTGGGGGCCTCAAGATTGTTTGCTCTGGGCCTGGCTTTGTCTCTCGGCAGCCCTGCCTCTCTCCTAATACTGCATCCCATCCCACCCCCACAAACTATATTTGATTTCACTGTTTGCCTCCCCCCCCCCACCCCCACAGTCTTTTTTCTCCTTTCCTGTCTCTTCCCTGGTCTAACTTAACTTGTTGTTTCTATAATCTAGGTCACCGGTGGTAGCGATTACTATATGCTGCCTGGCTGCCAGCTCTGGGGTCTTCTCTGTATGGCATCCCACTCTCTGTGACTTAATTCCCTGTTTCCTCAAGGGCAGGACCCATTAGAGAAGACTGATGTGGGATCTGGGAGCCAGCAGCTTATGGGAATCTGCTATCCAGCAACCTCTGGAGACTAGAGGACAATGGAAAGAGGGAGGCAGAAGGAGAGCTACCAGACCAACAGGGGGTGTAATGGAAGGAGAACGGTCGTGTGGGGGGGGGGGGGGGGAATGGAAGGAGAACTGTCATGGGGGCAATGGAATGAAAGCTGTCACTGGGGGAGGGGAGGAGTGGCAAGATTGCTGTTGTGGGGGGAGGGGAAGGAAGAAGATATGTGGGGTGGGTCAGATTCTCAAAGGCATCAAGGGAATAGGGCAGCAGCAGCAGCTAGTCGGCCAGATCAGACACCAACAGAAGGTGGTCAGGTTGGCTGTTTCAGCCAGGCAGCAGCAGTACAAGGCAGTTGGCCAGGGCCCAGAGCAGGTGGTAGCTATAGAAGGCAGTCAGGCTGTATGGGGGAGAGGCAGGGGCAGCAGCAGCACAAGCAGTCAGCGGAAGGCAAGATAGAGCTGTTGAGCAGCAACTGCATGTATAGCACTTTTATAGGACTCTTTGCCATCCACAGGAATTTCCCTGTCTTTCATTTTAATTGGCTGGCTGCCTGTGATACCACTCCCTGAAACCTACCACCTGAGGCCATGGCCTCGCTTGACATCATTATAGGGCTGTCCATGGATCTGGGAGTAATGAGTGTATTATATTTTCTTTTCAACTTATGGCTGTGTATTGTAAACCTCTATGTGTATCTCAGAAATGAGTAAGGAAGGGATCTTCAGAAGCTTAGCCGAGATTGGGTGGCAGAGCCGGTGGTGGGAGGCGGTATTGGTGGTTGGGAGGCGGGGCTAGTGCAGGGCAGACTTCCACGGTCTGTGCCCTGAAAATGACAGATGCAAATCAAGGTAAGATATACACAGCTCCCAGGCTGCCGGCACCGCAGTTCCCAGTCTCCACCTACCTACCTTCTGCTCCCTTCTGCCTGCCATCCAACCTCCTTCATTTAAATTTTAAAAAAATCTCTAAAGCAGCAGGCGCAGTGCCTTCTGTGCAAAAGCGGCAGATCGCCTTGGGCAGGCCTTCCCTCACTGTGTCCCGCCCTCGCAGAAATTGCAAGTTACATTAGAGGAGGGCGGGACACAGTGAGGGAAACCCCACCCAAGGCGATCTGCCGCTTTTGCAAAGAAGGTGTTGCGCTGCTGCTTTAGAGATTTTTTTTTAATGCAAGGAGTCGGATAACAGACAGAAAGGAGCTGAAGGTAGGCAGGTGGAGACAGGACTGCGGCGCCAGTGGCCTGGGAGCAGGAGAGGGTGAGAGACTCTGGTGCCGGGCCCTCCTTGGTGGCCCGGTCCCGGGGAATTTTGCCCCCCTGGCCCCCCCTCTCGGCGACCCTGTGTTCATGGACTATTGCATGGTATGTAGGAACTATGAGTTGGTTTTCCTAAGCAGATCAAAAGGTGGTGGTGTGAAGCATAACATCACAATATCAGTTCTGGTTACCGAGACTGGAACTGTTCACACTAAAGAGGGAAATTATCAATGTAGGCTACTGTTAAGACATGTTAATTTGCCACTAACTCATGCTATTTCAGCACAGGTCTTATTTTATACAATGAGATCTAGTTACTAATAACTGGGGTTAACAGAAAAATAACAGTAGCACATGTTGATAACTAGCCCTCTTAATGCTACTTGAGAAAAAAAAAAGGAATATTCTATAATAGCAACAGATTTTGACCTGGTAAAGTCATCGAATCCCCAGGGATGTTGTGAAGCACTAGGAATTCTCATTTTGACCTAACAAACTCAAACAGCTGGCTTCATCCGAATGTTAGCCAAGGCCTTTTAGCACTAACATATAGTACTGTGCATCTATTAAAAAAAAAATTATGACCAAGTTAAATGCCATTTTTTGTGCAGATGGCATCCTTTTTTTTTTTTTTTTTTTTTTTTTTTGGCAGCTGTGCATTCAGTTGCCCCCTAACCCCTGGATAGATACCTCTGAAACCTGACTGAATCCTCATAGAATTCTGCAGGAGGCTCTGAGTAGGAGGTAGTAACTGTGAGGGAAACAGCATATACACCCTCAGGGCGTGGTCTCTTTCAGATATGACTGGGATTTGTGGTTCACTTTCTGTCAACATTGAGAATAATGTAACTAAATAATGCTAGCAAAACATTTTTGTATATCATTCAAAAAGACAGTTTCAATACTAAATGGAGGACCACAAATTTTTTTTTAATTTATTCAATTATTCAAATTATTACAAGAAACATCTTGTTTAGGAAGTATCATACATATACATAAATCTTTCTCAGAAAAACTTAATCAAGAAAAGTAAAATAATTCACTCTTCGTAAGAAATTGACACTCAAGTCCATAAATCAGGAATCCAAAATGTAGGAAAAATACTGGAAACAAACAACAGAAAAAGAAAATATAACTGGATATCGCACTACATTAAGTGGGGTTGCCTAATTTCTTTATCGCTTATCCAATTTTGCTGAGGCTATAAGTGCAGATACATGAGCAGGTTCCATAAATACATATTTTTTCCCCCAAGCCTTATTATGCACTTGCAAGGGTATCTTAAAAAAAAGGTGCCCCCCAAGTGCAAAACTTCAGGCTTTAGGAGTAAGAATTGTTTCCTCCGCCGTCTAGTCTCCTTAGAGACATCTGGAAACAGGAGAATTTTAAACCCTAAAAAAGGCTTTTCTTTATTACGGAAAAACATGCGGAATATCCAATTCTTATCCGGCAATAATGCCACAGTTGCCACCAAAGTGGCGGCTGAGGCAAGTTCAGAGTCAGTAGTTTCAAGCAAAAGAGAAATGTCTATCGGTTTTTCAGGTATCCGATTCAGGTCTTTCCCAGGAATATAATAGACCAAGGAGGACCACAAATCTTACAAAATACAATAGGATGGCTGACTGATACTTCACTGTGAGAATCTAGGGGGTCCTTTTACTAAGGTGTGCTGAAAAAATGGCCTGCAGTAGTGTTGGCACGGGTTTTGGGCACACGCAGAGTCATTTTTCAGCACACTTATAAAAAAGGCCTTTTTAAAATTTTTGTCGAAAATGGACATGCGGCAAAATGATTGTTCCTAACCTACATCGCTTACTAGTGTTGTTCAAGAGCCTACTCCTCCTACTCCCCCTTTCCTCTGACACCTTACCGCCAGCCATTGACCTAGCAGTAAAGTCTCATGCTGTAACTGGGCGGTAATAACCTATGTGCATATCAGACACTCTCCAAAAATGAAATTACCGCAAGAGCCACGCGGTAGCTGTTCGGTAACTACATTTTGGGACACGTTGGCACTCGTAGACGCTTAAGTGGCTTAGTAAAAGGGCCCTTAGGTTTGCTAGTGAGGTCCAGGAGATTTCCAGTCTCTCATAAACCAGGAAAACACATAGTCTTTGTCTTTCTGATATAAGATGCAATGAATTCCAAGTGAAGCCTGTTTAGATGTGGATTATCTAAAGCAAGTCTACCGGAAACAAAGCCCAATACAAAGTTTAAAAGAGCTACAATATTGTCTTAAAATTGCCTGAAATTAAAGTGAACTTAAGATGAAATGACTATTTTGGCGATGTCTAAGCAGTGCATTTTTTTTCTAGCAAAAAAGGTGCCAGTACTCAAATGCTAGGCCACCCTTCAGGGGTGGGGTGATCACTAAGGGACTCACCCCACAATAGCCGGCCCCCTGCAACCAGTCACAGAATCTATGACAAGGCAGAATTGGTGTGTAGAGCCTACACTCTTTCATTAAAACTTGGGGTCCATGGGCAAATTTTAGCAGACAATGAAAAAGGTGCCGGTACTCAGTACCCCCAAGTACCCCCTCAAAAAAAACCCTGACTCCTCCAACCTCCACACGCATAAAGATGAAATTCACCAAAAAAGACCATGCTTGAATGTAACCTTAATTCTGAGTGAAACAAAATGATGGGAGTAGGACCAAGGCCCATGCTCCTTATGTGAAAGGACTTTAGGAGAGCTGAGATGATCTGGTCCTCCACTGAATGAGTGCGTTTGTCCAGAACCCACAAGTCTTGTGCCAGATCAGAATGATCTGCATTGTAGATGGCACCCAATGTGCCATTTGGGGTTGTGGAAATTGGTATCTAAAGGCAGAGACAGTGAGATGTTGTCTGTTGCTATATGAGTCAATTTGTGTCACATCAAGCTCTTTTCACCATCTCTGTCATGAAGCATTGGAGAGTTTAATTCTCTTTTTGTCTGGGTTTTTTTTTGTTACATTTGTACCCTGTGCTTTCCCACTCATGGCAGGCTCAATGTGGCTTACATGGGGCAATGGAGGGTTAAGTGACTTGCCCCAAGACATAAGGAGCTGCCTGTGCCTGAAGTGGGAATTGAACTCAGTTCCTCAGTTCCCCAGGACCAAAGCCCACCACCCTAACCACTAGGCCACTCTGTTCTGTAATTGTAGTCTAAGGGACAGATTTACTAAGAGATGCTACTGTGTTACTGTGCACTAATATTCAGAAACACATTGTTATGTACCACATTTTATGCAATGGGACCTATTTACTAATAACAAGCAGCAATGGTGTTTGCTCTCACATTTCATAAATCTAGCCCTTGGTGTGCAACATTAATATCTGTATCCACTAATTTGTATTGTGTTTTGATGTGTATATACGGAAAACTAGAAGTGCAAATATAAAACTGCAAGCGGGTGAGGTGTGCGCGAATAGGTTTATATAGTAATTACACTGCCTAGTGATGTGAGTAGTTTGTGTGACTGAGTCCTGTTTGCTAATGTAACTGAACAGTAAGTCAGTACATAAGAATAGCCATACCAGGTCAGACCAATGGTCCATCCTGCTTCCAACAGTAGCCAATCCAGGTCACAAGTACCTGGCAGAAACCCAAATAATAGCAAGATTCCATGCTACCAATCCCAGGACAAGCAGTGGCTTCCCCCTGTCTATCTCAATAGCAGACTATGGACTTTTCCTCCAGGAATCTGGCCAAACTTTTTTTAAACCCAGATACGCTAACCACTGTTAGCGTAAATCTGACAACAAGTTCCAGAGCTTCATTTAGTGAAAAAATATTTTCTATTTCCATGTAACTTCATTGAGTGTCCCCTAGACTTTGTACTTTTTGAAAGAGTAAAAAATCGATTCAATTTTACTTGTTCTACAGCATGTTCCTTTAAGTGGGAACGTGCAGGACGTCAGGACTCACAGCACAGATCAGCGAAGTGAGTGAATGCACCGGAGACCAGCGCTGAAGAAGACGGCTGGCGGGGGTTAGGGACCCCCACCAGCAAAGGTACCTTGCAGCGGCGGTGGGGGGATCGAAAATGGTGGGGGAGGGTCGGCGGGGGGGTCGAAAGTGGCGGGGGGGTCGGCGGCTGGGGGAGGAGGGCTAAAATGTGCCCCCCTACCTTGGGCTCTGGACCCCCCTCCCGCTGAGGTCTGGCTACGCCCCTGGTGGTAGTGCTATTTTGCTGCACGCTACCTATGCAGTAACCCTACCACGCCTTTGTAAAAAGCCCTTTAATTACCTCACTTGTCATTCTGATTTCCAGATCATTTATAAATATGTTAATTAGCAGCAGTCCCCAGTACAGTCCCTGCAGCACTCCACTATTAAGGTTCAACTTTATTTAATATACCGCAAATCACAAAATCTAAACAATTTACAGTAGATAATGCAAAAAAGGAGTGTACAAAAAAAACGAGAGCGAGAAATAGTAGTGCAATAACACATTAGGAAACTAGGTTACAATTTATAATTATAAGGAGGGGTACAATGAGCAGGAAATAATTAACACTAATTAAGAAAGGGACAAACAGAATGACAAAGACAATTTCAAAGGCCGCAGAAATCAAAAATCAGTGGCTTCATTGAGAAAAATGGCCATTTAACCCTATCCTCTGATTTCTGTACAATAACTATTTCCTAATCCACAACAGATCATATTCACACCTTCAAAGAAATTAAGCAAATTGGTGAGGCAAGACTTCCCTTGGCTGAATCCATGCTGACTCTGTGGCTGAATCCATGCTGACTCTGTACCATTAAACTATGTTTGTCTATGTGTTCTGTAACTTTATTCTTTATAACAGTTTCCACTATTTTGCCTGGCACTGAAGTCAAGCTTTCTGGTCTGTAATTTCCTGGATCACCCCTGGAACCCATTTTAAAAATCAGCATTACATTGGCCACCCTCTAATCTTCAGGTACTATGGGCGATTTTAACAAAAGCTTACAGATCACTAACAGATCAGAAATTTCATATTTGAGTTCTTTCAGTACCCTAGGGTGCATGCCATTCATAAGTACATAAGTATTGCCATACTGGGAAAGACCAAAGGTCCATCAAGCCCAGCATCCTGTTTCCAACAGTGGCCAATCCAGGTCACAAATACCTGGCAAGATCCAGTCCAGGTGATTTACTATTCTTTAATTTGTCAATTTGGCTCAGTACATCTTCCAGGTTCACCAAGATTTCTTTCAAGATTTCTTTCAGTTCCTCTGCATCGTCACCCTTGAAAACCAGTTCTGGTACAGATAGATCTCTTACATCTTCTTCCATAACGACTGAAGCAAAGAATTCATTCAGTCTGTCCACTATGGCCTTGTCCTCTCTGAG
Source organism: Microcaecilia unicolor (assembly GCF_901765095.1). Lineage (NCBI taxonomy): Eukaryota > Metazoa > Chordata > Amphibia > Gymnophiona > Siphonopidae > Microcaecilia > Microcaecilia unicolor. The sequence continues at coordinate 196,909,402 of NC_044038.1, read as the reverse complement.
TGCCCCTTTTGGTCCTTCATGATCTAACAGTCCTATGGATTCTCTCACAGGCTTTCTGCTTATGATGTACCTGAAAAAGTTGTTACTGAGAATTTTTGCCTCTGCGGCAAGTTTCTTTTCTTATTCTCTTTTAGCCTTCTTTATCAATGTTTTGCATCTAACTTGCCAGTGCATATGTTGCCTCTTATTTTCTTCATGTGGGTCCTTTTTCCATTCTTTGAAGGATGTTCTTTTGGTTCTAATAGCTTCTTTCACTTCACCTTTTAACCATGATGGCTGTCATTTGCTTTTCTTTTCACCTTTTTAAATATGTGGAATACATCTGGTCTGGGCTTCCAAGATGTTTTTTTTTATTTTTTTTATTTTTTCTTTATTGAATTTTTCATTTTTACAAGATAGACTTATAAATGGAAATACAGCAGTAAAATTGTCATAGGTTAACATTACCATGAAACAATTCAACATAATCTCAAACTAATAAGTATTTCAATATACCTAACAGATATTAACTATGAAACATAGTCTACTTTCTTAGACCACAACAATCAAAAGGAGGGAGAGGAGATAAAGCAATTAAGGAGATAAAAGAAGATAGACAAAAAGTAAATAGCCTGGCTCATATTCCCCCGTCAATTTTCCATTTTCTTAATGTCTTCTACACATTTACTTGGATAGCTTTTTAGCATCTATAAACTTTTTTAACTGGTCTGGTTCAAAAAATATATATTTATTCCCTAAATACTTGATACAGCATTTGCAGGGATAAGCCAGCAAAAAGGTAGCGCCCATAGTTTTAACCTCTTCTCTGTAAGCTAGAAACGCTCTCCTATGATCCTGAGTAGTTTTTATCACGTCTGGAAAAATCCAGATTTTTTGACCATGAAAAAGTTTAGTAGCATTCTTGAAGTAAAGTCTTAATAATGCATTTAGGTCTTGCTCGAAAACAAAAGATATCAATAGAGTCCTTCGACAAGTTATCTCTGAAATAGATTCTTCCAGAAATGCTGATAAGTCTTTCAAGTTTATTTCTGGACCTTGATTATTATCACATGGATTCGCGTTGGAGATTTTATCTGGCAAATAGTAAACTCTGTTAATAGGTGGTATTGCTGATTGAGGGTAAGCCAAAACTTCCATTAAGTATTTTTTAAGGAAATCCACTGGAGTAACTCCAATTTGAAAAGGAAAATTCAGTAACCTCAAATTTAGTCTTCTATTATAGTTCTCTAAATGTTCCAATTTTAAAGAAGTTTTCATTTTGTTTTTTATCAAAGCATCCATGACAGATTTTAGCGATGTTATTTCAGTTTTTTTAGCAAATTGTTCAGTCTTAACAGTTTCTAAGGTTAATGTTAAAGAATCAAGCTTATTTACCAGCAATGCTGTATCTCGAGAAGTTTTTGTGACCGTAGTTGTTAGTTGTTGAATTGCTGCCCAGATAGAGTGTAGAGTCACCGCTTGGGGAGCTTGAAGCTCTATGTTCGAACCATCTGCGTCCTGGGGAAGAGTTCTACCGTCTGAGGCCCTTTGGTTACCGACTTCCGGTCCCATCGAGTCCTCATCGCTCATTCCGAAGGGCTGCAGGGCAAAGCGGCGGATTAAGATCTGGCGGGGATAGTGATGTCTCCGACCCTAGTGGAAACACCGCTCCTTCGGCGGATCCAACAGCGGGTTTCCTCATGCCAGTATCCACAGGGGTGCTCGTGGCAAACTGTAAGAGCGTTCGCTGGCCTGGAGGGAGTGATTGGGCCGACGGTAAGACACCCTTCACTGCTTTGTATGCGGCATATTGGAAAAAGGTAATAATTGAACAGAGCTCAGCGTTAGCCTCCACAGAGCCTCAAGCTCGAGCCGCCATCTTGACTCCTCCAAGATATTGGGAATTTTAAAGTTTTTGATAAGACTGTGATAAGTAAATATAGTAAAATCCAAGATGGTATTTCTAAACAACGTTCATGCCTGATTTAAAATCCTAACCTTTGCAGTTGATCCCATATAGCTTCTTTTTAACCATTTTCCTCATTTTATCATAATACTGCATTTGTGTGTGTGTGTTTTTTTCATATCCCTACAGTTTGGGAATAGATACAATCAAACTGAAGTGTGTCCTGTCACTGTGTCTTTGAGTAACTGAGTGCTTTATGTGTTTAACAGTATTTGCATGCATGGGTATTGTACCTAAATAACTTTGAAAGAAAGAGAAAGGGAGTAAAGATAATGCAAATAAAATGAGGTTTACACTGGGGGGTCTTTATTTGCTTTTACTATACCTCCATTCACTACCATACAGGTCAAGGCGGTTTAAAATACACAATTTGTATAGAAATAGGAAAAAGAATTCCAAAAATGTTATAGGAAAGAAAAAGTAGCATTCACACAGATACTGTCAAAGGGATTCTAGTTGACGCAAACATAACCAATGACAGGTCTCCACTGGAATCAGACCAGATTAGCTCATTAACAGAATCCGGCCGTACAATCCCCAGTCATGGGACGTCAAATGCCTTTTGAAATAACTGTGTCTTCAATCCTGTTCTAAATCTGGGATAAGACAGTTCAGCAAGTTAAAACACTGGGAGGCTATTCCAGAGGACAGGTGCCAAAAATGAAAAAGGCACTGTGTGTCTTCTAGATTTCTAGCAAGCCTGCTTAGGGCTTGGAAGGGCAAGGTGGTTATTGTTGAATGAACGAAGTAATAAGAACATAGAACCGCCATATTAGGTCAGACCAGTGGTCCATCCAGCCCAGTATCCTATTTGCAACAGTGGCCAATCCAGGTCACAAGTACATAGCAGAAACCCAAACAGTAGCAACATCATTCTTCCAGGAACTTTTCAAGTTCAGGTTTGTCTCCATGCTTTTAGGTTAGCCATATTTAATCAGATTTGTCTTTCTCAAGATGAGACTGTTTTCCCCTCATCTGATGGTTTTGATCCCTTGTTTTCTTGGAACTAGACACCATCATTAGACCCCTGACGCAGGCTATTGTTGCTGAAACATGGACTGTGCCCGGTCTGTTCAATAAAGTGAAGTTGAGACACCCTCATTTTTTAAGGCTCCTTGAGCTTTTTGGTTTGTCTGCTTTGACCCCTGTGCTTTTGGATTCCCTCTCCTTTGTTATCTCAGAAGCCCAAGAACATGCATCAAATGAAGCAAATTATGCACAGAAGCAGGAAATGTTCTGGACTGGATTGTACAGATTGCTCTAGTGTTATGTCATTGGAGTGCTTTGCCTGACAAAAAGCAAAGATTCTTAAGCACATGTTTGTTTTGTAAATACAGATTAAAATTGTGTCAGAGAATGTGAAACTCATAAATTCCTCAGATGACTTTGACACAGTATCACAGTATAATTGGGGAAAGTAATGTAAGTGAATGTCCAGCCTACTACAGTAAACTTTCAGGTCACTAGACACCGCCCCTCCCAAAATTTGGATAATCACATTCAACAACCATGATTATCCCAACAACCCCCTGTCCCCCTCCCAGAACAATCAGGGAACTCATAAGCAGCTCTCATCCCCAACTTTGAATTTAAGTGCCAAGCAGAGGAGGGATATTTGTCAAGGTGTATATCTAAACCAAAAATATGTGTTATTGTGCAATGAACAAAGATGAAGAATGCTTCCATTTCCTTCCTAGACCAACGTGAAGAGAACACATTTCTGGGTTTATGCATATAAAATAAAATTAAAAAAAAATATATATAGGAGCATGGAGCAAAATATATATTTGCTATTGATATAATGAAGAAACTTTAATCGTAGAAAAAATCTGGATATTTGCCTTTATTTTTAATTTGAAGGGGGGGGGAGCAGTAATGCAAGCAAACTTCAAACAAGCTACCGGCACTCTTGTGCCCAAATTACTGTTACTAAAGGCGAGTTCAAACGTGTTTTCAACTCACAGCACTTTAGAAGGGAGAATTGTTCGCAGGTTTCTGCAAATTCTAACAGAAAGATGTAAACCATCACCTGCGCTCTGCAATGGAAATGTTTTTGTGGAAATTTGCAAAGCAGAAGAAATAGATTTTTTTTAAAATGTGGCAAACCGGAAATAAGCAAACACTTCAAAGGAAAACTGAAGAAAAAGGAAGGAGCCTCCTCTGTGTATACCCTGTCGTCCCCCCTCTCTCTGCATTATTGCATGAGTCTGCCGTCTCGCGTTGCACTGAGGCGTGCAGTGCAGTCTATCTCCTCACTATAAGGGTGGGCACTCAGTGTGCATGCCCTGCGTGGGTCTCTCTCCCGGTCTAGGCATGCTCCTTCTCTCACTGTATGTCTTGCATTAGACTCTAGAGTTTTGACGTTGGAAGTGCAAAACCTGCAAAAGCTTTAGGAAGTCAATCGAAGGGACTGGGGCGCGCGTGCGCAGTGGCGCCCGCCTGCCTGCTGCCCGCTGCCAGCCTTCCTCTCTGCTCGCAGGGAGGCGATTGTGGAACTAAAAAAGCGAAAAACGGATGTGCTGCAGAAAGCGGAGCGGCTCGCCTGCTGCCCGACCCTTTCATGCCAACATCGTGAGTATTTCCTGCTTGTATATTTGCCATCTGGTGACGAATAGATGGATTTTGGGCTGTGATGAGGAGTTGTAGTATCTGCCAGTGTCTCCTCTCTGTTGCTTTCCCATTTATGTGCGGCTGCCGGCTACCTGTGTGCAGGGTACCGGGGAATTTCTGGAGCGGACACTACGTGTGAACAGGGGCGGGGGTTCTGGAGCGGAGACTGCATGTGTGCAGGGAGCCTGGAGATTCTGGAGCGGACACACTGCGTGTGTGCAGGGGGCCGGGGGATCTGGAGCGGAAACAGCATGTGTGTAGGGGGCCGGGAGGATCTGGAACAGAGACTGCATGTGTGGAGGGGGTCGGGGGATCTGGAGCTGCCAGCTGCATGTGTGCAGGGGGTCGGGGACCTAGAGCTGAGACTGGTTGTGTGCAGGGGACCGGGAGATGGAGAGGCTGTTGCTGAGATCAGGGAGCTGGGGATCTGGAGCTGAGACTGGTTGTGGGCAGGGGACCGGGAGATGGAGAGGCAGCTGCTGAGATGGGGGTGGGGGGGGGGGGGGGGGGGGGGGAGAGTGGCCGGCAGCACAGGGATGTGGTGCTGCTGTCGGCTTTTTCCGGGATGCTTTCAGAGGGTTGCAGAGCCGGTGCAGTTGCTGGTCCTCGCTGGGCCCCCATCACTGGGCAAAGTGGAGCACATGTGGGCCGAAGCTGAGACTTGCATTGCCAGAGCTTTGTTTGAGCTGAGACAGGTTGCTAGTTCTTGCAGGGCTGATTGGGAGGATGTTGTGCCCTTCTGCCCCTGAACTGAGAGATTTGTATGTTCAACATGTTGGTTCCATGCTGTTGTGGTTAGCACTGTGGACTCTGAATCCATATCTGGAGCTGATCTCCATGCCTGTGCTGCATGGAAAACCCTGCAACTGCTGTTCAGAGTGAGAGGACAGGGGTTGGATGTCTGTGTTATGTTACGTTGCCTGTTTCAGCAATGGGGAAGGTTGGTGCTGATGAGGGCTGCCTACCTGTACTGTGAGTATGCTAAAAGGGTGACAGAGCTGCATAAAGCAGTGCTGTTCCACTCGAATTCACACACATAAAGGTTAACAAATAAAAACAAGAAATATTGTGATAAGTTTTTTATTGGATTAACTAAATAGGCTTCTCAACTAGCTCTGGAGAACAAAACCCCCCTTCCTCAGTGGGGACAGGATGAACAAAAGATATTACTAGAAAATATAAGTGAATCAAGGAAAGTATTCCAATTGTAGTGTGAAGGGGAAAGGTGTGTGTGTGTGGGGGGGGGGTTGCTGGGTGATCAGGTGACAAGCATAAAATGTTATGGTTTATGATGAGTTAAAATGTTTCTGACTTGGTCTTTGAGTTCTTTCTTATCAGTTACAAAGTATTAGATTGTTTTAATTTCAAACGTTTTACATTCTGATTGTTTTAAAATTTTCTCTGAGTATTCTCATCATCAGGTCTTGTATGCAATGCTCTTGTTCTGAAAAGTGTCCCCCATGGAGGTGTCACCCTGGTGTACTTTGAGGTGTCTGATCTATGTTTATGTAAACTGATTCTTATCTTGAACATCTGGCCTGTCTGACCAGTGTAACATCCTTCCTCACATTTTCTACATTGACCCATCTCACCAGTGTAACATTCTTCATCACATTTTCTACACATGCTTATGTCACCAGGATTGGCCATTGCTGTAAGCAGAATATTGGGCTTTATGGACCTTCGATCTGTCCTAGTACAGCAATGCTTATGTACTTCTGATATTGTTATTAAAATGATGTTGGGTGTATTACTGTGGGGAGGGAATGAGTTAGACCTGAGGTCATGAGTATATTGCTGAAGGTGGTATGATACTATTAAAAACCAATAAAGAAAGTGGGGAAAAAAAGTCAGGTAGGTTTTGGGGATCTTGTGATCCAGGTTAGTATTGCAGTCAGACTTCACACCCTATCCCCTGTGCATGGAGTATGGGCATCCTATCCGCTATGCATGGGGTATGGAGAAGGTCCAATCATGCCGCTCAGGGCTTCCATGTGTGGGAGGACCTCAGGGCTGGTACAGGGGTGTTAGGCACCCCTTGGCATTCCTTCAGCCTTGCATTCTCGTGCCCCAAGATTTTAATATTTAAACTCAACAATCATCATACTGCAATATTATCCCTCACAGAATGTTACTGTGAAAACATATAATTGGTCATCACACTTATTTATTAATTAAAATTTACTGCCTTTTTGAAGAAATTTATCCAAGGCAACATATAGCAAGTGTAAACGAAACATAGTCAATAGACAATTACAGTACTAAAATTACAGACAGATAAGGCAGAGTAATAGGAGTTAGAAAATAAGGGCGATGAATTTAAGGAAAAATTGTACATGAAGTCAGAAAAGGTGCAAGAAAATTATTTCAGCTACAATAGGAGTGGATAAGCAAATCCTGCTACAGTGTATGCAGTTGCACAGTTGTGCCTGTGACTATCTTGTTAGTTACTTCTTCCATTAAAGGCTTTCACGGTAGCATAGTAACATAGTAATTGATGGCAGATGAAGACCTGTATGGTCTATTCAGTCTGCCCAGCAAGGTGGCCAGAGTTGTACCTACAGCTCCATGTCCTGTTTAAAGCATGAAGTTCATTTTTAAGTTTTGCTTTCATTCTGTCCTCTTTCTATATAGAGATCCTTTGTGTAAATCCCTCATGTTTTTGAATTCAGCCACTGTTTTTGTCCTCACCACCTCCACAAGGAGGGCATTCCGGGCATTCAGCATCCTTTCTGTGAAAAAGTATTTCCTGATGTTACTCTTAAGTCTACCACTCTGCAACCTCATTTTATATCTTCAGGTTCTACTGTTTCCCTGGCTTGAAAAAGATGTGTTTGTATATTAATAACCTTTAATTATTTAAATGTCTGTATCATATCTCTGCTATAATAACCCCAGCCAGTCAGGTTTTCAGGATATCCACAATGAATATGCATACCAAGGAGGCAGTCTATACAAATTGGTCTCATGAATATTCATTATAGATATCCTGAAAACCTGACTGGCTGGGATTCTCTCAGGGCAGGTTTAGGAATCACTGCTAATCATTTTGGTCACCCTTCTTTTCTAATTCTGTTATATCTTTATGAGATGCAGAGATCAGCTTTATGCAGTTTTTGTGAGTGTGTTTCTCTTTTTGTGATCATCTGTATTTTGTGAATATTTCCTTTTTCTTCCTTATTTTTTACAAGCATCTCTTAGGAAAACTATATCGGAGGGTTTTTTTTTCCTCTTGCTTCTACATTTCCATTACTTGAAGATCTTTTGCCCTTTTTTATAGCCCCTTTTGGTTTAGCCCACTGTTCTTCCACTTACTTTACTTCTTCCCATCCTGCCAGGAATTCCTTCAAGTATGTCTTCAAGAGTGGAGCTTTTGTCAGCTTTCTGAAGTAGTGATAGACTTGTATTAAACAAAGCCTCTCTGGGAGTGTGTTCCAGTGAGAAGACTACTCCAGAGAAGGTTCATTGCTGGGTGGGCCTTGTGCTTCCTTAGTGTGGAAGCCCACCTCTTTAACATTGCTTTTGACTCGTAACCACTTGTAACCACTCGCCACCACCTACCCTCCTCTCCTCCTTCCTGTACACATTAATTGATTTGATTTGCTTACTTTATTTCTTGTCTATTAGATTGTAAGCTCTTTGAGCAGGGACCGTCTTTCTTCTATGTTTGTGCAGCGCTGCGTACGCCTTGTAGCGCTATAGAAATGCTAAATAGTAGTAGTAGTAGTAGTGTGGTTGGCGGGGGATCTCCCAGCCCTGCCAGCTGAAAACCTCTTCACTGAACAGACTTAAAACTTGGGCTGCCGGCAGTAGTGTCCTCATGCTGCTGCTGCCTCCCCCCCCCCCCCTCGCACATTCTTCATTTCCACATATGCGCAGTGCAAAATCGGGAGATGGCCATCCTTCTCTCAGGGTCACCCAAATCGGCATAATCGAAAGCCGATTTTGGGCATCCTCAACTGCTTTCCGTCGCGGGGACGCCCAAAGTTCACGGGGGCGTGTCGGCACTGTAGCGAAGGTGGGACTGGGGCGTGATTAAGAGATGGGCGTCCTCGGCCAATAATGGAAAAAAGAAGGGTGTCCCAGACGAGCACTTGGCCGACTTTACTTGGTCCAGTTTTTCTTGTGACCAAGCCTCAAAAAGGTGCCTGAACTGACCAGATGACCTCCCCTTGGACCAAGTAAAGTCAGCCAAGTGCTCGTCTGGGACACCCTTCTTTTTTCCATTATCGGTCGAGGACGCCCATGTGGTAAGCACGCTCCAGTCCTGCCTTCGCAATGTTGCCGACACCCCCCCCCCCCCCCCCATGAACTTTGGTCGTCCCAGTGACGGAAAGCAGTTCAGGACGCCCAAAATCGGCTTTCGATTATGAAGATTTGGGTGACCCTGGGAGAAGGACGCCCATCTCCCAATTTGTGTCGAAAGATGGGCGCCCTTCTCTTTCGATAATAAACCTGTATGAGGCATATTTTCAAAGCTCTTTGACTTAAAAAAGTTCTATAGGTTACTGTGCCACTGATACCTGTTTCTGCCAGTCATGTTAGTAAGATATTGTGGTTCCCATTGTCAAAAGGTGCTGAGAAATCCATCAGTACTAACACCAAGGTGAATATTAAATTTGTAAAAAAAACAGGCATGATGGGTCTGAGTCTGTGTGACTATCAGGATCTATTTTTCTTTGAGTGGAGCTGCTGTTTGCCATGCCCCCCTCCAAGAAGGTGCTTCCCAAGGCAACCACCTGGCTTGCCTTATAGTTAAGCCAGCCCTAGGGAACAGAAAGAAAGCATTATAGAAATGAGGATACATCAAGAACCTAATTACTGCCATGGTGTGCAATGTGCAGAACTACAGCATCACACAAGTTTTCAGAAGAGCCAGCCAGTGACTCAGTGCTGTGCATTGCCAGGTTCAGCCTCCAGGCCCAGATTATGCTCATGGGTCAGTTAAAACTTGAGATGCTGCTGAGGTCTGGAAGTGTCCAAATCATCGTGTCTACATACCAGGTTCTGTGATCTGACTGTGACAGCTGGGAGGATGGAGAGAGTTACATATGGTGGAAAACTTAACTATGTGGAGGAGGCTTATAGCTGTATAGTCCCAGTAGAGTCCAGTTCAGATTAAGCTGGAAGCCCAAAAAGATAGGAAACTACAAGTCAAAAAAATCTCCAGTATAAGGCATTGACTTTTAATAATTAAATACACTTTCCTGCATAGCTGTGATAAAGGCCCCATTAGATTCAAAAAGACTCAAGTCTTTTCTAAAGTGTACCATCACCACTTCCTGCCTTTGGGCTCTGCAATCACCCCATCTACCACAGGATCTCCAATTGCAATTTTCTGGATTATATTCTCAAAGTTTCTCATTTTGTTCTAATACATTTTATGGAAACATTTTTAGAAGCAGACACAGTAAAAAGTATAAAAAAATCTTAAGAAGAGTTTATTTGGTTAATCAAGTTTAATATAATGCCCGAATTGGTTGTGCATCAGGAGCACAAACTTAATTGTGAAAACAGAATATAATAAATAGTACATGATAAATAGCAAATCATAACACTAAAAGTAACATTCAAAACTCATAAAACAAGGTCCAAAAAGAGTAAAATCAAATAAATCATAATTCTATATGCATAAAACATGGCAAGTATATAAAGAAAATCAAGTAAAATATAGTTCTTCTTACATTTACATGAGACAGTTATCCCCACAAAATCCCAGTGGAGCTCCTTGCGGTTTACAAAAGATTGTGTTAATGCTACATAAATAGATCATAAAGACAAATTTATAGAACATATATAAGTATACAAAGTGACTTACTAAAACTACATATAAAGGGCCCTGTTTACTAAGGTGCGCTAATGTTTTTAGCACACACTAAAATTAGCATGCGCTAAATGCTAGAGACCCCCATGTATTCCTATGAGTGAGTCTTGCGTTAACATGCGCCTATAGTGCGGCTTAGTAAACAGGGCCCAAAGTGTGTGAGGACCAGAATAGGGTGTATTACATTCCCTTATGGCAGTGGTTCCCAGTCCTGATCCAGGAGGCACCCCATTCAGTCAGGTTTTCAGGATATCCACAATGCATATTCATGAGAGAGATGAATGGATGGGGTACCTCCAGGACCAGGTATGGGAACCACTGACCTTATGGTGTAAAGGATTCACATCACCATGAGACTTTATTGTGGGCTATATAAAAGTTAAAAAAAAAAAATCAGGTTACGCTCTGAATTGTAACAAAAGTGAGGCTAAGAACAAAGTTTAGTGTGAACACTTCTGAAAAAAATTCTGTTAATTTACCAAGACCTCCAAACTAAGGAGGGTTCTCTGTATGGGAAGCATGCTGTTAATCTACCTATGCAAATGCTTGTTATAAGCCCTAGTTGAGTCACATGGCTGTAGAGTGTCACGCAGAGAAGAATCTAAAAAGGAACAGGAATGCTCCTAGGTGTGTTACCTTTACAAATTTTAGTTTAAAAAATATCCTGCACTGAAAAAAGTTATTGTATATTGTAAAAACATCTTAAGAATTTGTTTTAATGTTAAAAGCTGCCCATAGAGACATTTTAATGTTACATATTACATTTTAGTGTTATTATGATTTGCTGTTTACTATTTATTACTAGTAAAAGAAGCCCGTTTCAGAGCAAATGAAACGGGCGCTAGCAAGGTTTTCATCGCCAACCCCTTCCTTGTTCTGCCATTGCTCTGCCCCCAACGTCATGACGTTTGACGCGAGGGCGGGGCCTGGAGCGATGTCCCCCCGCCTCCCTCCCTCCCTCCCTGCCTGCCTGCCAACCCCTTCGTTGTTCTGCCATTGCTCCACCCTCGAGGGCGGGGCCCGGAGCAATCCCCCCCCCCCCGCCTCCCTGCCTCCCTCCCTGCCAACCCCTTCATTGTTCTGCCATTGCTCCGCCCTCGAGGGCGGGGCCCAGAGCGATTCCCCCCCCCCCTCGCCTCCCTGCCTTCCTCCCTGCCAAGCCCTTCGTTGTTCAGCCATTGCTCCGCCCTCGAGGGCGGGGCCCAGAGCAATTTTGGTGGCTTCACCACCACGAACCTTCAAACCTTTTTGAAGGAAGTCAGAGCTTGGCTTCACTGACGTCAGTGTCCTCAGAACATTGAGGGTGAGTTTTATTATAGTAGATATTCTCTTTTCACAGTTAGGGGTATGTTTACATACCTCTTTCCAATGTTTACTAAGGACACGCCTGTAAATTTAAGGTGCATTAAACGCTAACACACCTATACATTTCTATGGGCGCGTTAGCATTTAACGTGCGTACACCGTTTACGCGCATTAAAAACATTAACACGCCCATGGCGTCGCTTAGCAAACCCAGCCTTAAAGTTTGTGCCCCTGATACAGCCCTTACAAGGCGAAACACAGCTTTGTCGGGCATTATTTTAAACTTGATTAACGAAATATTCTCTTCTGAAGATTTTATCTACTTTTCACTGTGTCTGCTTCTACAATTTCTTTCCTTCAGGAGCTAGCAGACAGCTTGCCTAACCTGTTTCTAGGGACTCTCCTTGATTGGCAAGATGTCCTAATATATTTTGTTTCTCATATAATTATTCTTGGAAAAAATATGCATATTGTTATGGCCTCTTCACCTGTTTTTGAAAATCTCCTCCCATGCCGTATTTATGCATTAAGTATATCACTGTGACATTTGCATGAGGTTCTGATGATGATGATGAAGAGGAGATCATCATCAGTCTTTATACCACTTTTATGAATGAATCCATTCAAAGTGGTTTACATCAAACTTAAAGTAATGAAGATAGAGGTGGAGAAGAAAGCCAGAAAAACAGTTAAGTACGTAAGTACATTAGTATTGCCATACTGGGACAGACCAAAAGGTCCATCAAGCCCAGCATCCTCTTTCCAACAGTGGCCAATTCAGGTCACAAATACCTGGCAAGATCCCAAAAAAGTACAAAACATTTTATGCTGCTTATCCTAGAAATAGGCAGTGGATTTTCCTCAAGTCCATTTTAATAATGGTCTATGGACTTGTCCTTTAGGAAGCCGTCCAAACCTTTTTTTAAACCCCTACTAAGCTAACCGCCTTTACCACATTCTCTTTCTCTGATTCGTTTTAAATTTACTACTTTGTAGTTTCATTGAATGCCCCCTAGTCCTAGTATTTTTGGAAAGAGTAAACAGACGCTTCACGTCCACCCTTTCCACTCTACTCATTATTTTATAGACCTCTATCATATCTCCCCTCAGCCGTCTTTGCTCCAAGCTTCCCTAGCCGCTTCAGCCTTTCCTCATAGGGAAGTCGTCCCATCCCCTTTATCATTTTTGTCGCCCTTCTCTGCACCTTTTCTAATTTCACTATATATTTTTTTGAGATGCGTCCAGAATTGAACACACTATTCGAGGTGCATAACGTCCTCATTTTTGTTTTTCAGTCCTTTCCTAATAATACCTAACATTCTATTTGCTTTCGTAGTCACCGCAGCACACTGAGCAGAAGGTTTCAACGTATCTTCAATGACGACACCTAGATCCCTTTCTAGGTCAGTGACTCCTTTCTAGGTCAGTGACGCCTAACGTGGAACCTTGCATGACGTAGCTATAATTTGGGTTCCTCATTCCCACATGCATCACTTTGCACTTGTTCACATTAAACGTCATCTGCCGTTTAGACGCCCAGTCTCCCAGTCTCGTAAGGTCCTCTTGTAATTTTTCACAATCCTCTTGCAATTTAACAACTTTGAATAAGTTTGTGTCGTCAGCAAATTTAATTACCTCACAAATTACTCCCATCTCTAGGTTATTTATAAATATGCTAAAAAGCAGTTTATCCTTCGTGTTTTGGAGGAAGAATGTTTTCAGACTTTTCCTTAATGAAGTTAAAGTTGGTGTTTCCCTTAATTCCACAGGCAGTTTATTCCAGTAAAAAGGACCTAACACACTAAGGATCCCGCGCAGCAGTGGGCTTGTCGTGCAGCAACCCGGAACTACCGCCAGCCCAAAGCAGGTGCTGGCGGTAGTTCCACCACCAGCTCGTGCCATTTCCGGCGCTACAGAAAAACAGTCTGATTTTCTAGCGCAGGGGTTACCTGGCGGTCATCAGGAGGGGCCGTGCGCTGCGCAGTTACAGCTGGGTTAGCGTGGGAGCCCTTAGCGGCACCTCAATGGGTGTCGGTAAGTACTCCCCCTCCCCCCCCCCCCCCGAAATGGCCATGCAGCTAGTGCAAACTTACCGCTCGGCCATTTCTGTTATTGGCCCTTTCACCCAGCTGCGGTAAAAGGGGTCCTGGAGCGCGGCAAAAAATGTCCGCCACCACTAGCACAGGATCCCTGTTACTGCAGCTTAGTAAAAGGGCCCCTAAAAGCTTTATTTCTCTATTTCATTCTAGGACACAGTTCTAAAGATAGGATTTCCAACAGTTTATGGTTAGAGGATCTAAGGTTCATACTGATGGATCACTCCTAATAAATAACCTGGTATTTGAAAATAAATAATTTAAATACCAACACTATCAGTTTGAACAGACAGCACTCTTTAACCAGTAACCAATACAATTTTCTAAGAATGGGGTGTTCGCTTTCTCTTCCTTGACAGGAATCTTGCGACCATATTTTGTATTATCTGTAATTGTTTGAAAAGATTTTCCAGTTGTCTGTGCTGTATTCATGCTCCACATGCTTGCATTATTCTCTTTCCCCTACTATTCTATTGGCTTGGATGTTTGGGATTCCTGATAAACCCTGCCTCCAGTAAAACCCTGCCTTAGAGACAGGTTTTGTATGGCAGATTTTTGGCTCTGCTAATAAAGACTATTCCAGAGGCACATGCTCAACTATAACCAAAGACGTGTTGACCAACTACAGTTTACTTTCAGTAAATAAATTACTTACTTTCATTCCAGTATTTACATCCAGTATTTCATTCCAGTATACACAATCTATGTTTTCTGTACCTGGGGCAATGGAGGGTTAAGTGGCTTGCCCCAGGTCACAAGGAGCTGCAGTGGGAATTGAACCCAGGTTGCCAGGATCAAAGCCCGCTGCATAAACCATTAGGCTACTCCTGCACTCCGCATAGTTCCACCCACAGAACAGCTGAAGCATGCCTGATAATGAGAAGGGTGTCAGTGGTCCCCATGAAATATTGCTTACAATGTAAGGGGCCCTTTTACTAAGGTGTTAAGCCCTAAAACACATTTAGGGGGTCTTTTACTAAATCTTAGATCGCGTTATCTGCATCAGGGCCCATTTTATTCCTATGGGCCCTGCTGCATTTAACGTGAGTTAAAGCTTTAGTAAAAGACCCCCTTAGTGTGTGAGAAAAAGTCTTACAGCAAAATGCCTTAAAGCACTAAAGTTTGCGTGCACTTATTTCTGGGGGTTTTTTTAAATGTATTTTTGGAAGAAGGCGTGGCATGGGTGGGGAATGGGTGTTATTCAGCAAGCACATTCTGATAATCACACGCTAACTGAATAACACA
The DNA here is from genome assembly GCF_901765095.1 of Microcaecilia unicolor. Lineage (NCBI taxonomy): Eukaryota > Metazoa > Chordata > Amphibia > Gymnophiona > Siphonopidae > Microcaecilia > Microcaecilia unicolor. Next base: position 196,894,377 of record NC_044038.1, on the reverse strand, counting down.
GACTTAACGTGGGAACACTTAGCACCTCCTAAATAGGAAACAGTAAGTGCTCCCACATCAATTTTTTGCAAGTCCTGTGTGCTAATGAAATAATAAGCACACGACCTGCAAAAAATATATATTAAAAAGCACTAAATACTGCCACATTAAATCTGGGCTTGGTATGCGGGAAACTCTTATGTTATAGTGCATTAAACCCGGATTTTAATATCTATATATATAAAAGGCAACCCCAACGTTCTAAAGCCTCCACGGAAGTTGAGGCGCCCGAGATATCCGGTGTGCCCTGGAGTGTCTGCACCGCCCTCGCGTCAAAACGTCATGACGCGTCAAAATGTCATGACGTCGAGGGCGGAGCTATTGACACTGGAGGGCCGAAACGGCCCACAGCGAACAAGGCAAGTAGCTTCGAGGGACGGAGGGAGGGGGCCCCTTGCTAGCGCCCGTTTCATTCCGCTCAGAAACAGGCATTTTTTCCTAGTGTTTTAATAAAAGGGCTCCTAAGCAGATACTTCATGCAGTGGAAGAAAACATGACTTGCCCAAAAGCATAAGATACATCAGTGACAGGATGTGAACCCTGGTCTCATCTCATGGTCCTTACCCATTACTTTAACCAATAGGCCAAAGGTTAAATAAATTCAAATTCGAATCAAATATTATATTTCTCAAAGTTTCTGGCTTCATTCCTGGAACCCCTTCCTTCTCTTTGGTGCCAGATACTGTCTTGCGTGCAGTGATAGTTGAAGAAAATCATGCCGAGGCTGCAGCCGCAGGGATTCTATAATTTGAAGTGGCTTATTTATTTATTTATTTATTTTATTGCATTTGTATTCCACATTTTCCCACCTTTTTGCGGGCTCAGTGTGGCTTACAATACATTATGAATCATGGAAATACAATTTGTTACAACTTGGTTATGGATTACATTGTGATGATATTGATAAGGAGTGTAAACATGGAAAAGCACTGAGACATTGGAAGGAAACAAGGGAGACAAAAAGGGGCAGTATATAGCAGGAACACACTTGGTATACATTATCTGTGAGTAAAGGTGTGAGTGTGGTATGATTTCGGGGGATGAGAATACAGGAGTGGCTGTATTGATGCATGACTGAACAATGAGTGTGGGCTTTATGTGTTTTAGTTCTTTCCGTAAATTTTCTCAAAAAGATGGGTCTTCAATAATTTGCGGAAGGTGGTTTGTTCGTAGATCGCTTTCAGGTTGCGTGGTAGTGTGTTCCAGTACTGCGTGCTCATGTAAGAAAAGGTTGACGCGTGCAGCGCCTTGTATTTCAAGCCCTTGCAATTAGGGAAGTGGAGGTAGAGGAAAGTTCGTGATGATCTTTTAGCGTTTCTGGGTGGTAAGTCTATTAAATCAGACATGTAGGCTGGGGCTTAGTAGAGAGGGAACATAATTTCCTAAAAAAAAAAAAAAAAAGACCAAGAACATCATTTTATCATTGTGCAGTGGACTTTCCTCCTGCTCCTGAAATTCATCGCTAATGACTCTCATGTTTATTTATTTATTACATTTGTATCCCACATTTTCTCACTGATTGCAGGCTCAAAGTGGCTTACATAAAACTGTAGTAAAGCTACAGTGTAAGAAGTACAATTATGCAAATTGAGAGTAAGATAGGAAATAACAATTAAACAGCAATAAGTAAAAGATAATAATGTGTAATTCGTGTCCTTGGATCATATTAATAGTAAGGGTTAATTCATATTATGTTGAACCAGGAGAATAAGCCTTCTTAAACAGTATTGATTTCAATAATTTCCTGAAATGTAGGTAGTTCTGGGTAGATTTTACTGATTTGGGTTTGATGTTGGGGTATTTCTCCATTTTCATCCACATCCGTCACAGTGACAAACCTCCAGCTCACTGTGCTCATCAGTTAGACAACAGTGTTGCCACAGTGTGATGTCTGGCACTCTCTCCTGTAGGGGCCATAAGCAACCCTGGCCCTGGATGAGTCTGTGATTTGAACCTAGGTCTCCTGCATAATGACTGACTCTGCTGTCATGGGTTTCACCCTTCTGCTACTACTACTTATCATTTATATAGCGCTACTAGACATACGCAGAGCTGTAAGAGAGTCTCTGCTTGACATAGTTTACAATCTATTCTAGTTTAACAACAAACTCTATAACTTCTTTTAATTATTCAGAATTGCTTGAAAACAGTAATGAAGTCATCATCAAAGATATGTTTAAGGTCTATAAAATCTTGAGTGGTGTAGAACGAGTAGAAGTGAATTGATTTTTTTACTCTTTCAAAAAGTACAAAGACCAGGGGATATTCAATGAAGTGACACAGAAATATTTTTAAAACAAATAGAAGGACATTGTTTGTCTCATTGAATAGTTAATCTCTGGAACTAATTGCCAGAGAATGTGTAACAGTGGTTAGCATATCTGGATTTAGAAAAGGTTTGAACAAGTTCCTGGAAGAAAAGTCCATAGTCTTCTATTGAGACAGATATGGAGAAGTTACTGCTTGCCCTGGAATTGGTAGCATGGAATGCTGCTACTATTTGTGTTTCTGTCAGGTACTTGTGACCTGGGTTGGCCACTGTTAGAAACAGGATACTGGGATAAATGGACCATTGGTCTGACCCAGTATGGTTATTTTTATGTTCTTATGTATCATTGTACGAAGGGCCAGCAGTAGGAGGGGCAGGAAACCTGTGACTCACAGTACAGATGCAGGCTAGCTGGGCTCTTATTGGTGGTCAGTGAGTTCTGTACAGGTTATCCATGCTCTGCACACAGATGGCTAAGTGCCTGGCTTCTACCGTGAGCGTAATACTACTACTACTACTTAACATTTCTAAAGCGCTGCTAGGGTTACGCAGCGCTGTACAATTTAACATAAAAGGACAGGCCCTGCTCAAAGAGCTTACAATCTAAAGGACAAGTGAGTAGACGATACGATGGGGGCAGTCAATTTGGGGCAGTCCAGATATCCTGAAGGTAAGAATTAGGTGCCGAAGCCAGCATTGAAGAGGTGGGTTTTAAGCAGAGACTTGAAGATGGGCAGGGAGGGGGCTTGACGTAGGGGCTCAGGAAGGTTGTTCCAGGCATAGGGTGAGGCGAGGCAGAATGGGCGGAGCCTGGAGTTGGCAGTGGTGGAGAAGGGTACTGAGAGGAGGGATTTGTCCTGTGAACGGAGGTTTCGGGTGGGAACATAAGGGGAGATGAAGGTAGAGAGGTAGTGAGGGGCAGCAGATTGAGTACATTTGTAGGTAAGAAGGAGGAGCTTGAACTGAATGTGGTAACGGATTGGAAGCCAGTGAAGTGACCTGAGAAGAGGGGTGATATGAGTATATCGGTTCTGGCGGAATATAAGACGTGCAGCAGAGTTCTGAACAGATTGAAGGGGGGATAGATGGCTAAGTGGGAGTCCGGTGAGGAGTAAGTTGCAGTAGTCAAGTCGGGAGGTAATGAGAGCGTGGACGAGAGTACGGGTGGTGTGTTCAGAGAGGAAATGGTGAATTTTGCTGATGTTGAAGAGGAAGAAGCGACAGGTCTTGGCTATCTGCTGGATGTGTGCCGAGAAGGAGAGGGAGGAGTCGAAGATGACTCCGAGGTTGCGGGCAGATGAGACGGGGAGGATGAGGGTGTTATCCACTGAGATAGAAAGTGGAGGAAGAGGAGAAGTGGGTTTTGGTGGAAAGACAATGAGCTCAGTCTTGGACATGTTCAGTTTCAGGTGGCGGTTGGACATCCATGTGGCAATGTCGGTTAACTACTACTACTACTACTACTATTTAGCATTTCTATAGCTCTACAAGGCATACGCAGCGCTGCACAAACATAGAAGAAAGACAGTCCCTGCTCAAAGAGCTTACAATCTAATAGACAAAAAATAAATAAAGTAAGCAAATCAAATCAATTAATGTGAACGGGAAGGAAGAGAGGAGGGTAGGTGGAGGCGAGTGGTTACAAGTGGTTACGAGTCAAAAGCAATGTTAAAGAGGTGGGCTTTCAGTCTAGATTTAAAGGTGGCAAAGGATGGGGCAAGACGTAGGGGCTCAGGAAGTTTATTCCAGGCGTAGGGTGCAGCGAGACAGAAGGCGCGAAGTCTGGAGTTGGCAGTAGTGGAGAAGGGAACAGATAAGAAGGATTTATCCATGGAGCGGAGTGCACGGGAAGGGGTGTAGGGAAGGACGAGTGTGGAGAGATACTGGGGAGCAGCAGAATGAGTACATTTATAGGTTAGTAGAAGAAGTTTGAACAGGATGCGAAAACGGATAGGGAGCCAGTGAAGGGTCTTGAGGAGAGGGGTAGTATGAGTAAAGCGACCCTGGCGGAAGATGAGACGGGCAGCAGAGTTTTGAACCGACTGGAGAGGGGAGAGGTGACTAAGTGGGAGGCCAGCAAAAAGCAGATTGCAGTAGTCTAAACGAGAGGTGACAAGGGTGTGGATGAGGGTTTTGGTAGAGTGCTCGGAAAGAAAGGGGCGGATTTTACGGATGTTGTAAAGAAAGAAACGACAGGTCTTGGCAATCTGCTGGATATGAGCAGAGAAGGAGAGAGAAGAGTCAAAGATGACCCCAAGGTTTCGAGCTGAGGAGACAGGGAGAATGAGAGAGCCATCAACAGAAATAGAAAACGGGGGGAGCGGGGAGGTGGGTTTGGGGGGGAAAATGAGAAGCTCGGTTTGGTCATATTTAATTTCAGGTGGCGTTGAGACATCCAGACAGCAATGTCAGACAAGCACGCTGAAACTTTGGTTTGGATGCAAGGTGAGATATCAGGGGTAGAAAGGTAGATTTGGGAGTCATCAGCATAGAGATGGTAGGAAAAGCCATGGGATGAGATTAATGAACCAAGGGAAGAAGTGTAGATAGAAAAGAGGAGGGGACCAAGAACAGAACCCTGAGGTACGCCGACAGGCAGAGGGATAGAAGTAGAAGAGGATCCACCAGAGTGAACACTAAAGGTGCGGAGGGAGAGGTAGGAAGAGAACCAGGAAAGGACAGAGCCCTGGAATCCAAGTGAGGACAGGGTATCGAGAAGTATGCTGTGATTGACAGTGTCAAAAGCAGCGGAAAGATCAAGAAGAATGAGGATAGAATATTGACCTCTGGATTTAGCCAGTAATAGGTCATTGGAGGCTAAGCAGGCCGATACCTTTGCCTGGGTCTCTGCGGTGATGTCTGGTGTGGAGAGATACAGCTGGGTGTCGTCTGCATAGAGATGATACTGGAAGCCATGAGATGAGATGAGGGAACCCAGGGAAGAGGTGTAGATTGAGAAGAGAAGGGGTCCAAGGACAGATCCCTGGGGAACACCAACAGCGGGATGGGGGTGGAGGAGGATCCATGGGAGTGAACTCTGAAGGTGCGGTGGGAGAGATAGGAGGAGAACCAGGAGAGGACAGAGCCCTGGAACCCGAATGAGGACAGTGTGGCAAGGAGTAGATCATGATTGACAGTGTCAAAAGCGGCGGATAGATCGAGGAGGATGAGGATGGAGTAGTGGTCTCTGGATTTGGCAAGGAACAGGTCATTACAGACTTTAGAGAGTGCTGTTTCTGTCGAGTGTAGAGGGCAAAAACCGGATTGAAGTGGATCAAGGATGGCATGAGAGGAGAGAAAATCAAGGCAGCGGCTGTGAACGGCACGCTCAAGTATTTTGGAGAGGAAGGGTAGGAGGGAAATGGGGCGGTAGTTGGAGGGACAGGTAGGGTCAAGTGATGGTTTTTTTGAGGAGAGGTGTGACTACGGCGTGCTTGAAGGTGTCAGGGACAGTTGCAGTGGAGAGAGAGAGGTTGAGGATATGACAGATGGACGGGGTGACAGTATGAGAGATGGTGTTAAGTAAGTTGGTGGGGATGGGATCAGAGGAACAGGTGGTACTTTTCGAGCAGGAAAGAAGGCGTAATACAGTGCCATACAGAAAGTTAAATGTGTTAATTTTATTCAAAGAAAACTTGTGGTTAATGGGGGAGAGCATGCCGGATGCATGCACAGAAAGGTTTTGCAGTAAGCATGGGTTCTTGTGCAAATGTCCAAAAGAAATCAGAAGTGCCAACACATGTCCATCTGTGCCTTAATATGAGCCTCACAAAAACATGTGTGCAAGCAGTTTTTGCAAGACTCGTATTTAGGTGCAGAGGATTGGGCGCCACTTTCAATTTTGTTTAGACACCCGCATGCCTGATACCTCCTGTCTGCCTTTGAATCTTGCAGGGGCTTCCTTCAGGTTGCAGAAGGAGACAAAACCAGCAGTGACATCTCAAAAGCTGTCATGAAATCCTCTTCGCAAAAGCTTGTACACAGTCCCGGACCTGGTGAAATAATTCTCACAGTAACCACATGTCAAAAGTCCCTGTTTACCTCTCTGCATTGTTGTGGAATACTCAATGGCCTCATTAGCATTCATTTTAGCACAGTATGCAGCCAGGTATTTCACATGAGTTATCGCCTAAGCTTAATCCCTCTCTGCACTGCTTGGTGCATACAACCTATATTCAACCCTTGGTAACCACATGGTTAGGCCTGTAGTAGCTTTCTACATTGGCATCTCTGATTGGTGGTCAGTGAGTCCAGGTGCAGGTTAGCCATGCTATGATTGGCTGCCAGTGAGTCCACATTGGTGCAGCACTGCTATGCACTAATTGCGTGTGAATGAATATGATGTGCCGAATAAAAACAAGAGAAGAACAAAAACGTTCCACAGAGGACATAAACAGCAAAAAAATACAGAGACGCCAAGGGGATAATGATGTCACTGGAGCCACCCTTGGGTTAACAATTTATTGATGACCCGACGTGGCCATGTCCACTTAATGACCCCTGACGCAGGCACTCGCTGAAACATGGCTGTGCCTAATATTCAGTGCAGGTATAATATTAAAGCAGTTGTGTTGCTGTAATATATTCAGACTTGTTGGATGTATTTTATTTCACTCTAATAAACATGGCTGGGTCCAGGCACCATAGCAGGTCAGCAGGCTAGTGTTCTGTATTATAAGGTCTTTGGTTGCATTAGTGGGGTATTTTTCACTGTGTTTCAAGTGGGGAAGAAAAAAACGCTTTTCAGTGTGAGAGCCGGGACTGTCGGCAAAATAGCCAGGGCCCCATGCAATTGGGTGTCCCCTTCTGATGATGCAGCTGGAGTGGCTGCTCAGGTGCATTCAGAGCAACCCCTGTAATTAAAATAAAAATAGTAACATAGTAGATGATGGTAGATAAAGACTTGCACAGGCCATTTAGTCTACCCAATAAGATAAACACATAATATATGATGCGAAATAACATAAGCATTCTTGATCTTGAAGTCTGCTTGCTCACATTCTTCTTCCTTAAACTGTTTCCTGCCTCCCAATCTGTCTCTTCTCTGTACACATTTCCTCCCTCCTCACCTCAAAATATCTTCACCAGCCCATCACCCACAGTACTGTCTCTTTCCTCAGCTACATCCTCCTCCCCCCCCCCCCCCCCCCCCCACCCAGCCAATCTCAGTCTCCATCATCCTGTCCCTTCCACCATCCCCTTATTATTCCCCCTCTCCTTCTCCACAGTGCTGCTGGCAGCTGTTCTGCTTTCTTTTGGTACAGCAGGGCTATCAGTGAGTTTTAGCCATGTGGTGCCTGAACTCCCGGGCTGTTCTCAAATCTCAGGAGAAGAGTGCAGGAGTTCGGGCACCAGGTGACTCAACTGTGTCAGAAGAAGACGACAGAAGAGCTATTCTAGATGTGGGCCCAGCATCCTTTGGAGATGAAAGAAGAGTGTGTATTGGGATAAGAGGGTCAGAGAGCCACTGTCTGGCTCCCAGGCTGTGCAGTGAAGTGAACTGCATGAATAATGATGTTACTCTGAGCTTCAGTTAGAGCCTTTGAGGAAAATCTTTAAAAGATCAGAACTTTTTTTCAGTAATGTAAACACCCTAATGCTCATACTGACAGAACATAACCAGTAGGCCAACCCCTGTGTCAAATTCACCCCTATAGTGACTTGCTATAGGTGGGTGGGAGCAGATTCTGCAGCTTTAGTCTGTACAGGAAAGCAGTCTATATATTCTATCTACAAGTCTTGTTTGTATAGCTCAAGTGAAACCAAACCGAAGTAAGAGGGTTTCATCAGTTCAGTTGGGTAAAGGAGTTTCAAAAGAGGTCAGTGTGTCGCAAGCTTGCTGTTCCCTATGAACAGAAGTCAGTGCATAACCTATTGGAGAAATGGGTGAGAGGCTGCCAATGGACTGTCAGAGCTATAGAGTTTAATAAGCTGTGTGTGTTTAGAGAGCATGCACTGAACGCACGGGGCTGCCTTAACCATTAGATGCACTATGCAGCTACCCAGGGAGGCAGCTTCTGGGTGAGGGCATAACAAAGAGCAGTAGATATCAAAGAAAAAAAGCTATCAGCACATTATAAATAAACAAATAGAACATTTAATATTTACAAGAATGAAAGACTGATGTGTCCAATGTGTTTGAAAGGGAGTGGGGTGTTGTGATGTTGATAATTTAATAATTCAACAATTATGATCATCTCAAGGAGGGAGGCTAGGAGTCTGAAAATTAATTTGAGAGGGGTAGTGCAAGGTTGGAGGTGTGCATAAGACATCTAAGACTCTTGAACCAACCTGGCAGGAGCAGGAGTATTACCAATCCGGAAAGCGCAGCAGCATCTCCTGGATAAAAAGGCATCACCAATGTACAGCATAGGAGCCAACTTTTCAAAATTATTGGGGGTGCTAAGCCCACTGGAAATAACCCTTCCCTGGACACATACAAGGAAATTCTCAATATTGGGGTGTGCTCAAGCACCCACAGAGTCGGCTCCTATGATGTACAGTATTACGTTCAGAACTTTCTCCGTCTTTCCTTAAAAAAAATGATTTAAAACTTTTATTTTTTTTCCGGGAAACATTTGATGCTGATTTTTAACTTGTTTCCTTTTGCTTGCGTGGTCGGTGTGTCTGGTTTGGCTGGGACTATGCGCCGGGGGTCTAGAGGCATGACAGTGTCTTTATTTTTCTGTCATGATATTGGAGTTCTTTTCAGACAATGCGAGTCCCTTGTTTTATATTGTTTATTGTTCTCCACTTTGAAGGATTTTCTCTAAGTGGTTAATCATGTCAAATGAACCTGAACCTGAACACTTCACTTAGTGTGGGCCAGTAAAGAATACTGCAGAACTTCTTATTTTCTCTGGAAAGATCATGTCACCAATTTTGCTGTTGACACGCAAGAAAACTGTGTTTCTATTAAACAATTAAAGTAGGGTCAAATTAATATTTGGATTAGACTGATTTCAGTCTTCCTTACTGCATAGCCAGCTAGAAAACTTGTTCCAGAAGTGGCCTGTGTGGAGATTAACAGCTAAGACCTTTTTGCTCAAATTACAAGACCCGCAAACTTTGTGCACATGCTTGTCCTTCTAGTGTCTTGGAGCTGGGACAGTGGTGAGATGACATTTTCAATATTATGGATTATTGATTAATAAAAAGGTCAGTACCCCTCCAGACTGAGGTTAAGTCTCATGTTAGCAGGTTGTCTAAATATAGCGGGCAAGGCTCTTTCTTGTCATACTGATTTGCACTGGCACAAGCCATTCTACCTTCTGGCTTATTGGGGATGTGAATGAGACCTCTGACCTCCTTCCTAAGAGACTCTCAATTTTGTTTGAAAAGGTGGGTTATAAATCTAGCCATCCATGTATTTATCCCATGACTTTGTCCTATGTTTAAACTGTATTTACCCCCTCGGTTGCCTGTTATGTTTCATTGTATTGTATTGAAATAATGAGCATCATATTTATGTTATTTGATTGTTGCAATGCGTGCTTAGTCATGTGTGTCATTTGTACTGTCTGTGTAGACAAAGGGGGCAAGTCTATAACTGGGCACCAATGCCAAGTACCGAGTGTCAGTTCTATAATGGCATCTGTGTGCCAGGCAGCCGTTATAAAATGTCAGTTGGCATTGATGCCACCTAAAATTATATGTGAACATTTACGCCAAGGCAGGTGCTAATGTTCATGCCTAAGTGTCCCCTGATCTGTGCATAACTTATTGTATTCTATAAGTAAAGCATATAACTTGGAGACATGCTCAGGCCCCCATGTGCACACCTCCTTGAAGTCATACCTATTCGTGGTGTATTTATGTTATTTGAATGTTCTTCTTTGTGCCTATTAAAGTGTTTCTTTTCTTTGTGCTGACCGTGAATATCATGTCTATGTTATATGAATGGCCCGCCATGCTGCCAGGTATGATATATCATTTGTACTCTACTGTCATTTATCATATTTTGATTATATGATTGTTTGACTGTACTGTTTAATGATATATGTTTCTGTTACTATATGATATTACTCCTGTTTCTGGAATTCAATTTTCCATCTCCAAGTTTACATCTTTGATTGTATTTATGATTGAATATTTGTCACATGTTGTTAACAAAATTGCAAGTTTTATTCCAAACTATACCTGCCGTAAACCACCTTGAGTGAGTCTGTTCATGAAGGTGGTTAATAAATCCTAAGAAATAACTAAATTAGCCTGTGTCCCAACAAAGGTTTCATTGGCTGAATTAGAAGGGAAAAGGGAATCGTCTGAGCTTCCCAAGGTCTCTTGGAAGGTCTGTGCCTGGCCAATCCTAGTTCCTGAGCAGAGAGAGGTGATGTACTATCCCAAGGGGGGGGGGGGGGGGGGGTGAGAAGATAGCAGCTCTGTATCTTTCCTGACAGTCGGGGCCCAATGCACAAAATTTACTGGGCCAGCAACGTGGGGTTTTGACTGGTTCCAGTCGGTCTTGCGATCATGGTATTCGAGGAGACATGCACAAAGGGGATCTGCAAGCTCTTTTCCATCCATAGTAGCAGATTACGTTAATGATATGCAAATGTATTAAAAGTAGCTGATTGCTATGTCAATGGGATGCACAGCTGTTTGCCAGTGATGAATAGAAGAGACCACCTACCTTTAGTGAGAGGAATTTTACGGGAAGTCTGGAGCAGCCGTAGTGTAGCTTCTGAGTGGACCAGTCTGCTGCGGGCATCGTGGAGCCAATAACTGTGGTTAAAAGCTGCCCACTCCATACAAGACACCATTGCAGTCATAGGTGTTACTGCTGCAGCTGTCCGGTGTCTCCAGCAGAGGATAGGTGCCAGCATGCGACGTGTTGTTCCCATTACAAGCTGGTGCTGTGGGAAGGAATAAAATCCTCTTCCATAAACTTTCCTGTGTGCATTGGGGCCTCAGGGGGTGTTTCTCTGTCAGGGTGGGCTTCTCTAGTATCCCATCATGCTGTAGAGCATTCAGAGGTGCACGATGGCCGTAGAGCAGTGCCAGGACTGCTCTGTAAAGAACTTGCGGCCCGGACATGGCCACTGTTTTCTCTTTTGGAGCACTTACGGCCAGGTAGAGGGTTTCCCTTTAGATCAACGACAGCCAGGTGAGAACAAGTCTTGGCCGTCAAACAGTAAAGGAATTAAAAATCGCAGTTGTGAGGGGAAAAAATGTAACTTTTGTCAGGAGCTGTTGTAGCTGTCAGGAAGTTAGGAGCAGTTCTGGGCACGTGCATAGCAGCCACACTTAAATTTCACTACCAAGCTGCACAGTAAAAGTCGATTCTTTTGGGAATCGATCGCTATTTCCACCTCGATAACTTTTACTGCAGTGGAAATAGTGAGCGGTTGTTACCGGGGACATTTGTTCATCAGTCCCGCAGAACCTCATTCCTCCTGCTGGTTCTGAACATTCACATGGCCCTCACTGGATAGTCCTGAAGGCTCAAAGGTTGCTTCCACCTGTGAAAGCAAGTCAGCTTTAGCATTCTGGTGTTGTAAAAATGTATTTACTGCAAATGTTCTTTGTCTGGCTGTGAGAAGCAGGGAAGTGATGACACTCCATGTCCAGTGTTTGTGGTCATTGCACAAGGAGGGGCAGAAAGGATTGTCAGTTGCCATTTGAGACAGGATGAGAGGTCACTTTGCGCTTTATAAAAGTTTTCCAAAGTTTTAACTCTTTAATTTCCTTCTCCCTTAGTCTTAAAGAGGGGAGCTAAGGCTTCATGAGACCCCCAGATGGGTGTCCCCATTCATTGCTGTTCTATATCCTCTATGCAGGATGCTCCCAGGGAGGAACAGCTCCTCCCTTGTACTGGGAGGAGGCCTGTAAAACCCGCATTGTCATTGAGTCTATATATAATGTCAAACCCTGCCACCTTTCCATTCTGAGCTCTGTGGGGCAGGGGCCCAGAATGTTCCTCCTGTTTGGAAAAGGAGAACATTTTGGCAGCTTGCTACAGAATGCTAAGATAGGAACGGAGAATAAAACAGAGAATACAATCCTGCTTATAATCAAAAGAGAAAAATGCCTATATTGCAACCCAAATCAGGAGATGGGCATCTTTCTCCCGTGGGCGCCCAAATCGGTATATTCGAAAGCCGATTTTGGGTGTTTCCAACTGCAATCCGTCGCTGAAACGGGTAAAGTTGACGGAGGCGTGTCGGAGGCGTAGTGAAGGCGGAGCTGGGGCGTGGTTATCGGCCGAGGAGAGATGGGCGTCTTTAGCTGATAATCGAAAAAAAGGCGTTTTTACCGCAATTTGGGGTCACTTTTTTTGGACCCTTTTTTTTGCACGAACAAGTCCCAAAAAAGTGCCCCAACTGCCCAGATGACCACTGGAGGGAATCGGGGATGACCTCCCCGGACTCCCCCAGTGGTCACTAACCCCCTCCCACCAAAAAAAAAACAATGTAAATACTTTTTTCCAGCCTGTATGCCAGCCTCAAATGCCGTATCCACCTCTATGACAGCAGAATGTGTTCTATCCTGTGACAGCCTTTCCCTGGTTCTGATGTGGCTCTCGGGTGAGTGTGACACCTTTTCTGTTATGCACACTGCAGAGTAACATCAGCAATGCATTGTGGTGGGTGTAGGGTATTGGGCTCCGTGATTCCACTAGCTTGTGGCAAATGCTCATGATGTTGGTAGTTGGTAGGCTCTACTCCCATGGTGCTTTCCCCCCTGCTTACTGGGTCAGAGTGTGCCCTGTTTTGTTTCCGGTAGTCCATGAGGTAGTGGCCATTTTTGTAAGCCAGTTTTAGATCCCTTTCATGTGTTAGCCACGTTAGAGAACTTAGTTTTTCCCTTGAATGTGGGTGAAAGAGGGCATTGTACAGCATTCTGCCAGCTCTGACCTACTGCTCATCTCAGTACTAGGGAGACTCGTTGCCAGTGGGGCACAACCTCTGATCTGCAGTTAACTGTGAGTAAGCGTGCTTATTCCAATAAAGGACATTTTCGGAGAGATTAGTTTTCAGGTGTCAACTGGTGTGCCAATGTTATATAGCAGCAACAAGTCCTAGAGGCCTGCATGTATGCAGGTCCCTGGAGCACTTTTAGTGGGTACCGCATTGCACTTCAGCCAGGTGGACCCAGGCCCATCACCCCCCTATCCTGTAACACTTGTGCTGGTAAATGGGAGGTCTCCAAAACCCACTTTATCCACATGTAGGTGCCCCCTTCACCCCTAAGAGCTATGGTAGTGTTGTACATTTGTGGGTAGTGGGTTTTGGGGGAGGGAGTTGGGTGCTCAGCACCCGTGGTAAGGGAGCTATGCATGTGGGAGCTGTTTCTGAAGTCCACCGCACTGACCTCTAGGGTGCCCAGTTGGTGTCCTGGCATATCAGGGGGGCCAGTGTACTATGAATCCTGGCCCCTCCCATGACCAAAGGGCTCGGATTAGGACGTTTTTGAGCTAGGCGTTTTTAGTTTCCATTATCGCTAAAAAAACAAACGCCCAGCCGAAAAATGTCCATTTTTTCGAAAATACGGTCTGTCTCGCCTCGTCACGTACCCGTTTTCGGACATAGACGCCCATGGAGATAGGCGTTCGCGTTCGATTATGCCCCTCCACGGTGCCTCTGTATTGCTCTGCGAAATTGTAGACCGGTGATCCTTACTTTGGTGCTGGGCAAAATGGTGGAGATTACTATAAAGAACAAAATTTTAGAACATAGCCATGGATTTAGTCAAAGAAAATATTGCCTCACCAATCTGCTACATTTCTTTAAAGGGTGAATAAACATGTCAATAAAAGTGAGCCGGTTGATATTGAGGGGCATAATCGAACGGGGCGCCCAAGTTTTCCTGAGATTGTCCTCGCAGGACATCCCGGCGAAGGGGAGGGGAAACCTATATTATCGAAACAAGATGGGCGTCCAGCTTTCGTTTCGATAATACGGTCGGGGTTGCCCAAATCTCAACATTTAGGTCGACCTTAAAGGTGGTCCAAGCCATTTGGTTGTGGGAGGAGCCAGCATTCGTAGCACACTGGTCCTCCTCACATGCCAGGACACCAACCAGGCACCCTAGGGAGCACTGCAGTGGACTTCAGAAAAAGCTCATAAAACAACAAAAAAAGCGGGAGGAAAACCAAAATAGATCAGATAGAAACCACAAAGAGTAAGAGCACCAAAGAAGTTTATTAGGACCCTACAGAAAAAGCTCCCAGGTGCATAGCTCCCTTACTTTGTGTGCTGAGCCCAACCCCCCCCCCCCAAACCCACTCCCCATAACTGTACACCACTACCATAGCCCTTAGGGATGAAGGGGGGCACCTACATGTGGGTACAGTGGGTTTGTGGTGGGTTTTGGAGGGCTCACATTTACCACCACAGGTGTAACAGGTAGGGGTGGATGGGCCTGGTCCGCCTGCTTGAAGTGCACTGCAGTACCCACTAAAACTGCTCCAGGGACCTGCATACTGCTGTCATGGAGCTGGGTATGATATTTGGGGCTGGCATAGACCCTGGGGAAAATATTTAAAAACATTTTTTTAGGGTGGGAGGGGGTTAGGGACCACTGGGGGAGTAAGGGGAGGTCATCCCCGATTCCCTCCGGTGGTCATCTGATCGTTTAGGGCACATTTTTGTGGCTTGGTCGTAAAAAAAAAAAAGGACCAACTAAAGTCCTCCAAGTGTTTGTCAGGGACGCCCTTCTTTTTTCCATTATCAGCCCAGGACACCCATGTGTTTATCACGCCCCAGTCCCGCCTTCGCTATGCTTCCAACACGCCCCTCCCCCCCCCCACCATGAACTTTGGTCGACCCTGCGACGGAAAGCAGTTGAGGACGCCCAAAATCAGCTTTCGATTATGCCGATTTGGGCGACCCTGTGAGAAGGACACCCATCTTGTGATTTGTGTCGAAAGATGGGTGCCCTTCTCTTTCGAAGATAAGCCTGATTGTGTATTTGGATTTTCAGAGGCATTTGATAGAGTACCTCATGAATGACTCCTGAGGAAATTAGAAAGTCATGGGATAGGAGGCAGTGTTCTATTGTGGATTAAGAACTAGTTAAAAGAAAACAGACAGTAGAATTGAGTGGTCAATATTCTGAATGGAGAAGAGTAAATAGTGGGGTTTCCCAGGGGTCTGTGCTGGGACCGCTGCTTTTTAACACATTTGTAAATGAACTGGCAACAGTAATAATGAATAAGGTGATTAAATTTGCTGATGACACAAAAAACCCTGTTTACCAGACCGTGCTAGCGGCTGCTGATGCTCTAATGCTGACACAGTCCATTCACTTTGAATAGACTGTGTTGGCATTGCCGTGTGGCTTAGTAAATAAGGGGGAAGTTGTTCAAAGATGTTAAATCTTAACAGAATTGTGAAAAATTTCAAGAGGATCATACGAGACTGGGCAGATGACATTTAATGTGAGCAAGTGCAAGGTAATGCATGTGGTGAAGAGGAACCCAAACTGTGGCTGCGTGATGCATGATTCCACATTAGGAGTCATCTCCTGGGAAAAGGATTTGGATGTCGTTGTTGATGATAAATTGAAGCCCTCTGTTCAGTCTGCGGTGGCAGCTGGAAGAGCAGATAAAATGTTGGGAATTATTGGGAAGTGAATGGAGAACAAAATTGTGAATATTGTGATGCCTTTGTATCACTCCATGGTGCGACCGCATCTCGAATGTTGTGTGCAGTTTTGGTCACAGCATCTCAAAAAAGATATAGTGGAATTAGAAAGGGGTACAGAGAGGGGCGATGAAAATGGTAAAGTGTATGGGGCAACTTCCCTATGAGGAAAAGCTAAAGAAGCTAGGGCTCTTCATCTTGGAGAAGAGACAGCTGAGGGGAGATATGATAGAGATCTATAAAATACTGAGTGGAGTGGAATTTGCAGTTGTTACTTTTTTTTGTTTGTTGATTGGATCTGTCCTTCTTGCGTGAATGTTTTCTTTGTCCTTTGGATATTGTAGTTCCTATTCTGTTTCATTTTTTTTATTTACACTGCCCAGGTCTGCATGTCAGTATGGGCAGTATAGAAAGTCTGATTAAACTATAAACAGGTGGATGTGATTTGCTTGTTTACTCGTTTTCCAAAAGATACAAGGACTGGGGAATGCAATGAAGCTACTAAATAATACATTTAAAGCAAATTTGAGAAAATATTTATTCACTTAACAAGTAATTAAATTCTGGAATTCATTTCCAGAGAATGTGATAAAAGCAGCTAGCTTAGCAGGGTTTAAAAAAAGGTTCAGACAAGTTTCTACAAGAAAAGTCCATTAGCCATTATTAAGACAGACTTGGAATAATCCACTGCTTATTCCTGGTTTAAGCAGCATAAAATCTGTTTTTATTCTTTCGGGATCTTACCAGGATTTGTTGGAAACAGTATACTGGGCTTGATGGACCTTCGGTCTGACCCAGTATGGCAATGCTTATGTTCTTATGACAATAATTAAATGACCAGAGAGTTACGTTGTTCTTCATTAATCTTGTCTTGCTGCATCCTCCTAATTCTCCATGTGCCTCTTCAGTGTGTTCCTACTTCCTTACGTTAGATCCTTCCAGGACTGCAGGTCTTTACTTTCTACTTCCCTGCGGGATTCCTCTCCATCCACTCTTTTTGATGGAGGCACACCTCTGTCCTTCTATACCTGCTGTTCCTGCTTTCCACTCAGAGCCGGTGCAGGGTGTTAAGACATCCTAGGCAAACCTTACACTTTATGCCCCATCAATTAACTCTCAGGCCCCTATGGAAAACCCCTAGCTCACCTCCAAAGATTTTGATAATTAAACTTAATAATCATGATCACAAAAACGCATAACTGAAGATCATACTTTTAAGTATTAAACTTTGTTATGTACAACAAATAGATTAGAGAGGCATACAGATATACATATATATATAAAGATATACACTCATATCCATTCTACAGGATAATTTTGTAAACTGTTTTCCAAAATGGCAGTAATAATTAGCGTTCAGGTCAACATGCATCTAGGCATTCCTGTAACGGGTGTAATTTGGATGGGCCTGGGGTGGAGTTCCTACTTATGCAAGTATTTTATGAAATATGTGTGGAAGATAAATTGAAAAAATGAAGAAAACAAAGCAGTATGGTAAACTCTTTAATAATGTTCAGTTCATTTGCTGGTATAAAAGTCACCCGCCTGACTCAGCCATGTGTTGGCTTACGCCTGCTTCAAGGGCTTATGATTTTACCTTAATAGGTAATGCCCATTTGGGAATGCCCATTTGCTCAACTGCAAAAAGGAATTGATTAGATCTCATAGCTGGATTTTTGAAAACTTGACAATTAAATTTGAGATTTCATATTAAGGTAACATCAAATGCCCCTAAAGCAGGCACAAGCCGAAACTGACCATGTCAACGCAGCACATGAACTAAACATCATTAAAGACTTTTTACCAAACTGCTTTGTTTTCTTTAATTTTTTCTTTCCAACTCGGTCTTCAGTCTGTGGACTGTCTGTGTTTTTTTCGCCTCTCTTTGACATTTATGAAATATGTGTGTACATGTGTAGAGTGCATACACAGAGTTACTCCTTCAGAGCAAGTTTGAATTTATGCAGTGAAGCAGGAGGAGGTCATTATACAAGTCTATGTTATAAAAGCGTGTAGGCACTATACTATAGCTATGTAATGCAAGGTTCCACATTAGGAGTCGAGTCACCGACCAAGAAAGGGATCTCGGCGTCATTGTTGATGGTATGTTGAAACCCTTTGCTCAGTGTGCTACGGCAGCTAAGAAAGCAAATAGAATGTTAGGTATTATTAGGAAAGGAATGGAAAACAAAAGTGAGGAACGTTATAATGCCTTTGTATTGGTCCATGGTGCGACCGCACCTCGAATATAGTGTTCAATTCTGGTCACTGCATTTCAAAAAAGATATAGTGGAATTAGAAAAGGTACAGAGAAGGGCAATGAAAATGATAAAGGGGATGGGACTACTTCCCTATGAGGAAAGGCTGAAGTGGCTAGGGCTTTTCAGCTTGGAGAAAAGACGGCCGAGGGGAGATATGATAGAGGTCTATAAATTAATGAGTGGAGTGGAATGGGTAGACATGAATCGTTTGTTTACTCTTTCCAAAAATACTAGGACTAGGGGGCATGTGATGAAGCTGCAAAGTAGTAAATTTAATACGAATCTGAGAAAATGTTTCTTCACTCAATGTGTAATTAAACTCTGGAATTCGTTGCCAGAGAATGCAGTAATGGCACTTAGCTTATTGGGGTTTAAAAAAGGTCTGGATGGCTTCCTAAAGGAAAAGTCCATAGACCACTATTAAATTGACTTGGGGAAAATCCACTGCTATTTCTGGGATAAGCAGCATAAAATGTATTGAACTTTTTTGGGATCTTGCCAGGGTATTTGTGACCTGGATTGGCCACTGTTGGAAACAGGATGTTGGACTTGATGGACCTTTGGTCTGTCCCAGTGTGGCAATGCTTATGTACTTATGTATGTACTCATGTTACCTTTATAAGATAGGGGCCTATTTCTCACTTTGACATGGGCATCCTATTTTAAAATTACCCCCATTGAGGACAATTTCCAGAAGCCATTGTACCTCCTGGGGGGAATGTGCATGGATGGGTGCTTGCTGCTGTTTTTCTTTCATTACAATTGCTCTTTGCATCCCTCAAAAGCTGCTGATACTGGTAACTGCCCAGCCCGCCTGATACACATTCATATTGTTCATGACCCTAGAATGGAGTAGCATAATGTCATGCCAGCCAAAAAATTCCTAAAACACTAAGTTGCTAAAACCTCTCAGATTGTGCTGTGGTTGGCATTAACAGATCGTGCTGCCCAGTTGTCTTGAACTTGGCTTCTGATTCTTTAGCACCACCACAGAGCTACCAGCTTTAGCCTGTTCCAAGAGGCAAATGTTTTGGCCAGTCCTACATTTGAAGCCAGTACTGCAGGTCCCATAATACATTAGGATAGAGCTGTCAGAAATTCAGGACTGTTGCAGTGGGCCCGAGAATGTGGCGGTTAACTGAATCTAAGTGTGATATTTTATTAAGGTATTTTCAAGTTGATAAAAAACCATATAAAAAATGATGTCTGGACCGATGATGATGGTGGGCATTTATGGCACTAGCAAAGAAGTGCTTGAATTGATGCCGTTTTTCTGAAGGTCCAGAGCCTATACTGGGGAGAATGGGGTCCTCCTGTACCACTGTCAATGGGGCCTGGCATGTCACTAAGAGTGTGGTCTTGTGTGTTACTGAGAGCAGGTGTGGTGGGGGTCTATACGTCAAGCCAGATATATTGATGTATAGACCCCCACCACACCTGCTCTTAGTAACACACAAGACCACACTCTTAGTGACATGCCAGGCCCCATTGGCAGTGATACAGGAGGACCCCATTCTCCCCAGTATGGGCTCTGCTCTGAGACATTCCTAGGTTAGTTCATAATGACTCCTCAGGCTCTTAATATTACTAACACACTAGATCCCGCTCTAAGTGACACACCAGCCCCCGCACTCAGTGGCACGCTTGGCTCTGTGCTCAGTGACATACCAGCTATGGTTACCATATGGCTCCAGAAAAAGGAGGACACATTGATAAGATAAGTTAAAAAGCAGCGGTCCCAGCATAGACCCCCAGGGAACCCCACTAACTACCCTTCTCCATTGAGAATACTGACCATTTAACCCTACTCTCTATTTTCTATCTTTTAACCAGTTTATAATCCACAGTAGGACACTACCTCCTATCCCATGATTCTCCAATTTCCTCTAGTCTTTCATGAGGTACTTTGTCAAACGCCCTTTGAAAATCTAGATACACAATATCGACCGACTCACCTTTATCTATATGTTTGTTCACCCCTTCAAAGAAATGTAATAGATAGGTGAGGCAAGATTTCCCTTCACTAGTATTTTTGGAAAGCGTAAACAGATGCTTCATGTCTACCTATTCAACTCCACTCATTATTTTATAGACCTCTATCATAACTCTCCTCAGCCGCCTTTTCTCCAAGCTGAAGAGCCCTAGCCGCTTTAGCCTTTCCTCATAGAGAAGTCATCCTATGCCCTTTATCATTTTCGTCGCCTTTCTCTGCACCTTTTCGAATTCCAGTATATCTTTTTTGAGATGCGGTGACCAGAATTGAACACAATATTCGAGGTGCAGTCGCACTATGGACCGATACAAAGGCATTATAACGTCCTCATTTTTGTTTTCCATTCCTTTCCTAATAATACCTAACATTCTATTCACTTTCTTAGTTGCCGCAGCACACTGAGCGGAAGGTTTCAACGTATCATCAATGACAGATCCCTTTCTTGGCTATGGCTTTGTCTTCCCTGATCGCCCCTTTTACCCCTCGGTCATCTAGCAGTCCAACTGATTCTTTTGCCAGTTTCCTGCTTTTAATATATGTTTACTATGTGTTTTTGCCTCCAATGCAATCTTTTTTTCGAAGTCCCTCTTAGCCTTCTTTATCAGTGCTTTCAATTTGTCTTGACATTCTTTATGCTGTTTCTTATTCTTTTCAGTGAGTTCCTTCTTCCATTTTCTGAAGGATTTTCTTTTAGCTCTAATAGCTTCCTTCACCTCACTTTTTAGCCATGCCGGCTGTCGTTTGGTCTTCCATCCTCTTTTTTTAATACATGGAATATATTTGGCCTGGACTTCCAGGATGGTGTTTTTGAACAGCATCCACACCTGATATATATTTTTGACCCTTGCAGCCACTTCTCTAAGTTCTCATTTTATCATACTCTGCTTTTTAAAAGTTAAACGCTAACTTATTTGATTTCCTGTGTACACTTCAAAGCTAATATCAAATCCGATCATATTATGATCACTGTTATCAAGCTGCCCCAGCACCATTACCTCCCACACCAGATCATGCGCTCAACTAAGGACTAGGTCTAGAATTTTTCCTCCTCTTGTTGGCTCCTGTACCAGCTGCTCCATAAAGCAGTCCTTGATTCGTCAAGGAATTTTACCTCCCTAGCATGCCCTGATGTTACATTTACTCAGTCAATATCGGGGTAATTGAAATCACCCATTATTATTGTGTTGGCCAGTTTGTTTGCGTCCCTAATTTCCTGTCTGTTCATCTTGGCCAGAAGGATAGTAGTACACTCCTATTACTATCCTTTTCCCCTTTACACATAGAATTTCAATCCATAGTGATTCCAAAATGTTTTTTGTTTCCTGCAGAATTTTCAATCTATTTGAGTCAAGGCTCTCCTTAATATACAATGCTACCTCTCCACCAATTCAATCCACCCTATCAACACAATATAGTTTGTACCCAAGTATGACAGTGTCCCACTAGTTATCCTCCTTCTACCAGGTCTCAGAGATGTCTATTATATCTAATTCTTCATTTAGTGCAATATATTATAACTCTCCCTTCTTATTTCTTAGGCTCCTGACATTCACATATAGACATTTCAAACTATGTTTGTTGTTCCTATTTACATCATGCTCAGTACTTGACAGTATTAATTTGCAATCTTTTGTCAGATTTTTATTTTTATTTAAGGACACCTGAACTACGGTCTCTTTTGCAACCTCACTATCGGTATACCCTATCTTCCCTGTTTTGGTGATATCTTTGAAAGATATCTTATCCCGAATCATTTACTTTTGAGCGACTGTCGGCCTTCCCCCAGTTTCTAGTTTAAAAGCTGCTCTATCTCCTTTTTAAATGCTGATGCCAGCAGCCTGGTCCCACCCTGGTTAAGGTGGAGTCCATCCTTTCGTAAGTAACCTACGTCAGACGGGGGCACACCCAGGAGGAAAGGAGAGACGCGAAGACTGGAGGCATCAGCTGTTCTTTCTGCCCGTGCAGCGACTTCACACAGAGGTGAGAGGCGCTGCGCAGGCCAGTAAGTAGGAGGGGGGACCGGTGGGGGGTGAGCAGTGGCGACGACCTCAGGGGGGTGGGGCACGGGGGCGGAGGATGGCGGGAGGCGGAGCAGTGGTGGGAGAAGGAGAAGAGAGAGACAGGAAGGGAGGGGGGCCCAGCGCTGCAAAAGGTTTGATTTTTATTTTGAGTTCTTTTTCATACAGGGAGAAGCGGGGAGCAGCGGCAATCTCGGGCAGGGGGGGGGGGGGGGCAAGGCCGTCCATACAGGACGCTCCTGATGAGCGCCTTTGCCCCCTCCCGATCCTTTTTTGATGTTTGTTAGGATTTTATATTGTATGCAGATACCGCAATTATTGCCCCAATTATCAGATCAGATACCGCATTCAATTCAAGCTTCTCCTTCTTACCTACAAATGCACTCAGTCTGCTGCCCCTCACTATCTTTCTACCCTCATCTCCCCTTACGTTCCCGCCTGTAACCTCCATTCACAGGATAAATCCCTCCTCTCAGTACACTTCTCCACCACCGCCAACTCCAGGCTCCGCTCATTCTGCCTCGCCTCACCCTATGCTTGGAACAACCTTCCTGAGCCCTTACGCCAAGCCCCCTCCCTGAAGGTTGTTCCAAGCATAGGGTGAGGCGAGGCAGAATGAGCGGAGCCTGGAGTTGGCGGTGGTGGAGAAGGGTACTGAGAGGAGGGATTTATCCTGTGAACGGAGGTTATGGGCGGGAACGTAAGGGGAGATGAGGGTAGAAAGATAACCAGCATAATGCTTGGCTGCTATGTGCATGCTTTAGGGGCCGATTACCGACGGGGATTACACCAATTTAACGAATCTTTAATGCATTGTACTTTACAATACCGTACCGAACATTAAAGACTTGTTTTTTTGATGCATTCTTCGTTTTTTAAAATTCGTTAAGGACTTTTACGTTTTACATTTTTTTACGAAAGGTTGATGCATCTGGGCCTTGGAGACATATCCTCGGTGCGAGAGGTTAGTACATCCCCTGGTGAGCATAGTTCTCTGGCATAGTTCTTTCTCCCTGCAGAGGGCTCATGTATGGCTGTGTGCCCTAATGTAGCTAAGGGACCATATGATCACCTCGTATCTTTCCAGACTTCTAAATCACATTTCTATGTATATAAAGGACAGGAGGAGACTGAGAAGTGAGTTTTGTCAGCTGACTGATGCTTTAGTATTATTTATTATTATTATTTAGGGCTCTGTCTGTTTCATTGACCATCTATCATCAGTTCTGCCAACATATTACCCTTGGAAATAGTGTTGGTGTCTCTATTATCATGTTATAAACTTTTTTCCTATTTTTATTAGTTTGTTTATTGTAAATCGCTTTGATTTACTTTGAAGAGCGATATGGAAAGTGCTTCAATAAACATAACTATAGTCTTACAATAAAACTATGGTTCAAGCTGCTGCATTTAGTATTGATGATAAATTTTTATGTACCAGATAGATTGGTTAGCATTTTAGATGTAGAAATAAAATATCTGAGAAAATGTTCTTAATGCAGTATATCTGAATCTGACAGGGTTTAAGTTTCTGTTACTTCGTCACAGAAAGGAAGTAAGATGCGTTACACTTGTCATTCACAGCTTAGCTACTGTTGGTAACTGACAACAGTGAAGGTCCAGATTATTCTCTTTTTATTTAGCCCACTTATTTTTCAGCAGTATTTTAAGGTGAGCTCCTTTCAGGTATTTTCGTGTCCCCAGAGGGCTCACCTGAAGCAATGGAGGGTGTAAAGGACAATTTGATCATGCCACTTGTGTGTGTACATGTACAGACAGCCAGCACATATGTGTGTAAGTGGCAGCAAACCAATGAAGCATTGTTCTGTAAGGGTGCATGTGAGTAGCGTAGTGCCTGATTTTATATATGTTACCTAAAAAATCAACACTGAAAGAAAACACGCTTAGGCATATTCTCTAAACAGAATATGCCTAAATCCATCCACGAGACCATTGGAGCCGACTCTGTGGGTGCTGTGGGTGCTTGAGCACCCCCAGTATTAAGAAAGTTCCTTGTATGTGGTCCAGGGAGGGATTATTTTCATTGGGTTTAGCACCCCCAATAATTTTGAAAAGTTGGCTCCTATGCACGAGACTAGAATTTAGGCGCACTGAATTACACCAATGAAAAGCTGGTGTAAATGGCCATGACTATCTTTAGGCATGGAACGGGTTATTCTGTAATACTGCATGTAACTATTAGGAATGCCCATGACCTGCCCATGCTCCTCGCATGGCCATGCCCACTTTTGAGATCAGCGTGGTAGAATTTACACGGACTACTTTGTAGAATACACTTAGTGAGTAGTGCACGTAAATTCTAATTAATGCCTATTAGTGCCGATAATTGCTTGTTAACATCCAATTATTGGCACTGATTGGCTTGGTAACCAATTGAGTTGTGCATGCAAATCAGAATATTCCCAGATTTGCACATGCAACTCTAGTCGCACTATATAGAATTTGCAGGATAGTGTATAAATGCAAGGTACAGAAAGCTACATGCAGCCTTGCTGCATTTAGGTCCCGACAATTACAGCAGGTCTGTGGTTGGTGTAACTGAGGGCACCTAAATTGTAGTTGCACTGATGCTGGGTTATGTTAGTATTCTATAATAGAATATGGACACCAACGTGCTATTATAGAATAGGCTATCACCGTGCAGCACTGGGACACCTGCTTATATAATTACCCACTTGCCCAAGACCTCAAGTTGCGGGATTTGAACGCTGGCCTCCCTGGTTCTTGGCTTGCTGCTCTAACCACTAGGATTAGTAAAGCTCCGATCTTACTGAGGGAAGGATATATTAAATGGGGAATAAGAACAGTTCTTAGCACATTCAGTAGTTCTTCCGAAAACCCATGGCAGTCCTAAGATATTGTGCAGTTCTTAAACCATGGGAGCACCTTCTCTGTCTTTGCATACCACTGCTGATACTAATTCCACCTATTGTACTGGGACCCGTTTTTATTATATAATTGGTAAATAAAATACAAAATTTACCCAGGTGTGCTAAGCATTTTTCTCAATAGACACATACCCACTAATTCACAATTAAGTGCAATGGATGCAGTTATGTGCCCAATGCGACTATATTTGCAGATATGTGCATAACTGCACTAAGGCTGCATTCTATAAGGCTACTATAAGTTCTATAGCACGTAACTGCAAAAGGAGTGTGCATGTGGGCGGGGCATAGGCAGGTCACACATATGCGCAAAGCTTATAGAATAAGGTAAGTTTTGCTTATGTTTATTGAGTACTTTCTATACCACCTTTTCTGGCAAACAGGTCAAGTCGGTGTACAATCTGAAAACAAGAGAGTAAATAATTGAAAAGGAAAGCAAATAATGGATAGGAAAGACCATATCACACATGAACCACAAGAAGACAGTCAGTTTGAAATGTCTATATGCGAATGCCAGAAGCCTAAGAAAGAAGATGATAGAGCTAGAATATATTACACTAAATGATAAATTAGATATAATAGGCATCTCTGAGTCCTAGTGGAAGGAGGATAACCAGTGGGATACTGTCATACCAGGGTACAAATTATATCGTAGTGATAGGGTGGATCAAATTGGTGGAGGGGTAGCATTGTATGTTAAGGAGGGCCTTGAATCAAATAGATTGAAAATTCTGCAGGAAACAAAACACATCTTGGAATCCCTATGAATTGAAATTCCATGTGTAAAGGGGAAAAGGATAGTGATAGGAGTGTACTACCATCCACATGGCCAGGATGAACAGACAGATTTAGAAATGTTATCAGAAATTAGGGAGGCTAACAAACTGGGCAACATGATAATAATGGGTTATTTCAATTACCCCGATATCGACTGGGTAAATGTAACATCAGGGTATGCTAGGGAGGTAAAATTCCTTGACGAAATCAAGGACTGCTTTATGGAGCAGCTGGTACAGGAGCCAACAAGAGAAAGAAAAATTCTAGACCTAGTCCTTAGTGGAGCACATAATCTGGTGCAGGAGGTAACGGTGCTGGGGCCGCTTGGTAACAGTGATCATAATATGATCAGATTTGATATCAGCTTTGGAGTAAGTACACACAGACAATCCAATACGTTAGCATTTAACTCTGAAAAAGGAGACTATGATAAAATGAGAAGAACGGTGAAAAAAAAAAAACTTAGAGGAGCAGCTGGGAAGATAAAAAATTTACATCAGGTGTGGATGCTGTTCAAAAATACCATCCTGGAAGCCCAGTCCAAATATATTCCATGTATTAAAAAAAAGGAGGAAGGAAGACCAAATGACAGCCGACATGGTTAAAAAGTGAGGTGAAGGAAGCTATTAGAGCTAAAAGAAATTCCTTCAGAAATTGGAAGAAGGAACCGACTGAAAAAAATAAGAAACAGCATAAGGAATGTTAAGTCAAATGCAAAGTGCAGATAAGGAAGGCAAAGAGGGACTTTGAAAAAAAGATTGCATTGGAGGCAAAAGCACATAGTAAAAATGTATTTAGGTATATTAAAAGCAAGAAGCTGGCAAAAGAATCAGTTGGACTGCTGGCTGACCAAGGGATACAAGAGGCACTCAGGGAAGACAAAGCCATAGCAGAGAGTTTAAATGACTTCTTTGCTTCAGTCTTCACCAAGGAAGATTTGGGAGAGATACCAGTCATAGGATCCAACTTTTCAAAATGATTGGGGGTGCTGAAATGTTTTTTGTTTTTTTTTTCACAGGTGGTGCATTCGCCCCTCTCCCCCGCCCCCTCCCTCTCCCTCCGAGTTCCAGGTCCCCTTCTCCTCTGAGTTCCAGCCTGGCCCCCCTCTCTGAGTTCCATCCCCCTCCCTCCCCCTCCCTTCGAGTTCCTGGCCCCCTTTCCTTTGAGTTCCAGCCTGGCCCCCCTCCCTCCCTCTCCTCCGAGTTCCAGGCCCTCCGCCCTCCCTCTCTCTCCTCCGAGTTCCAGGCCCCCCTCCTTCCCTCTCCTCTGAGTGCTAGCCCGACCGCTGCCCGCCCTCTTGTCCCATCCTCCGCCTGCCCCTCGCCTTACTGCATGCTGCCCAGAATTTAAAAGTTCTTACCTCGGGGTCCGGTGGCAGCAGTGAAAGATGGGCAGGCTCAGCGGCACTTCAGCCTGCCTTCCCTGGGTGGGACCAGAGGCAGAGCTGAGAGAGAAGGGAAGGCAGGCTGAAGCACCACCGAGCCTGATCGCCTTTCAGTGCTGCCGCACGACCCCGAGGTAAGAACTTTTAAATTCTGGACAGCACGCAGGAAGGCGAGAGGCAGGCGGAGGACTGGGAGAAGAGGGCGGGCAGCGCAGGTCAGGATAGCACTCCGAGGAGAGGGAGGGAGGGGGGCTGGGAACTTTCATTCCGGGTCTTCCCACAGGTCAAATATTGGGGGTGCTCGAGCAACCACGGAGTCGGCGCCTATGGTACCAGTGCCAGAAATGGTTTTCAAAGCTGAGGAGTCAGAGAAACTGAATGAAATCTCTATAAATCTGGAGGATATAATGGCACAATTTGACAAATTGAAGATTAGCAAATCTCCTGGACCGGATGGTATTCATCCCACAGTACTGCAATTTATCAAGCGTGGTACCAGAATATTGGAGGGTGGCTAATGTAACACCGATTTTTTGAAAAGGTTCCAGAGGAGATCCAAGACATTATAGACCGGTGAGACTGACGTCGGTGCCGGGCAAAATGGTAGAGACTATAATAAAGAACAAAATTACAGAGCATATTCAAAAGCATGGATTAATGAGACAAAGCCAACATGGATTTAGTGAAGGAAAATCTTGCCTCTCCAATCTATTACATTTCTTTGAAGGGTTGAACAAACATATGGATAAAGGTGAGCCAGTCTATATTGTGTATCTGGATTTTCAAAAGGCGTTTGACAAAGTACCTCATGAAAGACTCTAGAGGAAATTGGAGAAGCATGGGATAGGAGGTAGTGTCCTATTGTGGATTAAAAACTGGTTAAAAGATAGAAAATAGAGAGTAGGGTTAAATGGTCAGTATTCTCAATGGAGAAGGGTAGTTAGTGGGGTTCCCTGGGGGTCTATGCTGGGACCGCTGCTTTTTAACCTATCTATAAATGATCTAGAGAGTAACTATTGAGGTAATTAAATATGCTGATGGCACAAAGAAGTTGTTAAATCGCAAGAGGATTGTGAAAAATTACAAGAGGACCTTATGAGACTGGGGCATCTAAATGGCAGATGACGTTTAATGTAAGCAGTGCAAAGTGATGCATGTGGGATAGAGGAACCCGAATTATAACTGCGTAATGCAAGGTTCTACATTAGGAGTCACCGACCAGAAAAGGGATCTAGGTGTTGTCATTGATGATATATTGAAACCCTCTACTCAGTGTGCGGCAGTGGCTAAGAAAGCAAATAAAATGTTAGGTATTATTAGGAACGGAATGGAAAACAAAAATGAGGACGTTATATTGCCTTTGTATCGCTCCATGGTGCGACTGCACCTCGAATATTGTGTTCAATTCTGGTCGCCGCATCTCAAAAAAGATATAGTGAAATTAGAAAAGACACAGAGAAGGGCGATGAAAATGATAAAGGGGATGGGACAACATCCCTATGAGGAAAGGCTAAAGCAGCTAGGGTTCTTCAGCTTGGAGAAAAGATGGCTGAGGGAAGCTATGATAGAGATCTATAAAATAATGAGTGGAGTGGAACGAGTAGACATGAATCGCTTGTTTACTATTTGCAAAACTACTAGGACTAGGGGGCATGCATTGAAGCTACAAAGTAGTAAATTTAAAACAAATTGGAGGAAATATTTCTTCACTCAGTAATTAAACAATGGAATTCGTTCCAGAGAATGTAGCAAAAGCAGTTAGCTTAGTGGGGTTTATAAAAGGTTTGAATGGCTTCCTAAAGGAAAAGTCCATAGACCATTATAAATCCTCTGCTTATTTCTAGGATAAGCAGTATAAAATATATTGTACTTTTTTGGGATCTTGCCAGGTATTTGTGACCTGGATTGGCCACTGTTGGAAACAGGATGCTGGGCTTGATGGACCTTCGGTCTGTCCCAGTATGGCAATCCTTATGTACTTATGTACTTATAGGAGAGTCAACCACAAACAGGCTTACTAAGCAGGGTCCATGCTCCCACAACTCACCTGCTGAAGGCTAATTTGAAGAAATGGGTCTTCAAGAGACTTTTAAATTTGGTGAAGAATTCCTCATTGCAACATGGTGCAGGAAGATTATTCCAGAGGCATTGTGCCAGAAAGCAGAAGGCTGAATTGAAGGCAGATTCAGATCTGGCTTGCCTAGGACATGGAAGCACAAGACGATGAGAGTCTACAGATCTAAGACACCAAGAAGGGGTATATGGGATGGCCAAGGAAGAAAGGTATGGGGGAGCATTCTGGTAACAGGTTTTCTAGGTAAGATATAAAATTTGAACCAAGAGCGAAGAGACAGGAAGCCAATGTAATCTAAGAAATAATAGAGTAGCCTGATCATTCCTATGAGCCCTACATAAAAGACAGACAGCAGAATTTTGAAGTATATGAAAACATTTAATTTGGGAAGAAGGGATGCCTTCGTAGACTAAATTACAGTTGTCCAGCCAAGAAACCATGAAGGCATAGGGAAATGGGACTTGATATACCGCCTTTCTGAGGTTTTTTGCAACTACATTCAAAGCAATTTACATGTATTCAGGTACTTATTTTGTACCAGGGGCAATGGAGGGTTAAGTGACTTGCCCAGAGTCACAAGGAACTGCAGTGGGAATTGAACTCAGTTCCCCAGGATCAAAGTCCACTGCACTAACCACTAGGCTACTCCTCCAAAAGGGTGAGTATCACTTGAAAGTCTAGGAAGTCACAAAGTGCCGAAACTTGGTGCAGACTCAGATAACCAAGTTTGAGAACATTTGAGATTTGGACCTGAAAGGAAAGACATGAATTGAGAATGATACCAAGGTAGCATAAAGATTTGACCAGCAGAAGGGTTAGACCAAATAAATTGAGGTGAGGGGTGTTTCTTGGGATCTCTCGTTATCTGAAGAAGATACTGAAACTTTTTAAGTGCAGAATAGAAGTGAAACTCAAGGTCATAAAACACAGTTTTCTTCTCTGACTGCTTCCCATGTTCCCAAAGAGAGAGCTGTACTGTGCAGGGCTTCTGACTTGCAGGCTGGAAGACTGTGGGATGCAGTCCAGCACTGGCATTTTCAGGAGTAGGACAAACCTTTCATTGGCAATACAACAAAGGGCCCACAGATGCGTTCAGTCATGCTGCAGTGTTGAATGTGGTAGCACTATGAGAAGAGCAACAGAAACCATTCAAATCCTCCTGGTAGCTGCTGGCTTCATTTAAACATGTCCAGGGATGTGGTGTGTGCCATATCATCCGTTTCATACCGCAGTAACTAAGAACGTGAGGTCTTCATCAACAGTGAAGGGCTTGTAATGGAGTGTAATATTAACGATAAATTCATGTATGGAGTATTTTTCCTCAAGTTGTAATTTCAGAATTCTAGATTGCTACTTACTTACAAATCAAGAAATGTAAATGTGTACTGTTTGATTGGGTTGACGGATAAAATTCCTTCTCTTCAGATCTTGCTTTCTTAAAACATGGGCATTTCAAAAGCACACCTGCTCAAATATTGCCTGGCTACCTGTGTTCCCAAAACAGCTTGAGAGCAGCACTGTTTACAAACATAGGTCTGTACGGCATGGAGCCCTACTCAGGGCCACAGAGTGTTAATGGCCAGTGGTTTCTTGCAAATAAAACCAACAGAATTATTGAAATATTCCCAGTACTGGAGTGGCAGGAGGGACTGCAAGGCAGCAGTGAGGTGCATTGGCAGAGCCATGGGGGTTTCCATTCATTGACCAAGCCATGTGAGGTGGTGTTTCAGTACTGGAATAGCAGGGGGTGCTGCAGGGTTTGAGGTCTTTGGTAGAACTGTGTGTGGGTCTCAGTACTGGAACTATAGTGGGTGCTGCAGGGCAGAATTGAGGTGCATTGTTAGAGCAATGTATGGGTCTCAGTACTGGAACAATAGAGGATGCTGCAGCATAGAATTGAAGCACATTGGTAGAGTTGTGTATGAATCTCAGGACTGGAACAGCAGGGGGTGGAGTAGGACAGGAGTGAGATGCATTAGTAGAGCTGTGTGTGGGTCTCAGTACTATAACAGTAGGGGGTGCTGCAGGTCTGAATTGAGGCACATTGGTGGTTGTGTGGGTCTCAGTACTGGAAGAGCAGGAGGTGCTCTAGGGCAGGAGTGAGGTGCATTGGCAGAGCTGTGTGTGTGGGTCTCAGTACTGGAATAGCAGAAGGTGCTGCAGGGCATAATTGAGGCACATTGGTAGAGCTGTGCCTGGGTCTCTATACTGGAACAGCAGGGGGTGCTGCAGGGAAGAGCTTTATGGGTCTCAGTACTGGAATAGCAGGGGGTACTGCAGGGTAGAATTGAGGCACATTGGTAGAGCTGTATGGATCTCAATACTGGAAACGCAGGAGGAGCTACAGAGCAAAATTGAGGCACATTGGTAGAGCTGTGTATGGGCAGCTCAGGACTGAAACTGCAGGGGGTGCTGAAGGACAGGAGTGAGGTGCATTGGTAGAGCTGTGTATGGGCAGCTCAGGACTGAAACTGCAGGGGGTGCTGAAGGACAGGAGTGAGGTGCATTGGTAGAGCTGTGTGTGGGTCTCGGTACTGGAATAGCAGAAGGTGCTGCAGGCAGACGAGGTGCATTGGTAGAGCTGTGTATGGGTCTAGTACAAGAATGGTAGGGGTGGCAAAAAAGGAGGAGTAGGGGAAGCTGGCTCTTCTCAAACAACGAAGGAGACATGTAGATGGATTAAAAGCTTTATTTCATTAACATCAAATTCAACTCAACACAGCAGCCGTGTTTCGGCGCCTGAGCACCTGCTTCAGGAGTCTACAGAAGCATGTTAAACATCAAAAAGTAACATTCATAAAAAAGCAGTTGTAATGAAACACATACAAAAACATTAAAAAAAATTTTTTTATGTATATTGTGAAACATCTGGTGAACATCAAACAACAACAAGAATCATCCAAATATGGTGGAAATATGTTTAGTACATGTAAAAGAAGAAATTAAGTTTGATACGTGTATAATATGTATCATATAAATTATAATAACACACAAAGCATATAATCAGCACAAAATGAAATACACATGTATATAAAATATGAATTAAAAAAGGTGCTAGTGAAAATTATAATGTACTTACGTTATAATGTCAGATTGTCAGTGTAGTTAAGAATTGTAGATAAGAAATTTGTACAAAAACGGGGTGTCAAACAACCCTGTAAAAGGAAAAAGTAGAGTGACTGGCTTATGCTCAAACATAATATTGAAGACATATAATGTCTGGGAACACTTATTTAAATGAGCTATGAGATTAAGAAAAAAAGGGGAGGTACCCTCTGCTAAAAAAGCAGTTGTCAAATAAACTATAAAGTATAGTTTGAAAAAAGGGAGCAGGGCACACAAATGTGAGTAAAGAGGGGAGGAAAAGATGTTGGTTCCGTTTGAATGTTGATAATCTCCTAGATAATGGAGAGTGCTGATAAGCTTGTAAATTTGTATTGAGTGGAACAATAATGCAATACTCTAAGAAGCCCTTTTTCAAAAAGTCTGCTATAGAAAAAGCAGGGACTTACCTGAATGACAGCAAAAACAAAATCTTCATGGACTACTAGTAGCGGTCTCTGTGAAGTATCAAGAAGGCGTTCCTATTGTGTCTGTTATTTAAATGTACAAAAGCTCAATAGCGCTTCTGCGCATGCCTGTATGTAATATTCCGGAGCATTATCATATAATTGTGGGATGAGCAATAAAATATATCCAAGTATCTAAAAAGTAAAATATGTTGGAAAGTTTTAAAAACAGGATAAAACTGTGTATGTAGAACCATCTATGTGCAAACGAGCACCCTTCCGAAAGCACTGGGGTATATAAATAAATAAAGGGACAGGAAAACTGGGAAGCCAAAAACGGATATACAGGAAAAATGCCCTGCATGGTCTCAAGAACATTATAGTCACTTGACTCAAAAGATGTGTTATAACATGTAAAAAGATGTTTTGTATCAAAGGCACGCATAAAATGTATGCTCAGTATATACGAGTTCTCAAAAGTACGGAACTATTAGTCTGTCATGTTGTGAAAAGTTATGTGTACTTTTAGTGCATGGAAACTTAAAACCAGAAAACTGGAGAAGATTGAGTTCAAGACCGGGGGCGAAGGAGAAAAAATGTATGCAAATCTATTGGTTCTCATCATTGAGAAAAAGTGGAAAAATATGAAAAGCGTGAAACAAACAATTTTTCTTAAATATAATCTCCATTAAATGAATTATGAATGAATACACTTAAATAAAAACGCCATGTTCGTAAATATATATAAATCCATCTACACGTCTCCTTTGTTGTTTGAGAAGAGCCAGCTTCCCCTACTCCTCCTTTGGCTTTGATTGATATACGTAGGGAATCATTGCACCTCCACTTCTTCTGTGGTTTCCTTCTCTCCTATGGTAGGGGGTGCTGTAGGGCAGGAATGAGGTTCATTGGTAGAGCTGTGAGTGTGGGGGTCTCAGTACTGGAGCAGCAAGGGTTGCTCTAGAACAGGAGTGAGGTGCATTGGTAGAGCTGTGTGTGGGTCTCAGTACTGGAACAGTAGGGGGTGCTGCAGGCAAAGCTGAAGTCCATTAGTAAAGCTGTGTGTGAGTTGCAGTACTGGAATAGCAAAGGTGCTGCAGTGCAGGAGTGAGGTGCATTGACAGGCCTTGGTTCTCTAGTAGCAATGATATTTGGGGATCTTAGTATTTCCTTTCTCTGCTCCCACAGGCAGTCAGTATTGCTCCGCAGCTATTCTGTCCTCTCCCAAATCGTTCTCTTGGGCAGCCTCATCTTGCTGTGCTGTCTTGCAATATTGGGACAATTGAGCTGGGGTAGGGGCCACTCTTTGTTTGTGGCCCGAGACTGTTTCGGGGTTATGATTGCTCTTTCTCCCTTTAGAACCTGTGTGCTATTTCTTCCTGCATTCACACATGCAACAAAGACAGAGGCTTGGAGCACAGCTGGAAATGAGGCCACCCTTAAACCAGAGGCTGTTTGTGTGAAGGTAGAAGCTGCCCTGCTAATCATATCTTAGCAAAGGCAGCTATGACACCCTGCCCTAGCCCCTTTAGCACCCCAAACCCAAATTAATAAATGACAACCCATTCACTTTGTAATTAAGTGGGAACAGCTTGACCACAGCCTCTGGTCAATAGACATGGTTGTATTTTTTAATAGACATGGTTGTATTTAATGCAAACAACCAAACCAGGATACCCAAGCCACACTGTAAGCTCTTAGAAGCTACAAATAAAGTACCCAGTCCACCGCCATAAGCAAGACTGACTAATGCTGTACCCGGGATGCTCCCCCCACGTAGCAAGGCGTGACCAACCCAGGTGCAGTGAACCCATCTGCACAAGAAGGCCCAAGGGAGAAAGAGCAGGAAAAGGGGCACCATTTCAGGAGCCAGTGGAAAAAGGACCAAAATGAAGAAAATAAGAAGCAACATAAGCACTGGCAAGTTAGATGCAAAGCATTGATAAAGAAGACTAACCGAGAATATGAAGAGAAGAGAAACTTGCCGCAGAGGCAAAAACTCAGTAGCAACGTTTTCTGGTACATCAGAAGCAGAAAGTCTGTGAGGGAATCCATGGGACTGTTAAATCATGAAGGAGCAAAAGGAGCACTCAGGGAGGACAAGGCCACAGTGGAGAGACTGAATGAATTCTTTGCTGCGGTCTTTACGGTAGAAGATGTAAGAGATCATCTACCTGTATCAGAAATAGTTTTCAAGGGTGATGATGCGGAGGAACTGAAAGATATCTCGGTGAACTTGGAACATGTACTGAGCCAAATTGACAAACTAAAGAATAGTAAATCTCCTGGACCGGCATGCACCCTAGGGTACCTAAAGAACTCAAACATGAAATTGCTGATCTGCTCTTAGTGATCTTTAACCTGTCGTTAAAATCATCTGAAGTAACTGAAGATTAGAGGGTGGCCAGTGTAATGCTGATTTCTAAAGGGTTCCGGGGTGATCCTGGATATTACAGACCAGAAAGCATGACATCAGTGCCAGGCAAAATAGTGGAAACTATTATAAAGAATGAAATTACAGAACACATAGATAAACAGTAGCATGCCAAGGGCAGGGTGGTGGTGGGGTGGTCCGCCCTGGTGTAGGCAGCAGGGAGTGCATGGAGCAGGCACGTGGCTGTCAGCTCTTCCGGTCCCCTGCCCCCTGTAACGTTATTTCATGTTCCAGAAGCAGGGACCAGCAGAGTGATAGCCGTACGCTTTTCCGCACACCCCCTTGCTGGGAGGAAAGGTCTGGTGATGCGTGCCGGATGTGGCGTGTAATGCTCTTCGGGGGGATGATACATGGGGGGGGTGGGGCGCAGTGGGACCCGTCCCGGGGTGGTGAACAAGCTAGGAACGCCACTGTAGATAAACATTGTTTAATGGGACAGAGTCAGCATGGATTCAGCTAAGGGACGTCGTGCCTCTCCAATTTGTTTCATTTCTTTGAAGGAGTGAATAACCTGTTGATGTAGTGTAGTCTAGATATTCATAAGCTTTTGTCGAAGTTCCTCATGAGAGAATCCTAAGCAAATTAACAGTCATGCGATAGGAAGCAATGTTCTGGTTGTGGATTAGGAATTGTCTATTGGACAGAAAACAGAGGGTAGGGTTTAAATGGCCATTTCTCAATGTGGAGGGTGAATAGCGGAGTGCCACAGGGATCTGTACTGGAACCTGTGCTGTCTAACATGTTTATAATGATCTGGAAATCAGAACAACAAGTGAGGTGATTAAATTGCAGATGACACAAAACTATTCAAAATTGTTAAAACCCATTGTGCATCTAGTCCCCCTTTCCTTCAGCAGGCCAGGGTTGACCCTGTTTAACTTGTCAGATTCAACGTGGGCCAAGGTATTCAGACTAACAGTCCTGTCCTTACTCAACTCCCAGTTTGCCCAGCTCCCTTCCTGGTAGCAGCCGCTCAAGCTGTCTTAACGGTAGTGGTCAAAAAAAAAAGTGCATCACGCTCCAATACTTTTATAGGTAAAAGGTTTTTATTCACAGTCTTAGTAACACAGTCTTATTCTTTTTCCAGCTGCATCACCACATGACAATTCACAGCTTCAGCTTCTACATTCATTTCACTTCATCACATAGTTCAAGTCCCCCTTCCCCCTGGAGATTTAACCACAGTTCAGCCTTTCTCGGCACTACCTTCTGTCTCAGGTAGTTTGCTGGCTAGCTTCCTCCACAGTTCCTCCCAAACTGCACCACTTCACTTCCCCGGTCTTAAATAGTTGAGGCAACACCGGTAGCGATGAAACCTTTTACCTTACTAGCTGCGTCTGCGCTGACGCCGAAACTTCCATGCTCTCCTCCCTTACCTCCTCATCTGCTTCCATTCTATCACATTCCATAGCCTCCTCCCCCCAGGGTTCCCTCAGCTGCTCCCCATCTCCTTGATCAGAAACCATTTCCCAATCATCCCCTTCCCCCTCTATTTCCTGAGAGTCCTGTATTGGAACAGGTGGGTTGTGAGGATGGTAGTTCCTACCTTTAGTAGTAGTCTGACCGGCCTTTTGGCCACTAGGGCGCAAATTCTCTGTCTGTAAGGAACCTGAGAGTGACATTTGCTCTTCCTCAAGAGCACATTTTTTCCCTGGCCTCTGCCTAGCCCTCCCTGAAGCAGGCTCCTTTCAAACCCCTTACACCATTCAGAAAAATTGCAAGGAGACCTTAGAAAATTTGGTAGACTGGGCATCCAGATGGCAGATGAAACTTAATGTGGACAAATGCAAACTGATGCACATTGGGAAGAATAATCAGAATCATAGTTACCTGATGCTAGGGTCCAGCACCCAAGAAAAAGATGAAGCTGTCATGGTAGACAGTACACTGAAATGTTTTGCCCAGTGTGCGGCTGGCAGCCAAAAAAGCAAAACAGGAGCTAGGAATTATTAGGAGAGGGATACAAACTAAGACTCAATAATACTATAATGCCTCTGTATTGCTCCATGATGTGACCTCACTTTAAGTTTTCAAACACCAAAGTAGACTAGGAGTCCAGAAGATTTCTTTATTGAATAGTCCGGACATGGCCATGTTTCACCAACAAGGCTGTATCGTGGGTATTATAAAACACTAACGAAATATGTGGTATAAATATAAAAATGTAAATATCAATAACATATATAGAAACATGCAGGAAAATAAATGTATCTTAGACAATTGCCAGAAAAGGTACAGATAGAAACCAAAAAGCTTAACAAGATCACACATATGCTAATGTGCCAAACCAGTAAACAGACTCAGAAAGCTATAAACAGGTATTGAATCTCAGCAATCCAAGATGTACAGATTCAAATGCTTATAAAAAGATGGATAGATCTAACCACAGTGCATATGTGTTAAAATACTCAATAGAAAGCAATTCATATACCTAACCAAGGGCTGAAAAAATATGATCCCCAGTTAGCAAAAAAAAACCATCCAAGATTGCCTAACAAATTAAAAGAAAACATATGCAGGGTAAATAACAAAAAAACAGCCTCAGAATACATCTATATAAAAAAGGTTTAGATAACAAATGAAAGATCTCAGGGCACATCTAAATTAAAAAAAAATAAAACAAGTGGTTACTCACAGTCAGCACCTCTCAAATACATAAAATTCTCAGTACAACAGCTTCCAGCCTCACTCCTCACAGTGTAAAATGTGGAAATGGTCATATTGAAAAACAAGAGCTTCTTTGTACAGAAACTCAAAGGTTAAAGGTGACAGTGAGCTAATTTAAAAAAATACTAAAAAAACAAATTGCAAGAAATAATCCCAAGTACTACAACTATGTGAGTATTTCTAAAAGACGAAATATAAATCTAAAAGAAGCCTAAAAGCGGGAATTGCCTCTCAAAAATGACGTTTTAGATAAAAATTAAATGGACAAACAGCAACAAATTCTCATCAGCCTGCTTTGCCCTTCTTAAAAAACAATTTTTAATGAAAATCGCTGCAAAAATATTAAAAATGTGAAAAGAAAGTAAAAACATCTTGCGTTCCAGCAGCCGTCTTGGAGTGTGTTCAGTGTCGTGACGCAGATGATCATCGCTGAAACATGAAAAATATCAGGAAACATTCTGGCACATATCAACCAGCCCAATCTATCCAACGGAGTGCAAAACATAATGGCATATAAACATTGATATATGGAAGAGCAATAAGACAATCAATGGATAAACGATACTGTAAATAGAACAAATGTAAACCTATACAAAGGAATTCAGAAAAGTGCTAAATTATACATGCAAAAGCTCTTTCTACAAATACAGCTGATAGTAGGTGAGTGATGTAGACAATAAGAACAATGATAAATAAATTAAATAAATTAAAATCATATATACATGTTCATCTTTATCAACAATCATAAAGAGATACAAATCAATCTTTACATCCCTAAATCAAAATTGCACTAAATATAGAGATTTCTATGCATGACAGAAAATCTGTTTCTTTATTTAAGCCGTTAGGGAGACAATGTCGAAATCATATATCAACTTCTGCTCTTTCTTAATTAATAACTTGTCCACATCTCCTCCTTGCCATGGAACCTTGGTCTCTGCAAAAAAAAAAAAAGTATACTCTTCCAACTTACACTGCAAAGCGCTGATAGGAAGACTTTGAAAAGAAGATTGCGTTGGAGACAAAAACACATAGTAAGAAGCTTTTTTTTTAGGTAAATTAGAAGCAAGAGGTAACATAGTAACATAGTAGATGATGCAGAAAAAGACCTGCACTGTCCATCCAGTCTGCCCAACAAGATAACTCATATGTGCTAATTTGTGTATACCCTACTTGTGTATACCCCTACTTTGATTTGTACAGTAAAAGATCAGTTGGACCCCTAGATGACTGAGGGGTGTAAAAGGGGAATCAGGGAAGACAAGTCATAGCGAAGAAATGAAATGAATTCTTTGCTTCGGTCTTCACCAAGGAAGATGTGGGAGAGATACCAGTGCCAGAATTATATTCAGTGCTGAGGAGCCAGAGAAACTGAAACAAATCTCTGTAAACCAGGAATATGTAAATGGAGAAATTTGATGAACTGAAGAGTAGCAAATCACCTAGACGCAGATGGTATTCATCCCAGAGTAATGATAGAATTGAAAATGAACTTGCAGAGCTGTTGTTAGTAATATGTAATTATCTTTAAAATCTCAACACCGTGGCGCATAGCAGTCATTGTCTTAAGTGTTCGGAACCATTTACTATGTTAGGTTATAATTTTGGACTACCTTTGCATACAAGCATTTTAGATAAATGTTGCCTGAAAAGTGTTAAAATATTTCAGATACGTCTTCCAATAGATTCCCAGATTTTTCAGTTTGACTGTTATGATGTTGCAGATTCTACACCAGCCAAGCCTAAATGAATTGATGTTGTTCATGTCCACCTAGCCAGACAGACAATTCTGTTGCAGTGGTTAAGTGATACTATGAATCAATGGCTCAACCCTCCTATATGTGATGATGGTGATAAATAGTATAAGGTGGGTTAGAATCACCCAGGACACTGGTGGAAATTTGAACAGATCTGAGAATCTTTGTGGAGAGTCATGCCTCATGTGCACTTAGCTGGTCCTTAATTGTTGTTATCTTGAGTCCACTACTTACTTAGTTGTTTTGTCTTCCCCATTGAGTTTGGGGGATTATATTTATAGCTGTATAATCTTTTGGTTTTCGGTTGGGGGGAGGGTTCTTTTTTGAGGAGGTGGGTTGGGCATGGGGGGAGTGGTCTTGTAAGGTGTTAGTTTGTAGTTTAAAATTATTGTTCCTGTATTTTTCTTCCTTGGTTTTTTTTGCTTAATAAAAATGATAATTGAAAAAAAAAAAAAAAGAAATCCAACATGGTACTGGAAGATTGGAGGGTGGCCAATGTAACTCCAGTTTTTAAAAAGGGTTCCAGAGGTGATCCAGGAAACTATAGACCGGTGGGTCTGATGTCAGTGCTAGGCAAAATGGTAGTGACTATTATAAAGGAAAAATTACAGAGCATATACATAAACATGGATTAATGCAACAAAGCCAACATGAATTTAAGAACATAAGAGTAACCATACTGGGTCAGACTGATGGTCCATCTAGCCCAGTATCCAGCTTCCAACAGTGGCCAAACCAGGTCACAAATACCTAGCAGAAACCCCAATTAGTAGCAACATTCCATGCTACCAGTCCTGGGGCAAGCAGTGTCTTCCCCCATGTCCATCTCAATAACAGACTATGGACTTTTCCTCCAGGAACTTGTCCAAAACTTTTAAAGCCCAGATACACTAACTGCTTGTTACCATATCTCCGGCAATGAGTTGCAGAGCTTAACTATTCTTTGAGTGAAAAAAATTTCCTCCTTTTATATTTCCATGTAATTCATTGGTGTCCTCAGGTTTTTGTACTTTTTGAAAGATGTGAAAAATTGATTCACTTTACCCCGTTCTACTCCACTAGGATTTTGTAGACCTCAATCATATCCCCCCTCAGTTGTCTCTTTTCCAAGCTGAAGAGGCCTAACCTCTTTAGCCTTTCCTCATATGAGAGGAGTTCCATTCCCTTTAACATTTTGGTCACTCTTCTTTGAACCTTTTCTAATTCTACTATATCTTTTGTGAGATACAGTGACCAAAATTGAACGCAATACTCAAGATGAGGTCGCACCATGAACATTCTTAGTCTTATTTACCATCCTTTTCCTAATAATTCCTATCATCCTGTTTGCTTTTTTGGCTGCCTCCGCACACTGGGCAGAAGATGTCAATATATTGTCTACAATCCAGCTCATTTTCGAAAGTGATCGCCGGCCATCTTCCGACACAAATCGGGAGATGGCCGGCGATCTCCTGAACCCGGCGAAATCGGTATAATCGGAAAGCCGCTTTTGGTTGGGTTCAACTGCTTTCCGTCGCGGAGCCGGCGAAACATCAAGGGGGCGTGTCGGTAGGGTAGTGAAGGCAAGATGGGGGCATGCTCACGAGATGGCCGGCTTCACCCGATAATGGAAAAAAAAGCCAGGCTTGACGAGCATTTCGCCGGCTTTACTTGGTTCCTTTTTTCTCACGACCAAGCTTCAAAAAAGGAGCAACTGACCAATGACCCACGGAGGGGAATCGGGGATGACCTCCCTTACTCCCCCAGTGGTCCACCAACTCCCCTCCCACCCAAAAAAAACTTTTTTGCCAGCCTCTATGCCAGCCTCAATGTCATACCCAGCTCCCTGATAGCAGCATGCAAGTCCCTGGAGCAGTTTTTAGTGGGTGCAGTGCACTTCAGACAGGTGGACCCATGCCCAGCCCCCCCTACCTCTTCCACTTGTGGTGGTAAATGGGAGCCTTCCAAAACCCACCCAAAATTTACTGTACCCACATGTAGGGTGTCCCCCTTCACCCCTTAGGGCTATGGTAATGGTGTAGATTTGTGGGGAGTGGCTTTGGGGGATTTGGGGGCTAAACAACCAAGGGAAGGGAGCTATGCACCTGGGAGCTATTTTTAATTTTTTTTTTTTTTTTTAATTTTAGAAGTGCCCCCTAGGTGCCCAGTTGGTGTCCTGGCATGTGAGGGGGGCCAGTGCACTACAAGTGCTGGCTCCTCCCATGACCAAATGCCTTGCATTTCGCCGGGTTTGAGATCGCCAGCATTATTTTCCATTGTGGCCGAAAACTGATGCCGGCCATCTCAAACCCAGCTAACTCTGACATTTGGCCGGGCCCAACCGTATTAGCGAAGAAAAAGATGGCAGGCCATCTTTTTCGAAAATACGGTTGGCTCCGTCCGCTTGCGGCGCCGGCCCCGGAGATGGCCGGCGCCATTCGATTATGCCCCTCAATGACACCTAGATCTTTTTCTTGAGCGCTGTCTCCTAAGGTGGACCCCAGCATCAGGTAACTATGATTTGGATTATTCTTCCCAATGTGCCTCACTTTGTATTTGTCCACGTTAAATTTCATCTGCCATTTGGATTCTATAACAATGCATGTAACTTAATTGGTTTAGCAAGTTAATAAGCGTTGATGACAGCTCTTAACAAGCAATATTGAGCACTAATTAGAATGTACACGCACAACTCACCAAACGTATTCTGTAACGAAGTGTGCCAAACTTCTAATGCATACAGACTAAAAGGGGCATGGTTATAGGTGGGGAAATGGCATTTTTTCGTGGGTGTTCTGAAATGTATATGTGTAGTTATAGAATATATATATCTACTGGGATTTATG
The DNA here is from genome assembly GCF_901765095.1 of Microcaecilia unicolor. Classification (NCBI taxonomy): domain Eukaryota; kingdom Metazoa; phylum Chordata; class Amphibia; order Gymnophiona; family Siphonopidae; genus Microcaecilia; species Microcaecilia unicolor. Next base: position 196,851,875 of record NC_044038.1, on the reverse strand, counting down.
CCTCATTTTCGTTGGTGTAAATGGATGTGTATATTTTAGGTGTTGAGATATCAACTAAGCATATTGTATAATTGGTGCCTAAATCTAGACGCTGATTATAGAATACTCTTAGTTGGCACTGATTGTAATGCTAATTTTTTTAGCACCATATATAGAATCTCCTCCTAAATGTGAGCCAGTGCGAAGTGATGCATGTGGGAAAGAGGAACCCAAGCTATAGCTACGTGATACAAGGTTTCACATTAGGAGTTACTGCCCAGGAAAAGGATCTAGGAGTCATCATTGATAATATGTTGAAACCCTCTGTTCAGTGTGCAGCGGCGGCTAAGAAAGCAAATAGAATTTTAGAAAGCAAATAGAATTTTAGGAATTATAGGAAAGGAATGGAAACAAAAATGAAAATATTGTAATGCCTTTGTATCACTCTATGGTACAACTGCACCTCAAATTCTGTGGTGCAATTCTAGTCACACTAGAGGACTGATACAGGGACAAAGTTTTGTCCCCATCCCCGCAAACTCTCGTCCCCGTCCCTGCAAGCACTGTTCAATCCCCATCTTCACAAGCCTCAAACGATATGATTTTATTTTTAAATCATTTTATTAAAGTATAAAAGAAACAATATTCTCTGCAATTGTTGTTTCATAAATCACAAACAGTATAGAACAAGGATCAACAAAACCCTTGTCTCCCCTCCCCCTTCAAAAATATCCGCTCCGCTATCAGGAAAACTGAACAAGCCTTTCTACATAGAAAATTCATGCTAACAAAATACCTCAGTCACACACACACAGAACACAAATGCAATAGCTGACCAAATATGATCAACATGTGGAGGGGCATAATCGAAAGGGGCACCCAAGTTTTCCTGAGGACATCCTCGCAGGACGACCCGGCAAAGGGACGGGGAAACCCATATTATCAAAACAAGATGTGTCCATCTTTCGTTTCGATAATATGATCGGGGACGCCCAAATCTTGACATTTAGGTCGTCCCTAGAGATGGTCGTCCTTAGACTTGGTCGTTTCTGATTTTCGGCGATAATGGAAACTAAGGACGCCCATCTCAGAAACAACCAAATGCAAGTCCTTTGGTCATGGGAGGAGCCAGCATTCGTAGTGCACTGGTCCCCCTGACATGCCAGGACACCAACCGGGCACCCTAGGGGGCACTGCTGTGGACTTCAGAAAAAGCTCCCAGGTACATAGCTCCCTTACCTTGTGTGCTGAGCCCCCCCCCCCCAAAAAAAAAAACCCACTACCCACAACTGTACACCACTACCATAGCCCTTACAGGTGAAGGGGGCGCCTACATGTGGGTACAGTGGGTTTGTGATGGGTTTTGGAAGGCTCACATTTACCACCATAAGTGTAACAGGTAGAGAGGATGGGCCTGGGTCCGCCTGCCTGAAATGCACTGCACCCACTAAAACTGCTCCAGGGACCTGCATACTACAATGTACCTGAGTATGACATTTGAGGCTGGCATAGAGGCTGGCACAAAATATTTATAAAGTTCTTTTTTGAGGGTGGAAGGTGGTTAGTGACCACTGGGGGAGTAAGGGGAGGTCATCCCCAATTCCCTCCGGTGGTCATCTGGTCAGTTCGGGCACCTTTTTGTGCCTTGGTCGTAAGAAAAACTGGACCAGGTAAAGTCGTCCAAGTGCTCGTCAGGGACGCCCTTTTTTTTTCCATTATGGGTCGAGGACGCCCATGTGTTAGACACACCCAAGTCCCGCCTCCGACACGCTCCCGTGAACTTTGGTCGTCCCCGCGACACAAACCAGTTGGAGACGCCCAAAATCTGCTTTCGATTATACCAATTTGGGCAACCCTGTGGGAAGGACGCACATCTTCCGATTTGTGTCGAAAGATGGGCGTCCTTCTCTTTCGAAAATAAGCCTAATAGTAAACCAAAACTCCAAGAAGCCACACCAAAGAAATAGAAAGAGAAGCATTTCCCCTGTACTGTTCAAATATAAAGATTACACATGCCAGGGATGGTGTTAGGGGAGTGCATGGCCTGGTAGTGGGTTTGGGGTCCTCTCCCATATTCTGCTCTGGGCCCCAGCCACGTTTAACACCAGCTCTGGCAGAATACATGTTTCAAATCTGACATATTCTAATCACAAAATAGAAAATAATTTTTTTCTACCTTTTGTTATCTGATCATTTTATTTTTCAAATCATGTTAGCCCCAGGCTCTGGTTTCTGTTTATTTATTTTATTTATTTATTTATTTGTTTGTTTGTTTGTTTGTTTGTAGCATTTGTATCCCACATTTTCCCAACAATTTGCAGGCTCAATGTGGCTTACATTTGCCGTAATGGCAGTTGCCATTTCCGGGTAACAGAATTACAAATGGTAATGTGTTAAGTTGCATACATACATGGTAATATACATGTAACATAACATACATGAACAGATCATGGTATAGATATATATCATGTGCATATATATGTTAAGGAAGAATAAATTATGGTAATACATGAACGTTCCTGAGTACGAAATTGGGTTGTATCATTCTTTAGGTCATCGACTATGGAGAGACCATATTCGACATAGAGATTGAAGTGGTTATGCTTATTCATTAGTGGTAAGGAGGTTGATCAGTCAAGTGATAAGATTTCAATTATGTAAAGTCTTATTTTTTGGTGTTTAAGATGGGTGTTTATGGTATGCCTTCTGGAACAGATCTGTTTTCAGTAGCCTTCGGAAGATAGTTAGGTCTTGCGTATTTTATGGCCTTCGGTAGTGCGTTCCATAGCTGCGTGCAGATGTATGAGAAACTGGTCGTGTATGTGGATTTATATTTTAGTCCTTTGCAGTTAGGGTAATGGAGATTGAGGAATGTGCGTGCTGATCTCTTTGCATTCCTGGTAGGCAAGTCTATAAGGTCTGACATATAGGTCGGGGCTTCCCCGTGAACGATTTTGTGGACCAGGGTGCAAACTTTGAACGCAATTCGTTCTTTTAGTGGGAGCCAGTGTAGTTTCTCTCTTAGGGGTTTGTCGCTTTCGTATTTCACTTTGCCAAATATGAGTCTGGCTGCTGTATTTTGAGCGGTTTGAAGCTTCTTAATGATTTGTTCTTTACATCCAGCATAAATGGCATTGCAGTAGTCTAGATGGCTTAGCACCATTGATTGTACTAGGCTGCGGAATACTTCCCTTGGGAAGAAAGGTTTGATTCTTTTAAGTTTCCACATTGAGTAGAACATTTTTTTTGCTGTATTTTTCGCATGATCTTCAAGTGTGAGATTTCGGTTGATTGTGACTCCCAGAATTTTTAAGCTGTCTGAGACCGGGAGGGTGTAGTCTGGGTGTTTATGGTATTGGGTTTGTTTTTATTATATTGTGAAGACAAGATGAGACATTGTGTTTTTCTGCGTTCAGCTTTAGTTGGAGTGCGTCCGCCATAAGTTCATTATTTGGAGACTGTGTGTGATTTCATTTGTGATTTCGGGTATATCTTGTTTGAACGGAATGTATATCGTAACATCATCTGCACAGATGTACTGGTTGAGTCCTTGGTTGGCTAGCGATTTGGCTAATGGTATCATCATTAAGGCGAGAGCGGTGATCCTTTTGGTACTCCGCATTCAGGTTTCCATGGTGTTGACATTTTTGAGATTGATATTACTTAATAGGTTCTTGCTGTTAAGAAGCCTTCAAACCATCTAAGCACGTTTCCTCCAATCCCAAAATAATCCAGGATGTTTGAGAGTATTTGGTGGCTGACCACGTCGAACGCGCTTGGACATGTCAAATTGTAGGAGGAGCACATTGTTTCCCGTTGCAATTAATTGTTTGAATTTGGTTATGAGAGTAGTTAGCACTGTTTCAGTGCTATGATTGGATTGAAATCCTGATTGTGATTCGTGCAGTATAGTGAATTTGTTTAGGTAATTGGTAAGTTGTTTGGTTACCATACTTTCCATTAGTTTGACTACCAGGGGGATTGATGCTACTGGTCGATAGTTGGTTGTGTCGTTTAATTTTTTCTTTAGGTCTTTGGGTATCGGGATAAGAAGTATATTTCCTTTGTCCTTGGGGAATAGTCCATGTTGCAACATGTACTTCATGTGTGATTTAAGGTCTGTTATGAAGCATTGGGGGGGCGAGCATTATTAGGTTGCTGGGACAAATATCCAGTTTGGAGTGAGTTTTGGAGAATTTATTGATTGCTTGACTGATGGTTTCTTCAGTCAATAGATTGAAGTTATTCCAGGTTCGATCTGCTGGGTATTCACCGGGAGTTGGGTCCAAGCAGTCCATAAATTTTTCGTGATCATTGGTATTTAGTGGTAACGTGGATCGTAGTTTTATAATTTTCTCATTGAAGTATTTGGCAAGGTTGTCTGCTGATGGGATGTCTGTGCTGGGTTGTGGTCACCAGTGTGGTGCCTGTTAATTTATTCACGAGTTGGTAGAGTTTATGTACGTCTTTGTAGTCTGGCCCTATTTTGGTTTTGTAGTATGCTCTTTTGGTTTGTCTTATTGAGTATTTGTATTTTCTTTGCTGTTGTTTCCATGTGTTAAGTGTATATTCGTCTTTCATTTTTTTTCCATGCTCGTTCAAGTCTCCTAACTTGTGTTTTTAGTGATTTCAGTTCTTCGTTGAACCAAGGTATTGAGTTTTGTCTACGTGTAGTTCTTTGTTGTAATGGTGCAATTATGTCTAATGTGGTCTTACATCTGTCATCCCAATTTGATAGATAATGTTTGGAATCTGTTTGTGTCATCCAATCATTATTGTACATCTGTTGCCAGAATATTACTGGGTCAATTTGGCCTCTCGAGGTGTAGGTTTTGGGTTCTTGCTTGAGGTTCGTACCTTTTTTCCTCCACTGTAGTGTGGAATTTAGTTTATAGTGATCTGACCAAGGTGCGTCCGACCATTTTGTTTCTGTTAGTTTTAGGTTTAGGTCTGAGGATAGTTTATGTGTGATGAGGTCGATTGTGTGTCCTTTGATGTGAGTGGCTTGTATTTTGGGCCAGCTAAGGTCCCATAGTTGGAGGAAGTCCTTGCATTCACGTGTATTGGTTGCCTTAGTGTCTTCAAGGTGTATATTTATGTCTCCGATTATAAGTAGATTGGGGTTTGAAACACAAGTATTCGATATGAAATCCATGAATTGTGATTGGCATTCTTGCCAGTTACCTGGTGGTCTGTAGAATAAGACAACGCTTAGGCTGTCACTCAGGTTGGTATGGTTGATTCTGACTGAAGTGATTTCGAGTTCTGGTGTTATGGACTCAGCAGTTGTTGTTACGTTGAAGTGAGATCTGTAGATTAGTGCTAGACCTCCGCCTCTTTTTTTTTTCTTTCCTTGTCCAATGAGTAATTTTGTATCCCGGGGGGCAGAGTTCCAGAATTATGGGGTCCTTGAGGTCGTGAATCCAGGTTTCACTGATGAGTAATAGGTCGAGATTGTCTGCTGTGATCCAATCTGTTATAATTGTTGTTTTATTAATTACTGATCTGGCGTTTATGTATCCTACTTGAATTATTTGGTAAGGGTCCGTTTTTGACGTTGTGTTGATTTTGATTAGTTGTCGTTCCTTTATTTTAGTTGGATCCTTGTTTCCTTTCTGTTGTGGTTGTCCACGTGTCAGTGGTTTTCCTTTGTTAGAATTGTTGTCGGTTTGGTAATGTGTATTGTTTCGTATTAGTCTTCTCAGCTCTACCAACAATAGTAGAATACATTCCTGCTTTCAATTTGTCTCATATTGTTCTCACTAAGCCCTGTTTATTAAGCAGTGTTATAGGTGTGTTAATGTTTCTAACACGCATTAACCATGTACGCGCCTACAATATCCCTATAGGTGCCTAGGTGGTTAGTGCATGCGCTAAGTGTAGGCACGCTAAAAACACTAATGCACCTTAGTAAACAGGGCCCTAAGAAAGAAGAGATAGTATTACAGAAAAGCCTGTCCTTCGCTCCCACCTCAGCAAATTACAACTCAAACATTTTTTCTCAACTTCTGTGACTGCACCTTCAGATATATCCATGGTTAAAATAACTCAAAATGGATACCACCGGGTCCTATGGATACTCTAATTAGGGCTTTTTACGAAGTTGTTTTTAAAGATATTGAAAAATTAGAAAATAGTCAAAAGAAGCATCCTTTTCACAATCTCACAAACGAAGAACATCAAGCATTAAGATCCCTATCATCTAACACCAACATTGTCATTAAACCCGTGGACAAGGGTGGTGGAATCGTCATTCTGGACTACAGTGCTTACGTTGAGGAAGTCATGAGACAGCTTACGGATATGTCTTTTTACATACCCTTAGACAAAGATCCTATGGAAGATCTGAAGACAGAGATCAAAGAGGTGATTAAGTGCGCAAACAAAATGGGATGTTTCACCATGAAAGAGAAAGAATATCTGATTGCTGAAAACCCAACTATACCAACGATATATATGGTTCCAAAAATACACAAATCCATCACTTGCCAGCCAGGAAGACCAATAATATCAGGTAAAGGATCCATTCTAGAACGCCTATCCAATTTCATAGATTATTTTTTGAGACCTCATGTACCATTAATTCTTATGTTCGTGACTCCTCACATTTTATCTCACTATTAGAAGAATATGATGGAAATCTAAATGATTTACTGCTTGTGACCCTGCACATTGAATCATTATTCACCAATATCCACAGCTAGAGGCACTTATTGTCATTGAGGAGACTTTACATGAAAGACAATCAGTTAGACGCATTCCTAATAAGCTTATTCTTAATTGCACTGACTAAAAATTATTTTTATTTCAATGGCTAATTTTATCTCCAGAAAAGGGGCACAGCAATGTGGGTCTGTGTGGCCCCCGACATAGCAAATCTTTATGTTGCAAAATTTGAGAAGTTACATTTGACTGAACACCCCTTCAGGATGAGGCCCGTATGTATAAAAGATACATAGATGACATCTTCATCCTCTGGAAAAGTAGCAATGATCGATTGAATTCTTTCCTTGTTTGGCTTAATAATCACAACCCAAATTTGAAATTAAATGCAGTCTGATGCCAGCAGATACCATTATTGGACATTTTGGTTAAGAAAGACAAATATAGGTTTGTTACCACACTATATGCCAACCGACAAAACAGTTATCTGCAGTTCTTGAGCTATCACAGCAGAGAACTGAAGAAAGATTTACTATATTGTCAGTTCTTGAGATTACGTATATTATGTACAGAGCCAGATGATTTTCAACATAAATCCAAAGCTCTTGCGGAGAAATTTGCATATAGAGGATACCCGAAAAAAATGCATCATGGATGGATATCAGAAAGCCAGTGTACAATCAAGAGAAGACTCTACCTGACCTAGTATGCACAATGCACTTTTCATCTATGGGACATAGTTTTAAGAGAATTATAAATAGAAATCAAACAAAATAAAACATGGAAAAGAAAATAAGATGATACCTTTTTTATTGGACATAACTTAATACATTTCTTGATTAGCTTTCGAAGGTTGCCCTTCTTCCTCAGATCGGAAATAAGCAAATGTACTAGCTGACTTATTTCCGATCTGAGGAAGAAGGGCAACCTTCGAAAGCTAATCAAGAAATGTATTAAGTTATGTCCAATAAAAAAGGTATCATCTTATTTTCTTTTTCATGTTTTATTTTGTTTGATTTCTATTGATAATCTTAAGAGTGGACTAACACGGCTACCACACTCCTCTACTTAAGAGAATTATAAAAAAGCATTGGTATATAGTACAAATTCATCCTTGTTTCAGAGACATTACCCCTGTTTTTGCTTTCTCTAGAAATCCTAACCTTAGAAATCATCTTGTACCCTCAGCCTTGCCAGAAAATGATGCCTCTCATATTGTCCAGAAAGACCACGCCCTATGTAGATTTTGCTCCGTCTGCGGACATTCTCTTACATTAACAGCATTCACTCATCCACTCACAGACAGAAATTATAAATTACAATTTACAAGTACATGTAATTCCAGTTATTTATTTATTTATTTATTTGTTACATTTGTATCCCACATTTTCCCACATATTTGCAGGCTCAATGTGGCTTACATAATACCGTGGAGGCATTCACCAATTCCGGTACGGGATTAGTACAAAATGTTGTATTGGGATAGGGAAGATAAGATTCAATCAAGTTGGGTTGAGGTAAAAGTTATGTTATATATATTATAATTTGTTCATGTAGTTTATTATATATAGGGAAAACAAAAAGGAAGCTTAACATCGTAGCTGCATAAATAGGCAGATCAGATCAGCATCACTGGTTGAACATTGGCTTGAGGCACAACATAATTGATGATATTCAATTTTTTTGTAATCCATATGATTTGAGAAATTGGTGTGGAGGTGACTTTGACATAGCCCTGTTGAGACTTGAAGAAAGAACTGTTTTTGAATTCAATACTATACGTCCTGTTGGTCTTAATAAAGATATAGAGATGATGCACTTGTTATGATTATTTTGAACTCAGTATTGTACATCCTGTTGGTCTTAATTAAGGTATAGAGATGGTGCATTTGTTATGAACATTTGATGTCAGGCATTTTTTATAATTGTGGTTTGGTATCTTATTTTATATTTTGATTTATACTATCCTATTTTTTATATATTTTATATGTTAATATATATTGTTTTTACAGTACTGTTTTTTTATGTATCATATTTTAGCTAGTGGTTTTAAAAAATTTGTATGATGAAGAATGTGCATATGTATTCATATATTTTGCTACTACTTCTTAGTAATTCTGTAACAGAATGTTTCTACTTTTCATCCAAGCACTATTTGTGTAGCTAACCTATAGTTATGTATTTTGGTATATCATGCGTATTTTTATACTTACTATCTTATGTTTACACTATTACGAATGTCTATATTGTACAATATTGATATTTTTATGTTTTAGATTGGGTTGTTGATTCATTTCCTCTTTTTTAACAAGGTCTAATCAAAGTCTATTTATGTTTTCTGCCTTCAATCTGGCTGTTAACTACCACTCTAACTTTCCTTTTATTTTCTACCACTCCATTTTCTGGCGCTTTTTGTACGCACTTTGGGCCCTGTTTACCAACCCACATGCACTAATGCTAGAGACACCCATTATATTCCTATGGGTGTCTCTAGCATTAGTGCACGCTAAAATATTTGCACGCCTACAGTGCAGCTTAGTAAACAAGGCCCTTTACGTTTTGACATATATAGACAATTATTATTGTCTATTATCACTAACATCACTAAGCTTGAGACACTGTTTTGTTGAAGTAGATCATGTATCACTTTCTCTCCATCTGTGATAGCATGCGTAGGGATGCATATTACTATTCACAAAATGCTGCCCAGACGCTATACGTCATTTTATTAAAGTTTTCTTTCTTTTTTTAGGCACACTCTTGGGATTTGATTTCATTATTTTCTTTTATTTTTTACGTGATTCACTTGTTGTTTGTAATCATCAAGATTAGAAGTATTTTGGAGTGTACTTTACTTTTTGCAGACCATGCCTTTTTTCTTTCATTACACGTGATACTTAGTAACATAGAGGGGCATAATCGAACGGGGGCGCCCATCTCTAAGGACGGCGCCGCGAAAGGGCGAGGAAACCCGCATTATCAGAACAAGATGGGCGTCCATCTTTCGTTTCGATAATACGGTCAGGGACGGCCAAATCTCAACATTTGGGTCGACCTTAGAGATGGGCGACCTCGGTTTTTGCTGATAATAGAAACCAAAGACATCTATCTCAAAAACGACCAAATCCAAGCCCTTTGGTTGTGGGAGGAGCCAGCATTTGTAGTACACTGGTCCCCCTCACATGCCAGGACACCAACCTGGCACCCTAGGGGGCACTGCAGTGGACTTCACAAATTGCTCCCAGGTGCATAGCTGCCTTACCTTGGGTGCTGAGCCCCCCAACCCCCCCCCAGGTCCGCCTGCCTGAAGTACGCTGCACCCACTACAACTGCTCCAGGGACCTGTATACTGCTGCGATGGACCTGAGTATGGCATTTGAGGCTGGCAAAAAAGTATTTTTAAACTTGCTTTTTTGGTGGGAGGGGGTTAGTGACCACTGGGGGAGTAAGGGGAGGTCAACCGCGATTCCCTCCGGTGGTCATCTGGTCAGTTCAGGCACCTTTTTGAGTCTTGGTCGCAAGAAAAAATGGACCAAGTAAAGTCGGCCAAGTGCTCATCAGGGACGCCCTTCTTTTTTCCATTATCGGCCGAGGACGGCCATCTCTTAATCACGCCCCAGTCCCGCCTTCACTACCCTGCCGACACGCCCCCGTGAACTTTGGCTGTCCCTGCGACGGAAAGCAGTTGAGGACGGCCAAAATCGGCTTTCGATTATGCCGATTTGGGCAGCCTTGCGAGAAGGACGCCCATCTCCCGATTTGTGTTGAAAGATGGGTGTCCTTCTCTTTCGAAAATAAGCGTGATAGTAATATAGTAAATGACGGCAGATAAAGACCTGTACGGTCCATCCAGTCTGCCCAACAAGGTAAACTCATTTTACATGGTATGTGATACTTTATATGAATACCTGAGTTTAATTTGTCCTTGCCTTTCTCAGGGCACAGACCGTAGAAGTCTGCCCAGTACTGTTATTGTACTAAGTTCTGAAGCTAACATCGAAGCCCCTTAAAATTTACACTCCAGCCCATCCCTATCCAGTCACGATCAGGGCGTAGACCGTAGAAGTCTGCCCAGCTCCCGTTTTGTTTCTAATTACCGGCGTCGCCACCCAATCTCCGCTAAGATCCATGGAACCATTCCTTCTAAACAGGATTCCTTTGTGTTTATCCCACACGTTTGAATTCCATTACCTTTTTCATCTCCACCACCTCCTGCAGGAGGGCATTCCACATATCCACCACCCTCTCTGTGAAAAAATACTTCCTGACATTAGTCCTGAGTTTGCCCCCATTCAACCTCAGTTCATGTCCTCTAGTTCTACCGCCTTCCCGTCTCCGGAAAAGGTTCGTTTGCAGATTAATACCTTTCAAATATTTGAACGTCTGTATCATATCACCCCTGTTTCTCCTTTCCTCCAAGGTATACATGTTCAGGTCAGCAAGTCTCTCCTCATACGGTTTGCAACGCAAATCCCATTCCATTTTTGTAGCTTTTCTTTGCACCGCTTCCAGTCTTTTTACATCTTTAGAAAGATACGGCCTCTAAAACTGAACATAATACTCCAAGTGGGGCCTCACCAATGACTCCTTTCTTCTGCTGGTTATGCCCCTCTCTATGCAGCCTAGCATCCTTCTGGCCACGGCCGTCGCCTTGTCACATTGTTTCTTCACCTTCAGATTCTCCAGCACCAACACCCCAAAGTCTCTCTCCTGAGTCGAGCTTACTAATCTCTCTCCTCCTATCCGGTATCTCTCTTTTGGGTTTCCGCACCCCAAGTGCATCACTCTACACTTCTTGGCATTAAATTTTAACTACTGGTTCACTCAAGCTCAAAACTTTTGTTCGAAACTCAAACCACAGCTTCACACCCACTGTGCAAAAATATGGATACAGGAAAGAGCTATCACCCTAATTATCAAACAGCACTGTTCACCGTAGTAGAGAAAAAAAGCTTCAGTGGCGCCACCCAGCCAGCCCGAGATTATCAGACTATAAGGCGTGGGCCTGGCGCAATGTCATATAGCCCCCCAAAAACTCCACAATAGCTTAGTGTCATAGGATTCAAATGATAGACAGATTCATATATCCGTAGATCACAGGATGTCTATGCATTCAATTTTTTACAATCTTATACTGCAATATAACTGCCAATCACTTAACTCCAATCACAGTAGTGTCACGCTGTCCATCAGTAGCACCTATCGTGACCCAACAGGGAGTCCCCGTTTCGCTATTGCTGCTTCAGGGGTTCGTCACGCTCATCAGATTATTATCTCGTCTGCTGCCGTTCTTAGACACTCTCACAGTCCTGTGTCTCATTTGCTGCACTCCAAAGACAAGCTTGTAAGTGACTAACATGTGCCTTCAATCTTCAATAAATACTATGTACTCCACCCTCTTCAATCAAGGATGACCAATCCCGGACAAGCCACTGCATCCACGTCATTCTATTGAAACATCCAGTCGCAAGAATCCAAATCACACACCCCCTTAAATTTTAACTGCCAGACCCTCGACCATTCTTCTAACGTTCGGAGATCCCTTCTCATCATTTCTGCTCCCTCCAGGGTATCCACTCTATTGACTATTTTCGTGTCATCCGCAAAAAGGCACATCTTCCCTTCCAACCCTTCAGCAATATCTCCCACAAATATATTAAACCGAATAGGCCCCAGCACCGACCCCTGAGGAACTCTACTGCTCACCTTCCTTTCCTCTGAGCGGATTCCATTTACCACCACCCTCTGCCACCTGTCGGTCAACCAGTTTCTTATCCAGTTCACCACTTTCAGTCCTACGTTCAACCCTTTCAGCTTATTCACGAGTCTTCTGTGGGGGACCGTATCAAAGGCTTTGCTGAAGTCCAAGTAGATTACATCTAGCGCACGTCCCTCATCCAGTTCTTTGGTCACCCAGTCAAAAAAGTCAATAAGATTCTTTTGGCAGGATTTTCTTTTGGTAAAGCCATTAGAGATACACGTTCCATTTTAGAGATATGCATTTCAATTTTTGTATTTATTTTTTTACATTTACACTACATGGAGCGTCATTTATCAATATATATGAGACACCACTTTGCTTCAGCCTATCAGACTTTCATTCTGTTTGAGACAGCATACATGGATGAACATTAATATTCATGTGACGTTGCCTAGACGTTGCACGTTGTTTTTTTTACTTTTTATTTTGGTTCTCTGGAGTCTGCTTTGCATATACTTGGCGTCAGGATGCAGTTTGTCAGTCGATTTAGAGGTATGTACTCTTCAACTCCAGTACTTTATCTCACTTTGGTATTCATGATCATTAGGTTTAACTAGAATATCAGACATTCCTACATACTTGGATTTTATTCCACCAGTGCTTGCATATAAGTGGGAGATCAGCACAGCAGTTTGTCTAGTTAGCTATAGTTTTCATCTCCTTAGCCCTTATAGCCACAGTGTTTAGCCCTTATAGCTACTATGTTTAGATTATACAATTTAAGTTTTGGAACACAATGTCCTTTATGTTAAGCACACTCTGGTTGCTTTTCATTTCAACGGAGTATAATTTTCTCTTTTCGCAGTCCACGCTGCTCTCTGACATTTGATGAATTGAAAACTTGGCGTTTTGCATAGTCACGTTTTGTTAGTATTTCATATAAGGTGGTATGTATATCTTAGATTTTGATTCCCTTACTGTTTTTCCATTCTGGTGCACCCTGACACTTGATTTGATTATAACCTGGCATTTTGCATAGTCGTGTCTTGTTTGCATTCCAAAAAAAGGGATGCTATATCACATCATGTATTTGGACACTGATATTCATTGCGTTTTATTGCTTTTTCTGCATATGGGGATTAAATATATTAGTTCATATGTTTTTTCACAGCACTTTTCACTACTTCATCACTGGTTTAGCTCCACCAGATATCACACTACATAACTTTTGTTGATCGTTGATTCTATAAAGTATTCACATTTTCTCAATTTTCATCATGTCTTGTTTTTGTTCTTCCATCACCTTTTCTTGCACGTTATTGTGGTATATCTATTCTTTTCTTTATTCTTTCTGACCTGTTTATCTACTTCTATTTTTATTTATATATTTTGGTCTTTATATTTAACATGATGTTATTGATAGATCCCTGAGGAAGGCTTTATGCCGAAACATGGCCCGTGTTGGGTAATGATTGTTTACACCTTTGGCGGGTCAAGACAATCAAGCTTATTTTCAAAAGAGAAGGACGCCCATCTTTCGACACAAATCGCCATTAGCCATTTTGTAATAATATTACTGATCCTGTACCAGTCAGCTTGGTGAATTAATGCTTTCTTAGTGACCCGCACCAATGACAGTGTAGCTGTCATCTAAAGTGTTTTAACCCCTGAAGCAGGTGGTTGTATCTGCCAAAACATGTTCCCATGTTGGATCCTGTAGTGGTGCTTGTTTAATAAAGACTGGTTCAACATCACATTTGCCCACTGGAATTCATTGTGTCATCCCCTACTTACCCTCAATGAATATGCATGCAATAGATTTTGCATACAATGAAGGAAGTAGATACAGATTTTTCTAATGCATATTCATTGTGGATATCCTGAAAACCTGACTAGAAGGGTGTGTCCCTGCCATAATGCTTCAAGGACCATCTCCCCCCACGAGGCAGTCAGTCAAGTCCTTCATTAAAAAGGAAGGTCTTCAATTCTTTTTTAAAAACTAAAACTATGAGACCCAATCTAAAGTCCATGCTAAAGAGTTCCTGCAGTAGAGTTCCTAAATATCTGAGAGCAAGATGATAGGTAGATTCTAGATGAATAACTTTTGGAGACAGAATCCAAAGAGGCACGAGCCGGACTATAGGCTGGCAGCAGATCAAGCAGCTCGCAGGATCTGCCTATTATTAGTGTTTTAAACATTATAATCACATGTGTAAAACAAATCCAGTAGTAAATATTGCTCACACCTATTTCAGTAATAGCTCAAGGTGAGTTACATTCAGGTACTCTGGATATTTCTCTGTCCCAGGAGGGTGCACAATCTAAATTTGTTCCTGAGGCAATGGAGTGTTAAGTGACTTGCCCAAGATCACAAGGAGCAGCAGTGGGATTTGAACTGGCCACCTCTGGATTGCAAGACCAGAGCTCTAACCACTAGGCCACTCCTCCTCCAGCCAACACTGCTCAAGCAATAGAGTAGTAATCCGGTCAAAGCCCAGTACCGCAATTTTATTGGAAAACGTTTAGTTTATGCAGCAGTTCTCCACTCAAAGCGGCATCGGCACAATCAAATATCTGTACAATAAGTGCATGAAATATGATATAGAAACCCCTCAAAGAGGCAATCAATAAATCCAGTTCTTGGGCTGGGATTAATGCTCCTTAGTATTACTAATTATGACATGTTTGCTCCTCTCTTCCAGTACACGGGACCTGTGCAGCGTGAGAGTCAGTCTCCGATGTCACGGCATGCCTCTCCAACAGTGGTACAACCACCCAGCAATAACCGGCCCAATACCTGCTGCTTGTGCTGGTGCTGCTGCTGCAACTGTTCATGGTATGTTTTACACTCCGTTTCTTGTAAACACTGGCACACAAGTAGCAGGTGAATCCCTGTGTGGCATTAGAGGTCACCGAGCTGGTGGGGAGGCAGTTTGTCTACCTTGCAGAGGATGGACTAGTTGTGAGAATACTGCCATAGTACTGCAAAGCATCCTTGTAACTTCTGGGTTCTAACAGTGTCCTTGCTGCTAACTCTGGGTGACCTTGGGAAGTCATTTTATCTCGCTTTGCCTTCAGCTAACAACATCATGTATTTTCCCAGCAGAATCTGTTATGTGGCTGAAAATCAGCATTGCAGCTACACCCTAGAGGTGATGCGTATGTGTTTATGATGTGCCTTTGTACTAGGTGCCTCTTCCCTCTCCCCCTCCTCCCCCCAATTCTATAGCCTTGTGAGCAGTGGAGGTGGCACTGGCTGAGAGGGAGTGCAGGGTGGTTCTCTAAGGATGTCTTTAAGGAAGTGAGCTGAATATTACCCTCAGTGGAGCGCTTCCCTCTTCACCAAAGGAAGAGAAGGGTTATTTATTTATTTATTTATTTATTTATTTATTTATTTTTATCTAGCAAGGGCAGAACAAGGAACGATGTTGTAAACAGGAACCAGAGCTGTTCCTGCTGTGGTTTCAAACTTGTGTGGGAGAGAGAGAAAGAGAGAGACACACTGGAGTGAGAGGACAGAGATCAACACGAGGTGTGCTGAAAAAGAACTCCACGTTGATAGGAAAGAGAGGCAGGAGGGAGAAACAGATTCAGAGGGCTAAGGAGAAAGAGATTTGAACATGGATGGAGGTAAATCTGCCATAACAAAGTATCACTAACTCCTAGGTTTCAAACAGCAAAAACCCCTAAGTGCAAAAAGGCATCACTGCAAGTATTACATTAGGCCTTAGAATAAAGATCACCCTCCAACTTGAAAAGAGAGAAAGCAGGAGTACAACAGATCCCTATGCACAAACCCCATGCTAGCAGAATCCCTGACCCAGAACCCTAACAGGCCCCACCAAATACAGAATAAAGGACCACAAATGAGAAAGAAAAAGATGCAGACAAGAACTGTGTGTAGTGCAACTGGAAAAATAGAAAGAGAAACACATAGAAACATGGCGGCAAAGGCCATATGACCCAACCAGTGCCCATCCTCTGTAACCCCCAATTCTACCTGTTCCTAAGTGATCCTACATGCTTATCCCATGCCATTTTAAATTCTGGAACAGTCCTCGACTCCACCACCTCCACCGGGAGGCCATTCCACGCCTCCACCACCCTTTCTGTGAAATAATACTTCCTTTGGTTACTCCTAAGCCTATTCCCTCTTAACTTTGTCATCTGCCCCCTCATTCCAGAGCTCTCCTTCATTTGGAAAAGGCTCTCTTCCTGTACATAAATGCCCTTGAGATATTTAAACGTTTTATCATGTCTCCTCTCTCTCTCTCCTCTCTTCCAGCGTAAACATGTTGAGGTTCATAAGCCTGGCCCTATAATTTTTGCATTCAAGACTGCTTATTAATTTCGTGGCCGCCCTCTGGACCGACTCCATCCTGTTTATATCTTTCCGTAGGTGCGGTCTCCAGAACTGCACACAGTACTCCAAATGGGGCCTCACCAGAGACTTATACAACGGCACTATCACCTCCTTTTTCCTGCTGGTCATGCCTTTCTTTATGCACCCAACCATGCTTCTGGCTTTGGCTGTCGCTTTTTCTACCTGTTTGAAAGCTTTAAGATCATCAGACACAATCACCCCCAAGTCCCGCTCTTCCTTCGCACACTGAAGCACTTCACCCCCTGTACTGTGCCATTCCCTCGGATTTTTTCGAACCAAATGTATGATCCTGCATTTTTTGGGATTAAACCTTAGTTGCCAAATATCGGTCCATTCCTCCAGCTTCGCTAGGTCCTTCCTCATGTGATTTACACCCTCCAGGGTGTCCACCCTGTTGTAGAGTTTAGTATCATCTGCAAAGAGGCAAACTTTAACAGACAGCCCTTCCGCAATATCGCTCACAAAGACGTTAAAAAGAGCCGGCCCTAGGACCGATCCCTGCAGTACTCCACTGACGACATCCTTTTCTTCAGAGCAAGCTCCATTTACCACTACCCTCTGTCTCCTACCATTCAACCAATTTTTAACCCAATCCATTACTCTAGGTCCCATACCGAGGGCACTCAATTTATTTATCAGTCGCCTGTGCGGAACCGTGTCAAAGGCTTTGGTGAAATCCAAGTATACCACATCAAGCGTCCCTCCCACATCCAACTGTTTGGTCACCCAGTCGAAGAAGACAGTCAGATTCATCTGACACGACCTGCCACTAGTGAAACCATGCTCCCTCGGTTCCGCATTCCATGTAGTTCAAGAAATGTCACAATCCTGCTCTTTAGAAGCGTTTCCATTAGCTTACTCACCACCGAGGTCAGACTGACAGGTCTGTAATTCCCAACTTCCTCCTTACTTCCACTCTTGTGCAAAGGAACCACATCCACCCTTCCCCAGTCCACCAGGACCACTCCAATTTCTAAGGAAGCATTGAAGAGGTCCGTCAGCGGAGCCGACAGAACTTCTCCGAGTTCCTTAAGCACCCTCAGGTGTATCCCATCAGGCCCCATCGCTCTGTCCTCTTTTAGTTTGGCAAGCTGCTCACGAACACAGTCCTCCGTAAACGGGTCTTGGTCTACCATACATCCATCCCCTTTAGCCTTTGTTTTCTGCAGCCCTACCCCCGGTCTTTTATTTGTGAACACAGAGCTAAAATAATCGTTAAGCAGTTCAGCTTTATCCTTATCATCTTCCACATATTTCTCTCCCTCAGCTTTGAGCCTCACAGTGCTTTTTCACTTACATATCTGAAAAAGGTCTTGTCCCCCAATTTTACCGTATTAGCTATCTTTTCCTCCATTTGCCGCTTCGCTTTCCTGATAGCTTTTCCAGCTTCTCTTCGCTTATTTAGGTATTGTTTCCTGTCTTCATCTTTCTGAGTCGTCTTATAACGTGCAAAGGCTAGCCTCCTTCCCTTATCTTTTCAGCTACTGAGAGTACTAGACAGTACTAGAGAGGCCTTCTTTTCCTTTTACTTTTATGTAATTTTCTAACATAAAGTTTAGTTGCCTTTAATATAGCTCCTTTCAGTCTTGTCCATTGCTGTTCTACATCCTTCAGCTGTTCCCATCCCGCTAACTGTTCCTTGAGAAATTCCCCCATCTCGGAAAAGTTAGTTCTTTTGAAATCCAGGACCTTCAATGAGCCCTCTCTTCTGTTTTAATATTGAACCATACCATACGATCACTAGATGCCAAATGGTCTGCCACCTTGACGTCAGAAACGTACTCTCCATTCGTAAGCACCAGGTCTAGAACAGCTCCATCCCGCTTCGGTTCCGTCACCCACTGCTGGAACAATTCTACCTGTAGGGAATCTAAGATCTCTTTGCTTCTAGATGGCCCCGCAGCCGGGACACCCCAATCAACATCCGGCATATTGAAGTCACCTATCAGTAGTACTTCCCCTTTCCTAGCTATCTTGCTGATGTCTTCAAGTCCCTGTCCATTTCCTCTGACTGTGAGGGTGGTCTGTATATCACTCCGATATAGATACATTTTCCTTTTCCTCTTTCCAGTTTAACCCACAGCGCTTCTTCTATACCCCACATGCCCTGCATTTCTGTCACTTGGATATCATTCTTAGCATATAATGCCACACCTCCACCCTTTTTTCCTACTCTGTCCTTCCTGAATAGATTATAGCCAGGTATAGCAACATCCCAGTCATGGTTCTCCGTGAACCACGTCTCCGTGACCGCCACTAAATCCAAGTCCGCTTCCATCATTGTAGCCTCAAGATCTAGAAGTTTGTTTCCCATACTACAGGCATTGGTATACAAGGCTTTCCAGATTTTCCTCTTTTTATTCACTTCTATAGAGGCATTAGATGTCCTACCTTCCTTGGGGTTAATTATGGCTTTGTGACCTTTTATACCCATCCCCATCAATTTTAATTTAAAGCCCTCTTTAGTACTTTAGCCAGCCTGTTGCTGAAGACACTCCTTCCCTTCCTTGACAGATGGACACCATCACCGCTCAGTACCTCTTGGCAAAAAATTTATAAAAAAATGTTTTTTAGGGTGGGAGGGGGTTGGTGACCACTGGGGGAGTATGGGGAGGTCATCCCCAATTCCCTTCAGTGGTCATCTGGTCAGTTTGGGCACCATTTTGAGGCTTGGTCATGAAAAAAAACGGACCAAGTAAAGTCGACCAAATGCTCGTCAGGGATGCCCTTCTTTTTTCCATTATCGGCCAAGGACGCCCATCTCTTAAGCATGCCCCAGTCCCGCCTTCGCTACGCCTCTGACACGCCCCCGTGAACTTTGGTCGTCCCCGCGACAGACTGCAGTTAAGGATGCCCAAAATCGGCTTTCGATTATGCCGATTTGGGCGACCCTGAGAGAAGACGCCCATCTCCCGATTTGTGTCGGAAGATGGGCGCCCTTCTCTTTCGAAAATACCCCTTCTATGGTACAGCCTTTCTATGGTACAACCAAGGTGGCTTATGCTTATTATTACAAGCAGTACTTTCTCTGTTCCTAGTGGGTTTACAATCTGTTTTGTACCTGAGGCAATGGAGTGTTAGGTGACTTGCACAGTCTCACAAGGAGCCACAGTGAGAATCAAACCCAGTTACCAGTTTCTTAGCCTACTGCACTAACCATTAGGCTACCCCTAAGAGACATAATGGGAAAAGGAAAGGAGATGTATCCTGCTGTTTGTTTCAGACTACAGGATGAATGGGGAAATGCTTTTTGTGCCCTATCTGCAGAAATAGCATTCAAAGAGAGAATTGGAGTTAGCACTACCAGGAATTATTGAGCCAGTTGCTCAGAAATGCCTTTGCCACGAAGTCCTGCCCCAGGAGCCGCTGGGTCACATGACACACACTTAACATTCCGGCTTCCTGGGACAGAACACGTGAACTGATAGTGAAGTTTATTTCACTAAAAGTTCAGTGTGCAGCCTTCGCACAGAGAGAACTTTGCTGATGGCAAACGTCCCATTAAGGACAACCTCCATTCCCAGAGGAGATACAGCTCAATACTGCATTCATCCACAGTCACACACAACATGAAGTGCAGACTGAAACACAGAGAATGTGATTGTAGCCTGCAGCCAGAACAGAGATGGAAAAATCATTGAAATACTGAAAGTCTTGTTCACTGGATAAAGGGAATGAGAAAGGATGCTTTCTCTATCCCCTGTTTTTGAGTGTGTCCATAGGATGCCTGGCATAACCATGTGATATGAACACTGTGAGGAGTGATATGCATGTTTAGATGTGTCCTGGGAATGTTTAGGCTGCAATATGTATGTGCAAAGAGTGTATGTTCAGGAAGCTTTCTGTGGGATACGAGGAATGTGTGTGTAGTAGTGGCTTGTATGATCATGGGCCAGAGGCATAGGTGGGGGGGGGGGGGGGGGGGGGGGGGGGGAGGGGAGCAGTTGCTCTCCCAGCAGATTTTCAAAGAAAATGGTGGCTATGCACCACAGTTGCCCTATATTACTAACTTCTCCCGGCTGCTGCCTTCTCGAGTCCGCAGTGGCCTGGAAGAACTGCAAGCTTTCCTTCCCTGCCCCTTACTCACTGGTTCGCATCATTGCCTCCCCAACTTGGCTGCAACAAAATGAAACTGTGCACAGGGCCACAGCCCTAGGTGTGCCACTGCTGGTTCTGTTGGTTTGTCTCCTCTGTACTTCGCTGCACACGTCTAGTAGCACTATAGAAATGAAAAGGAGGAGGAAAACTGTTAGAGCCAGAAGTGGTACATATAGGGCTATGACCTTATGCATGTCTTCATTTTGTTGCAGCTAAGTTGAGGAGGTAGTGGCACAAACCAGTGGGTGAGGGGCAGGGAAGGGAAGATTGCAGTTCCACCAGGCCACCATGGACTCGAGGAGGCAACAGCTGAGAGGAGGTGTCAGTGAGTGAACAGGAGAGGGGCGGAAAGAGAGAGATATGGGGGAGGAGAACAGATTGGACAATGTTGCATGATGAGGAATGGTCAAAATGAGAGCGACAAGAGTATTGAGGGAGAGATGGACAATGCTGGATGGAGGGAAAGGGTAATGCTGGATGCTTGGAGATGAGAGACAGAAGGGCAATGTTAAATGTGGAACACAGAGAGAGAGAGGCAATGTTGGATGGTGAGGGACATCAAAGAGACGATGTTGGATGGGAGGCGTAAGAGAGAGAGAGAGACAGAAGAGATCCTGGATGGCTGTGTGAGAGAGAGAAAGAGAGAAAGATTGAGAAGAGTTGTGCATGGCAGATGGAGAGAGAGGAGATCCTGGATAGCTGAAGGTGGGGGGGAGGAGATAAACTAAAGGGCAGCAGATCTGAAAAACCATTAATAGGCAAATCATTTTATGGTTATCAGTATAGGAGGAAGGGGATGGGTCTCTGAAGGGGTTGAGTTAGGGTAGAAATGGGATTAATGATATGGTGAAAGAGAGGCGGTAGGACATAGGGTATAGGGTAAGATAGAAGAATGGCCTGGAGGCAAGGGAAGGAAGGGGAAACAGGGGTGGAGCTGGGACTGGTAATGAGATGAGAGCAATTAGAGAGTAGATGAGGGCTAAGAGGGTGAGTACAGGGGATGGGGAGTAAGGAAGAAGACAGAGGGTGCAATGGGAGTGCTGAAGAGGGAATGAGAAGGAGATAGGGGAAAGCAAGTAGGTAGATGAGACATGAAAAGGAGACTAGAAGTTGAGAGAAAGAATGAGAATAAAATCAAATGGGCGGATATAAACACAAAGAAGAGAAAAGTGGGGTTGGGGTGGGGGAGACATAAAATGAAAGATCGGTGCCAGACAGATGTAGAGAAGGAAAAGAAGAAGACAAAAGGCGAGAGAAGAAATGGAAAGGCCAATCTGGAAAAGAAATTGGAAGACTGACTTATGAAAAGTGGCAAAAAAAAGACTGGGACCAGCCCAATTAGAAAAATAAAATTTCCAGACAGCAAAGGTAAAACAGAAAAATGTATTTTTATTTAATACTTTTTAAGGATTGAGACGTGCCTTCTTTGTGAAATGTACATTTTTGCTATTTTTATTTTGCAAAGTACAGGAGAATATGCTTTTCTGTTTCTCTTTTACCAGTATTGCATTGTTTATAGAGTCTGACTTTCTTGGGTGGAGAGGAGGGGGGGGGGTCTCTATTTCAGTTTTTGTCTGCATGTTTTTTTGTGATTCCCTATTTTCTGTCAGTTGAGGGTCTGTCCATGTTCTGCATGTGCGACTGAGATAAAGGATTCTACTAGTATGTAGTGTCTGTATACCTTAACTGTCCAGCTTGTTCCAGTTCCCAGTAGTTGGTATATTGGTGCTCTAGAGCCCAGTGTAATATTTATAGCACTGTCTTTTCATAGGTGGGTTAGGGCTGTTTGGTGTGGTACGTTTGGTGCTCTAGGGCAGTGTTTCCCAAGTTAGTCCAGGAGTACCCCTTTTGTCAGTCAGGTTTTCAGGATATCTACAATGGATATTTATAAAATTGATTTGCGTACACTGTATCCATTCTATTATATGCAAATCTCTTTCATGTATTTTCATTGTGAATATCATGAAAACCTGACTGGCCAGGTTGCCTGATCTGGCCAATCCTGGGACCTCTGCTGCGTCCTGCATCCTGATATATCTTCCTGTTTCCTCATAGACAGGATGCAGCAGAGGCAGCCTGGATTAATCATTGCCCGCCACAGCCACCACACCTGATCAACAACAGCGGTACTGCTGCCTAGCCAAGACTAACCAGACTGCTCCACCTGATGTCAAAATCTAGCTATGCCTCTGTATGGGGTGGTATATATTTAGGAGTGTATGTGATAAATTGTATGTTCAGGAAACTTGGTGTGGAATATGAGGAATGTATGTGTAGTAATGTCATGTATGATTGTGGGGCGGTATATATTTAAGAGTGTACGGGGCAATTTGCTATGTAGGTTAGAGGATAGCTATCATGAGCACTTATTTATTTATTTATTTATTGCATTTGTATCCCACATTTTCCCACCTTTTTACAGGCTCAATGTGGCTTACATTATTCTGTAATGGCGATCGCCATTTCCGGAATGAGAAATACAAAGTGGTATTGCATTAAAGTTCATAAATGATAGAGTAAATTCTAGAGTAAGTTAGATAATCAGTTCATTTCCAGCGTGAGAAATAAAGTGGTAGTGCGTTAACGTTCATTAGTGACAGAGTGACTGAAGCAGTCAAGTGTAGAGAGTTCGGTTTTGTCTTGTTCTGGTAGAGTTTCGTTGTCTAGTATTTAGGATGGATCATTGTGTTATGTCTTTTTGAACAGGTTGGTTTTTAGTAATTTTCAGAAGATTGTTAGGTCATGCATTGTTTTTATGACATTTGGTAGTGCATTCCATAGTTGCATGCTAATGTAGGAGAAGCTGGATGCATATGTTGATTTATATTTAAGTCCTTTGCAACTTGGGTAGTGGAGATTCAAGAATGTGCGTGCTGACCTTTTTGTGTTCCTGGTTGGTAAGTCTATGAGGTCTGACATATAGACTGGGGCCTTGCCGTGAATGATTTTATGGACCAGGGTACAGATTTTGAATGCAATTCGTTCTTTTAGTGGGAGCCAGTGTAGTTTTTCTCTTAGGGGTTTGGCGTTTTCGCATTTCACTTTTCCAAATATGAGTCTGGCTGCTGTGTTTTGGGCAGTTTGGAGTTTCTTAATGATTTGTTCTTTGCATAGATGGCATTACAGTAATCTAGGTGGCTTAGCACCATTGATTGTACCAGGCTGCGGAATATTTCCCTTGGGAAGAAAGGTTTTACTCTTTTTCCACATTGAATGGAACATTTTCTTTGTTGTATTTTTCACGTGGCTTTCTAGTGTGAGATTTCGGTCAATTGTAACTTCGAGAATTTTCAGGCTGTCCGAAACAGGAAGGGTGCAGTCTGGGGTGTTTATAGTGGTGGGTTTGTTCGTGTTATATTGTGATGAGAGGATGAGACATTGTGTTTTTTCTGTGTTGGGCTTTAGTTGGAATGCATCCACCCATGAGTTCATTATTTGGAGGCTGTGTTTGATTTCATTTGTGATTTCTGTTAGATCATGTTTGAACGGGATGTAGATTGTGACATCGTCTGCGTAGATGTAAGGATTGAGGCTTTGGTTGGATAGTGATTTGGCTAGGGGTGTCATCATTAGGTTGAAAAGGGTTGGTGAGAGCGGTGATCCTTGGGGTACTCTGCATTCAGGTTTCCATGGTGATAATGTATTCAAATTTGATATCACTTGGTATGTTCTTGCGGTTAGGAAGCCATTGATCCATCTCAGTACGCTTCCTCCAATCCCAAAGTATTCTAGGATGTTCAACAGTATTTTATGGCTAACCATGTCGAACGCGCTGGACATGTCGAATTGTAGGAGAAAGTATACTGTTGCCAGTTGCACTTGTTTGTTTGAATTTGGTTAGGAGAGTGATTAGTACTGTTTCAGTGCTGTGGTTGGATCGAAATCCTGATTGTGGTTCATGTAGTATTGAAAATTTGTTTAAGTAGTCAGTAAGTTGATTGGTTACCATACTTTCCATTAGATTTACTGCCAGAGGGATGGATGCTACCGGGCGGTAGTTGGTTATGTCATTTGCTTTTTTCTTTGAATCTTTGGGTATTGGGGTGAGTAGTATATTTCCTTTATCCTTAGGGAAGAGTCCATGTTGTAACATGTAGTTTAGGAATGACGTGAGGTCTGTTATGAAGCGTTGAGGAGCGGATTTTATTAGGTTGTTGGAACATATGTCCAGTTTGCAGTGAGATTTGGCGAACCTGTTGATTGCTTGGGTGACGATTTCGTCGGTCAGTAGATCGAAGTTTGTCCAGATTCGGTCTGCTGGGTATTCATCGGGGATTGGGTCCAGACAGTTAATGAATTTTTCGTGGTCAGTGGTATTAAGTGGTAACGTGGATCGTAGTTTTATAATTTTCTCGTTGAAGTATTTAGCAAGGCTGTCTGCTGATGGGGTGTCTATGTTGGTTGTGGTAACCGGTGTGGTGTCAAGTAGTTTGTTCACGAGTTGGAAAAGTTTATGTGTATCTTTGTAGTCTGGCCCTATTTTGGATTTGTAGTCTGACCTTTTGGTTTGTCTTATTGTATATCTGTATTTTCTTTGCATTTGTTTCCATGCGTTAAGTGTGTATTCATCTTTCATTTTTTTCCTTGCTCGTTCAAGTCTCCTTACTTGTGTTTTTAATTTTTTCAGTTCTTCGTTAAACCATGGTATCGAGATGTGTCTTTGTGAGGTTCTTGTTTGTAATGGTGCAATTTTGTCTAATATGCTTCTGCATCTGTTGTCCCAATTTAGGAGGTAGTGTTTGGAGTCTGTTTGTGCTATCCATTCGTTCTTGTAGATCTGTTGCCAGAATGTTACAGGGTCAATTTGGCCTCTTGTGGTGTAGATTGTGCGATCTTGCTTGTTGTATGAGCCTTTTTTTCACCATTGTAGGGATAGGTTTAGTTTGCGGTGGTCTTACCATGGTATATCTGTCCATTTTGTATCTGTTAGTATTAGGTTTAAATCTGAGAATAGTTTGTGTGTGATGAGGTCGAGTGTGTGACCTTTAATATGGGTTGCTTGCATATTAGGCCAGTTGAGGTCCCATAGTTGGAGGAAATCCTTGCATTCACGTGCATTGGTTGCTTTAGGGTCTTCTATGTATAGGTTTATGTCCCCTATTATAAGTAGATTTGGTTTTCGATATGAAATCCATGAAGTGTGGTTGGCATTCTTGCCAGTTACCTGGTGGTCTGTAAAACAAGACAGCGTTTAGGTGGTCAAGCAAGTAGATTCTAACTGAGGCAATTTCAAGTTGTGGAGTTATAGATTCGGCTGTTCTTACGGTGAAGTGAGATCTATAGATTAGTGCAATGCCTCCTCCTCTTTTTCCTTTTCTTGTCCAGTGAGTGATTTTGTAGCCTGGGGGGCATAGATCTAAGATTATGGGGTCCTTATGATCCTGGATCCAGGTTTCGCTGATTAATAGTAGATCGAGGCTGTCTGTCATGATCCAGTCTGTTGTTATTGTTGTGTTGTTGACTACTGATCTGGCGTTTATGTATCTCACTTGAATTGTTTGGTAGGGGTCAGCTGGGTTCGAGATTATGTTGATTTTCGTTAGTTGTCTATTTTCCTGTGGTGTGGGATTGTTGTGTCCTTTCTTTCCTTTGTATTGATTTTGTCAGTTTATGGTAGTTCTTCCATTGTTTTGGTTGTTGTTATTTTTGTGATGTGTATTGTATCTGGGTAGTCTGTTGAGCTTGTGTATTGTGGATATGTTGTTGGTGTCCGTGAGGGGGGTGGTTAGTGTGTGGTGAATTAGGAATAGTGAGTAAATTATTATGAGCAGTTTGGTGGTGGTCATTTTGGTGTTATTTCGCTTTGGGTTGTTAGATGGTCGGGTATGATGGTTGTGGTATTGGTCCTTGTTCGTAGGATGGTGTTTGTTTGGTCTGTAGTGGCTTTGATACTCTGTGGTGATGGTGAGCAGGTTGATTGATTAAGAGTGACTGATTTACTCACAGTTAGATGTGCGGTCCTAGAGTTGTATCAGTGGTCGGGTGTAGTGGTCTCCGGAGTGGTGGTTGTGGTCCAGGATGAGCAGATAGCTGGGGCAGGTTGGGCAGTTCGGGCTAGGCGATAGGAGAGCACGGCTTCCAGCTTGGGTAGAATTCAGGCTAGAAGGGGGCTTCCAGTCAGAAGAGTAACTTAAGATTTCTGTACAGCGGTTAATGGACAGTAGTGGTGCTCCAGGTCAACAAGTCTCCTTGAGTCTGAGAGCTCCAGCTTTGGTCGAAGGCAGGTGCTCCAATCGGTAGTTCTCCAGGTGGTGCTCCAGGTCACTAGGCTCCTGGAGAACTTCCACGCTGGTTGGAGGCAGGGATCTCAGCGGGACAGTCTCGGTGTGGTGAGAGGATGTATTATGCAGGGCTCTGGCTTCGTGCAGGGTGGGTGTGGGCTTTTCACTCGCAGCCGCCGCGATTGATGTAGACTCACAGTGGTTGGCCGCAGGGTCGGGCTGGTAACTGGGCCGCTAATGGGCTTCACCCCTAGGCGGCCACTTGGCGTGCGGTGCCCCTCTCTCCCGCCGCTCCACTCAGTCCTGGTGAGTGATCAGCTGCACAGCAATTCCTCATCTCCGAGCGCGCGCAGGGAGCGTCCTCCCACCTCTGATCCCGGTCCGGAGGAGGCACCGTCCTCTGGAGCTGCGCTGTGGCTGAGGGCCGGATGAGAGCTGTCCCAGATGCTCATCCGTCTGGGGAGGACCGCTGGAGGAAGTCCACGGCCTTCCGTCTCACAGATGATCCCGCTGGCTGGAGGAAGTCCACGGCCTCCCGTCTACGTCTCACAGATGAGCCCGCTGTTCGAGGGCGGTTGGAGTCCGGTTCGGGCGGGCAACTTAGTGAGATGGGGTGGGATACTGATAATATTTGATGACGGATTATTTTTCCCTTTTTGCTTCTGCTGTATGTTCCTCATGTGTATCTTTCTATATACATTAGATTGGATGTACTTTTTTTCTATGGTCATCAATAAAAAACTGTAAGAGTGTATGTGGCAGTGTATATGGAAGATAGTACGTTCAGGAAGTTTGATGTAGAATATGAGGAGTGTATGTGTAATAGTGGCTTGTAGGATTGTGGGGTGGTGTGTATGGGGATTTAGGGGTATATATGGGAGATTGTATGTTCAGGTATGTGAACTGCAATACCCCCTCATTGGGTGTATTTAGGAGATTGTATACTCAGGAAGTTTGATATAGAATATGAGGAATGATTGTGCAGTAGTGGCTTGTATGATTATGAGGTGGTATATATTTAAAGGTGTATGTAGACAATTGTAAGTTCAGGAATCTTGGTGTGGAATATGAGGAGTGTATGTACAGTAGTGGCTTATATAATTGTAGGGTGCATGTGGGTATTTAGGGGTGTATGTGGGAGATTGTATGTTCAGGTATATGTGGTGGAGTATTCTTTCAAATGTGTTGTGCCTGTGTATTGACAGGGGTGTTATTTAGAGTTATGCTTACTACCTCTTAGTCTTCTTCTTCTTAGGAATGAAGATCGGGACCGGCTACGAAGACCTTCACGAGACACCAGGCTGGAGACCATACCGAACTGTGAAGTATGGTAAGTGCATGGAGCAGAGTCTAGACAGAACCACCACAAGTCTATAGAAGGCAGTTTCCATTAAAAAATGACTGACCAGGACACGGGGTTATGATGTGAAGAAGGAAGGAGGAGGGAGCACAGCTCAGAAGGAATCTGAGAAAGTGTTTCTTTAGAGAGAGGGTGGTTGGATGTGGAATAGCCATCAGCAGAGCTGTGACAGAATTTAAGCATATATGGGACAGATAGAGAGTGCAGGGGTAAGAAAAATTGGGGCCTGAGTTTTGGGTTGGCAGTGGAAAGTTTTAGTTTTCTGTATCAGTAAAGACGGCAAATAGGTGAACTAGGCAGACCTCCAGAGTGCAAGAATTCTTTTGGGGGGTGGGGTTGGAGAGGGAGGCAGAAGTAGAGCTAGGTGCATGGAGAAACATGGCTGGCAGGGATCTCCACTAGCCAGGCAGAGTGCAAGAATTCTGTGGCAGCTCCCCACCATTCTTCTGCCTCCTCTTTAAGGCCAACACTTGCTAGCACATTCAGCATGTACAGTTGCAAGGCTTGCACTTCTTTATGCTGATCTCACCATACTGTGAGATAGGTATCAGGAAGCGCTGGTCTCATAAGAACATGCTCACAGTACTAGTCTAAAGAAGGAGGATAAAGGGTGGTGAGGCATGGCATTGGCGCCCAGTACTCTTGCACCAGCCCTGAAGGCAAAATCAGAGAGGAAACAGGGTTAGAATACTCAGATATAATTGGGGGGGGGGGAGTCGGCATGTCACCTAGAAGGGGCACACAGTGGACTGGGGTACACTTCCCGTGCAAGGATTAAGAGAAAAAGGAATGATGTCTGTAGCAGAATATGTGCCAGGAAGAGTAAGGAAAGGTGATAACCAGACCTAGAGCAGACAAGAGAGGCAATAATCTGCTCACAAATAAAACGTCAAACAAGAAAAGCAGACTGAAGAATGGATAACTGAGTGGATTTATTTTCAGTTACCCAACATGGCCATGTTTTGCCTCAAAAGGCTGCGTCAGGGGTTTACAGTACACTGTTAATCAGACGTACATATAATATAATTAAAATCAACATGTAAATAATTCTAAAATCTATTGAAAAAATATAAAATAATAGTCAAAATCTTTAATAATGATGTGTAAACAATAAAAATTCTAAATTAAGTAACATACTAAACGAACACTACTAACAATGCTAGGTTACAGTGCATAAAAAACAATAGAAAAAGAATAATAAAAAAAAACAATAATGGTAGGCAAAGGTGACATCCAGCGTGGTGATCAAGCGTATCACCAATATATTGAAATACTAATATTGCTAACATGTATGTAAACAGTAAAAATTATGAACATATAAATATCCAGTAGTCACAACTAACATATAAAAGGTCACATATCTAATAAAGGGCAAAACGGTGTTTCCCCTTTAATTAGTAAATATGCATCCAAGACAGCCTAAAAGATTTTTAAAAATTAAATAAAAAATGTGAAAAACTACTAAAATTAACCTTTACTTACATAAAAAAATGTGGTAGACATGAAAAAAGAAAGCCAAACAGTACTTACTAGATGCTGCTCATGAACACAGAGAAACAGCATGAATGCTGAACAGCAGTTCTCTCTCTCTCTCTCACTGTGGCTGAACAAAGTCTGCCATCTTGAGTCAGGCTAGTGCTTTATATACTCTATGGTGAGATTAAAGGTGATAGTAGCATAACATAGTAGATGACGGCAGAAAAAGACCTGCATGGTCCATCCAGTCTGCCCAACAAGATAAACTCTTATGTGTATACCTTACCTTGATTTGTACCTGCCTTTTTCGTGATGCGGCACTTGTGCAGATAAAAATCATAAATAATCATAAAAATTAATTAAGTTAAGTTAAAATCTAAGTTTACCTGGCTATAAAAACATTGTTTGATTAAAAAAGGTATTTATTTGAATGATTAAAGTCCTTTGAGAATATATAAATTATTTTTAAAAACATCATTGTAAGTGTTCAAAAGACTGCCTACTGCTAATATAATCTGATAGTACTACTTGTGCACTTCTCAAAACGCAATTTCTTTAGAAAATATGCTGCATATTACCTTCTAAAAAAGCGTTTTCAAGTTCAATGATGATGTCATAAAAATTGCCATGAAAATCAAAACAAAGAGTCAAATTCGATAAAGCATCAAGTGCCCTTCCCAAATCGCTAAAAATTTAGAAAAAAAACCCCCGCTGTTTAAAAAGTGAAATAAATGTAGAAAAGTAAAAAAAAACACCACGCGTTCCAGCGGCCATCTTGGATGCATTTCAATGATGAAAAAAACGTCATTGATGATGAGGAAGACACTGACAGCATTAAACTCAAAAAATATCATGGACTTGGTATCATATACTGCAACAATGATTAAAATATGAATTATTCCTTATTGAAATCAGCAAAATAGCAATATCAAAGCTTAAAATTTTACATATTATGATTATAAAAAAATGGAGAAAAATTATGAAAAAATGCCATAGACCAGATTAAGGGGGCCTTTTACTAAGGTGCATTGAAAATAGTTTGCAGTAGTGTAGGCGCGGGTTTTGGGCGCATGCCAATCCATTTTTCAGCGTGCCTGTAAAAAAGGCCTTGTTTTTATTTTTGCCGAAAATGGACGTGCAGCAAAATTAAAGTTGCAGCATGTCCATTTTGGGTCTGCGACCTTACCACCACCCATTGACCTAGTGGTAAAATCTTACATGGTAACTGGCCGGTAATGACCTACACGTGCCAAATGTTGGGCACGCGTAGGCGCTTACTTAGCTTAGTAAAAGGGCCCCTAAATTATGAATTCCTCCTTTCTAAGATCAGCAAAACAATTAGAGCAGTATGAAAGCATATATGGAAAAAAGTAATGAAAAATAAAAAATGAGTCAACAGCGGTTATTTAAAAATATGTTAAAGATATGTGTAGCAATGTATGTGTCCCTTTTATTTACAAGAATACTGAAAGATCAGATTCTTGGTTTAGACCATTGGGTGCTAAAGTCTGAACCTCTGTTCTTCTTGCAATAAGAGTTTATCTGTATCTCCTCCCCTCCAATGTGGTTTTATCTTATGGATTGCTAAAACCCATAAATCTTCAAATCTATGTTCTTTGCCTACCATATGTGTAACTAGTGGTTTCTCTATGGCTCTTCTTTTGTTTGCACTTTTATGTTCTATAATGCGTTTCTTCAATGCTCACATTGTCTTACCAATGTATAACAACCTGCATGGACAAATCACTTCATAAATGACCTTTTCTTGCAATTAGAAAAATGTCTTATTTCATAGCGCTCACCACTCGTGGGATGTACGAAGACATTTGTTATCAAATTAACATTGCAAATGGAACACTTATAACATGGGAAATGCTCCCATTGTATCAAGGAGATCTTTATTAGCAGTGCAGGCCATCAAGCTTGTATATGAAAAGCCAGAAGGCATCCTTATAGAGATCTGTGAAGGCAGGATTATTATACAATCTTTGAGAACACACTCTCACTGCAGTCTTCAGTATTGGAATAGAGGGAATGGATAGTCTCAGTACTGGAATAGAGGCAGGGGGCTACAGGGCAGGAGTGAGAGGACAGAGGGAGGGGGGCTGCATAGCCAGGTGCATTGGTAAAACTGGGGGTGGAGGTTTCAGTTCAAGTAGCTGAAGAAACATGTGTTCCACCAACTCCCATATACAGGAGAATAAATCGTTATATCAATAAAAATAATAATATGGAGGAAAAAGACCACAAATGTCCCAACAGTGGCAGCAATCAAAATATCTTAGTGCCTACATTTATCGGACTCCATTTTTCTCATTAAAAAACCAATGAGACCAATGAGAAAAATGGAATCCGATAAACGTAGACACTAAGGACCCTGTTTACAAAGGTGAGCTAGTGTTTTTATCATGCGCTGTATAGAGCCCATAATATTCCTATGGGCGTCTACCAGTTAGCACACACTAAAAACGCTAGCATGCCTTTGTAAACAGGGCCCTTTGCTTGCTGCCATCTTTGGAACATTTCAGGCCTTTTCCCTCCTTATTATTATTTTTATTGATATAACAACTTATTCTCCTGTATATGGAAGTTGGTGGAACATATGTTTCTTCAGCTTTGAGTTGAGACTTGAAGTGTGAAATTTTGCTGGTTTGCCTTGTAAATTTATTGAATGGTTTCAATACTAGAACAGTAGGGGGTTCTGCAGTGCAGAATTGAGATGCATTTGTAGAACTGTGGGTGGGGGCCTCAGTAATGGAATAAAAGCGGGGGACTGCATAGGCAGAAGTGAAGGTATCTGGCTGGTCTATAAGGTTACAGCAGTTAAGATATTTCAATAATGTAAAATTAAAAAATGACCCAGATTCATTTTTCTTCTGTTCACTGACACTGTTGACAGCACCAAACCAAGTGCAGATGAAGTGTGTGGCTGGTCGGGCTCATTTGATAAGCTGATGAAGAATCCTGCAGGACGCAACGTGTTTCGGGAGTTTTTACGGACTGAGTACAGTGAGGAGAACATGCTCTTTTGGTTAGCTTGTGAAGAACTGAAAATGGAGTGTAATAAAGAAAGTATCAGTGAAAAGGCACGGCTCATCTATGAGGATTACATCTCCATCCTGTCCCCCAAAGAGGTAGGGGCTCACTGTGTGCCCCAGCTTGAAGGGACAGGTGAAAGATTCCAGTCTTAGGAGTACAGGAACATGAATAGGCACCATGTGTACAGCAACAACGCAACCTTCCCTCACACACACTATCCCACCACAGAACAGCTACGTCATACATGCCCATGGTCAGTGTGCATTGCAGGGTTCACAAAATGCCGGACTGACAGAAAAGCAGAACGAGTCACATCAGATGAAAATGCGTATGACCTTTGAGCATGATGAGGGGAGAAGCCCCCACTTCTTTCTGTTTGGTACTCATGGGGGATGTGGTTCCTGTCTCTTTCTGAGTAATAGAAGCAGGTTCGGGAGGGGGGAGGGGGGGAGCTAGTTGCTTATCTTTCTACCTGCTAAGCTCACCCTGTTGTCTGTGGTTGGTTCACAGGTGAGTTTGGATTCTCGAGTGCGTGAAGTTATTAACAGGAAGATGCAGGAGCCCTCCACACACACATTTGATGATGCTCAGTTACAGATCTACACCCTCATGCACAGGGACTCCTATCCTCGCTTTCTGAACTCCACTATATACAAATCTTTGCTGCAGAACATGTCTCGATCGTCCTCGGAGTCCTAGCTCGTGCCAACCATGCAGCAGTCCAAAGGAAGTGAAAAGAGGTTCTTGTCCAGTCTCTGGAGGTATTTGGGACCAAGCTGTAGGACATTCCTGTCAGTCTTGTGTCCTACCACTTCCCAAGCCTGATTCATTTTGCCCTGCAGCCACTTCCTCTGCTCCGTTTCCCACAGGTCTTGCACTGCAAAAAGCCTTTTCTTTCCCCTTCTCTCATGTTTCACCATGTCATTGCCTTGTTTAATTCTTTTGCCAAACTGGCTCAGTGAATGGTTGGCCTGGCAGCTGGTATAATGCTTTTCAACTATTTCTTCATTCTGTGGGAAGACTTTGCCTGCATCCTCCATCCTCCCAGCTCCACCTCCGGAGGCTGCACCAGCCCAGACTGGAACTCTGCTACTGAACTCCTACTGCCAAACGTAGCAGGGACAGCAGGAGAGGACCATTCATCGGAGCATGGCAGAAGTGAAGGGAGACACACAGAACACTCACTTTATCCTGCCTCAGTACAAATTCCATCTCTCCAGGGAAAGGAGAGCAATGGGGATTGGAAAAATAAAGTGTTAC